>NW_027205603.1:45125275-45617532 GCF_024711535.1 Dipodomys merriami
AGGATCCTGAGTTTAAGGCCAGCTTGGGCTGCATAGTGAGACCTTGTCAATACATATATACATACATGCATACACACACACACAAGTCAAGTTAGACATTGGTGTCCTCTGCTTAAAAAGTAAGGTAGAAGGACGGGTTCTGTGTATATATTTATTTAATGGAATGTTTATGGTAAGCATTTGTCTATTTTCTTTCTAAAACAGAGCTAGGGATGTATCCACTTTAATTGATTCAAAACTAGAAACTATTAGACAACTTAAGAAATCAGAGTTGCGCCGGGTGCTGGTGGCTCACACCTGTAATCCTAGCTACTCAGGAGGCTGAGATCTGAGGATCACGGTTCCAGGCCAGCCCGGGCAGGAAAGACTGTGAGACTCCTATCTCCAATAAACCACCAGAAAACCGGAAGTGGTGCTGTGGCTCAAGTGGTAGAGTGCTCGCCTTGAGCTGAAGAGCTGAAGGACAGCGCCCAGGCCCAGAGTTCAAGCCCCACGACCGACAAAAAAAAAAAAAAATCAGAGTTGCCACCTTAGTGGAAGAAAGATCAGGATAGTCATAAAAGTTTTCCTAAAACATACTTGTATCACGCCACTGCCAGCGCTCTTCTCTACAGCAAGAGGACTCAGCTAGAGGGGAGGGGAAGGTGTCACCTCTGTGCCCCAGAGCTGCCCCTTTCGCTGCAGAGTGCATCGCCTGGATTCCTTAGAACAGTCACAGGAAACACAGACATACCAGGGTGGCCTGATGCTCTTTGTCATCAGGGGCTTTCAAGCCTCCTTTCATCTTATTGAAATTATACCCTGTCTTCTAAGACTGAAAAGAAAACCAAGCCCAGGGTAATTGTATGTCACACAATTCCATCAGCGCTGAGAGAAAGTGGCCCATTGCTGCTCTCAAGTGACAGCACTATTCATGTGGTTTTCCATGTCCCACCTACCCCTGACATACCAAGGATTTGACTCAGGTAGGTGGCAATGATCAAGAGAGTTATATGATTAGACACCGTGCGGCAGACTCGGTGTGAAGAGCTTTGTATATAGAGAGGTGTCTCAACCCCTTAAAGAACTCACCCTGGAAGCTCTTCCTTTCCACCTTACTTTTCAAATAGAAGACACCAATATCTAGTTTTGTTATTTATTTGATTTTTATTAACAAGGTCTCACTACACAGCCCAGGCTGGCCTTAAACTCAAGATCCTCCTGCCTTAGCTTCTCATGTGCTAGGATTATAGGCATTCACTAAAGTCCCATTCTAATATCCAACTCACACAACTTTTATTCTGGTTTAAGAACAGAGTATAGGATGGCTCCTCCCACATCCCATAATCATATTCGGCCAGCCCTACCTGATGTTCTCTTTCCTTCCAGTAGTTTTCTCTGCATTTTCATCCTGCTTCCCAGTGGGCTACATGAATGCAGGACGGACACACAAGGACAACTGACTTGAAATTGCCTATCAGTGAGTGACTCACGACTACATTGTGTCTCCACCATGTGACATTGAGGGTTTGAAGATCAGGGATTCTATTTCCATTTTCCATGTGTCCAAAGTGGAATGGCTAGTAACTTTCTAAGTAGAGATAGGACCCCAGGCAAGCTGGTATTTGAGTCCAAATGGTGAACCTGCACACTAGCAGGAATTTTAAAACTCCACCTTGCTGTGCCTAGATTCAATGTTCGGGAACTCCCAAAGATAATACATTGAAATCTTCTCAGTCCTTAATTAAATTGAAATATGAGTATTTGCTTATGTTTGTTCAGAGGCAGACTATTGCTAAAACAAAATACTGGAGAGCAGGTGAATTCTCAGGAGTAGAAGTTCATTTGTCTCCATTCTAGAGCCCAGGAAGTCCAAGGGATAGAGCTGACCTCAACTCTGTCGCTGACAAAGGCCTCCTTGTCACATTAGTGCACGCATGGGCATCACATGGTCAGTATGCTAGCACTTTCTCTTCTTATGAAGCCAGAGAGTGCTATTTGGCGGGGGGGGGGGTTGTTAAGGGGGGAGGGGGGTATCTCACCCTTACAATCTCATCTAATCCTAACTACCTCCCAAAAGTCTCATCTCCAAATATCATTAGCACATGAGATTGGGGATACATCTTTAAACTCTAGCACTCACTTCCCAAAACAAAGGTGTGGACTTTGAGAGATAAATAGGCCAGAAGTACAAAGAGATCCTCTCTCTCTCTCTCTCTCTCTCTCTCTCTCTCTCTCTCTCTCTCTCTCTCTCTCTCTCTCTCTCTCTCTCTCTCTCTCTTTCTCAATACCTCTCAATCTCTATCTCTCTCTTCCACTAGTTTATTTCATCCTACATTGCTAATGCTACTTGACACTACTCAAGTAAAATTTGGATTAGATGATGTTTCCTAGTAGAAGATGCAAAGATGAGGACTTATATTTAAATGATTCCTTAAGGAGATATTTCTCTGAAGAACACAGTTACCACAGGAACAGCTTCCTCCACCACATGATGTTCCACTGCATCCCAAGCCTGGTAGCAATGGAACCAGCTGATGGTGAACCAAGCAACTGACAGCATGAGCCAAAATGGATCCTCCTTCCTTTGAACTAAATTTCTTAGTAATTTTGTCACAGTGATGAGAAAGTAACATACCCCAACATCAACATCCAAAAAGAGAAGATGATCATTTGATGATATGGTCTTATACTAGAGTTTTTGAACCAAAGAAGGACCTTTATTTTTATTTTTTTTTTTTTTATTTTTGCCAGTCATGGGGCTTGACCTCAGGGCCTGGGCACTGTCCCCAAGCTTCTTTTACTCAGGGTTAGTGCTAGCACCACTCCGGCTTTTTCTGTTTATGTGCTACTGAGGAATTGAAACCAGGGCTTCATGCATGCTAAGCAAGCACTCTACCACTAAGCCACCTTTATTTTTCTCACTAGGAAAATATTAATTATGCAAACTTCTGTCCACATCTTCTGGAATGGAGGCCACACAGAGATGAGCATTATATTCCAAAGATCATGAAAATGATAACATATTAATTATAGCTCTAAAATTATTAAAATATTTCCATGTCCAAGTTAAATTTTTAAATGCTTATGAAAAGTTTCATAATTAGTAAATAGAATAGGTGAGACTAGATGAGGACTAGAGTTACTTTGTTAGAGACATGATTATATTTCAAATGAAATATGATTATTACACACAGAAAAATAGTAGTTGGCCATGAAAAGGAGAAAAAGTATAATGGTGTATGTATATATGTGTATATAGATACACAAATATATATGTATATACATATAAAATAATGCATGATATATGATGTAGATAATTACACATATGTATATATACTACATAAATTACATATGATACACATGTCATAGACAAAATAGACTTTAGCATTTACCCACCTTTGGCTTACACTCAGTAGTAATAAAAAAGCTCTCTTATCTGAAAAGGATGTTTCCAAAGCAATAGGAGATTAGGGCTAACAGAAAATTTAAAAACACTAAGTCCTCTGAATGTGCAGTAAAGAGTTGCAGGTGCATAGTGTAAAGTGGTCAGTGAAAAAGCAAAGTCTTATTATAATTGAGTCTTCCTGAAAGTAAGTTGATAGGTGAATTCCCTTGGAATTCGAAAAAAATTGAGAATTAAACAAGTTTTTTCCAGATATTATTTCATAAACCAGTAGGTCAGCAGGAGTTAACATTAAGCAAATCATTGCTAATAAACTGCACTGAAGAAGGCTAGCTCATAGAATTAAATGGAAAGTTTATTCAACATTTCCCACCTCACTCTATTATGAATGATGCAGGAGCAAAACATGTCTGGCCTGTACTCGAGGTGTAGCTCTGTGGTAGAGTGGTAGAATGCCTGTTTACAATGTATAAGATGCTAAGTTTGATCCTCAGCACCTAAAAGAAAAATTGACCTGGCCTACTATTGAGGTGATTTATATTCTTTAACTGCTTATAAGCTAATGTGAAAAGTTTATTTTTTCCTTGTACCTGATTAGAGTATCATGTTTTTTTAATGTCTCTATCAACCTTATCTGAGTGATATAAATTTATATAGAAAGAGAAGCTTGAAAAAAATTAAGGCAAAGTTTCAGAATGAGAACATGAATAAATAAGTGAAAGCTGAATTACAAGAAGATAAAGAAATTGGTCCTTGAAGACACTAACACTAACACAAACAGCAAATAATTAGGCTGCAGTCTAAAAATCCCCTGTTTCACTCAATTAATGAAATGTTAATCTCTTTTTTTTTTTTGGTCCGGTTGTGGGGCCTGAACTCTGGGCCTGGGTGCTGTCCCTCAGCTCTTCAGCTCAAGGCTAGCACGCTACCACTTGAGCCACAGCACCACTTCCGGCTTTTTTCTTATGTGGTACTGAGGAATCGAACCCAGGGCCTCTGGCATGCAAGGCAAGTGCTCTACCACTGAGCCACCTTCCCAGCCCCTGAAATGTTAATCTCAAAAGAATAAAGCTACTTTTTTGTAGCCTCTGCAGAAGCAGGGCAAGTCCAGACAGCTCTTGGAACCCACCCGCAGGGCCCTCTTAGGTCCCAGTGGCCCCCAGGAATCTGAGCCAGGCTGTGAAGATGACTCTGAAGAAGTAGACCTCCTGCAGGAGGAGGGATAGGGGTAGCTTCACCCCTGGAGAACCCCACTGTACATAGAGCCAGTGCTGCCTGACTTCCAGAAAGTGCATGAGGAGGAGGAGGCTGAACGTCTGGGCGACTACTGAATCCCTTTCTTCTACAAGGCCTGCTAAGGATGACCAGCTAGACATCTGGGTCATCTAAATGCATCATCGCTCAAGTCTGGAAAAATGAGGCCCAGTCTCTGCCGTTCCCCAGATCCTGTCACCCCCAGCTCTCTCCACCCCTGACCCTTCACTCTATCCCTTCCCCTTTGTCCTTGCCATTTCTTCCCAGTCTTTTAACCCTACAGTAGCAAGATCTGATGCCTGTGTAACATGTGCAGACCCTGTACCATCTTGGCAAGAAGAGAGACTGATTTTATTCACTCCCGCTCAAGGAGAAGAACTGGAGTCACATAGGTGTTGAGTAGTGAGCACAGTGCCTCTCTGCAGGTGCTGGGGATTTTTCCTCAACTCAGGCCCTCTGGCAAAGACAACTAGGCCACATTGTTTCATGGCCTTCACAAAGACAAGCTCACTGGCCATGTAAGAGCTTATGTCTGGAGGACAGTTCTGCATTCAATAAAGTGCATATTGTTCCTGTGCCTGGGACGGCGCTGGGATGACGCTCAGCGTGGACACTTCCCCAGACCTGCTCCCAGCTTCTTTTTGGACCGGGATCAGCTGGACTTCTAGGCAGTTGGGGCCCTAGGCCTTAAGCCACTCAGGGCTGAGGCAGCACAGGCCGTCTGCTTGGGGCTCCGTCCTCTTCCAGGCATCTCACAGCAAGGCACCAGGTATCATTCTCTCAGGCCCAATGACAAGTGCGGGAACAAAGGGAGGGCCATACGTGGAAGAGGCTGATGAAATTAAAAAGACAGAACATAAAAGAGATGAGTTGGCATAGGAATGTCACAGTCAAGAAGAGCAAATGCCTGACAAGTGAACTAGGGGTTCTAGAAAGTTTTATATTCATTTGTTGTATAATTACATTCGCTTTATTATACAATACTAATTACATGTTATTTTATTATATTTCCCAATTATAGAATCCAGAGTCAGCATTTTTCACAATGCATTGAATTCTAAACCAGCAACAGGAGGTTTTATTGCTTATAAATTAAAGGGCCACAATTTGGATGCTGGTATGAGAAAAACCGTAACAAAAACTATAACACCACCAACAACAAAAAGAAAATATTCTTTTTTTTTTTCTGGTCCTGAGGCTTGAACTCAGGGCCTGGGGCTTGAACTCAGGTCCTTGAGCCTCTCTGTGCTCAAGGTTAACACTGTACCACTACAATGTCACTTCTGAAAAATATTCTTAATAAACCCTCAAGTATTGTTTTAAATAGAGGAAGACAAAGTAGAGCAGGGAGGCCATAGAATGGAGAATGACACTTGCTCAAATGCACTGTCGATTTCAATATGAAAATCCCTAGTTTACTTTATGAATCCTAAGAAAAGAAAAACAAGGGCATATCTCTACATACACACACATGAAATAAAGAAAGCCACCATAGAGCACTTGCCTTTGAGCTAAATAGCAGGAACAGCACCCAGGCCCAGAGTTCAAGCCCCACAACTGACAAAAACAACAACAGCAAAAATAAAACCCACAAAGAAAATCCTCTTGCCAGGTGCCAGTAGCTTATGCCTGTGATCCTAGCTATTCAGGAGGCTGAGATCTGAGGATCGCAGTTCAAAGCCAGCCCAGGCAGGAAAGTCCATGAGACGCTTATCTCCAATTAACCACCAGAAAACTGAAAGTGGCGCTGTGGCTCAAGTGGTAGAGTGCTTGCCTTGAGCTGAAGAGCTCAGGGACAGCAACCAGGCCCAGAGTTCAAGCCCTATGACCAACCAAAAAAAAAAAAAAAAAAGAAAGAAAGACAGAAAGACAGACAGTAAGAAAGAAAGAAAGAAAGAAAGAAAGAGAAAGCAAGAAAGAAAGAAAAGAGAGAAGGAAAGCCACAGTCACAGCACACAGCCATGGTGAAGTAAATCCATTAATGAAAGCAGTTATGATGTTTATCTGTCTCCAAAAACCACTTCTGCCTTCAAGGTCTGAATTAGCCTACAAAATTTGATGATCATTCTATCTTACATTTTTATATAGACTATGCATTACTCTATGTAGTTAATATAAATCTGTTAATTTATAAAGTTGAAGAGGACAATCTAAATTTTAAAGATGTTATTGGAAAATAAGAGTATTAGTTGTGGGCTGGGAAGTTGGCTCAGTGGTAGAGTGCTTGCCTTGCATGCCTGAGGCCCTGGGTTCGATTCCTCAGCACCACATAAGCAAAAAAGAAAAAAGCCGGAAGTGGTGCTGTGGCTCAAGAGGTAGAGCGCTAGCCTTGAGCTGAAGAGCTGAGGGACAGTGCCCAAGCCCAGAGTTCAGGCCCCACAACCGGACCCAAAAAAAAAAAAAAAAAAAAAGAGTATTAGTTGTATCTGAGTGTTTTCAAGCATAAAAGATCCTTCTGCTTCATCGCTTGCTGGTTCCTGGTTACCACAGGGACCAGGGAGTGGAATGAAACTGGGATGACTTTGTGTGAGCCAGGCTATGTATTGGAGAAGCACTACAGAAATCCCATGGGCCAAGGAGAATTGGAAATGAAAATGGCATCTCAGCATAATCAGTACTGTAGAATAATTTAACAATACAACACTTTAATATGGTCACAATATTTCTAAGTCTTCTTTTACCCCCAAAATTCTATTGTGAAAGAGAAGTTGAATTATGCAGTTTCTTGGGCATGCTAACATTTGATTAATCTACATAGTCTAAAAGTGAGGCATAATATCAGACCATAGCATTGATTGTCAATTGCAGTCTATTTCCTAGAAAATTTCTTATGTCAAACTTGCTGAGACTAAATGTCATGTTTCAAGCTTTTATTTCACTACATGCAGAATATTAGGGATTTTCCCCTTTCAATTTGCACCATTTACAAAAAGGGTAAATAACTTTGCATAGTTCTAATGTTTGTAATGCTATCTAGTCAGAATGAAGAGATCCAGAAGATTGTGGTTCAAGCCCATCCTGGGCTAAAAACAAGACCCAATCTCAACAAACAAGTCAATCATGATAATTTGGGTCCTGTCCCTCAGCTCTTCAGCTCAAGGCGAGCACTCTACCACTTGAGCCACAGCGCCACTTCTGGTTTTTTCTCCTTATGTGATGCTGAGGAATTGAACCCAGGGCCTCAGGCATGCAAGGCAAGCACTCTACTACCTTCCCAGTCCCCAGTCATGATAATTTCTATGTGGACCCAGTTACTTGGAATTTATCTGGGCAAATGAGAGACAATATCCAAAAATCAAGCTGAACAAAATGGGTTGGAGTATGTGTCAAGTGGATGCAAACCTGCCTAATAAGCATAGGGTGCTGAATTCAATCCCAAATACAAGTGACACGACCGGACCCAAAAAAACAAAACAAAAATAAATAAATGAAAAAGAAAAAAAGGAAAAGACACTTTTCCCATTTAGGATATTTGAATAAGCCGAGCACCAGTGGCTCACACCTATAATTCTAGCTACTCAAGAAGCTGAGATCTGAGTATTGCAGTTCAAAGCCAGCCCTTGCAGGAAAGTCCATGAGACTCTTATCTCCAATAAACCACCAGAAAACAGGAAGTGGCGCTGTGGCTTAAGTGGTAGAGCACTAGCCTTGAGCTGAAGAGCCCAGTGTTTAAGCCCCATGACCAACAACAACAAAAAAAGATACTTAAGCAGCAATAAGTTTAGTAGATATACACACACAGATTTAATCATTTTAATAAATGTGTGTCAGAGAGAGTGAGAGAGAGAGAGAGAGAGAAAGAGAGAAGGAAAATGTGTATTTAAGAATTAGATTAGGGACAGTTGAATTTTAAAACTGCATAACACAATACAACTAAGATTCAATGAAAATACAGCTTTACTGTTAAGAAAGAAAAAGAAGGCACAGATAAATTAGGGAAGTAAGGAGGTTAATGCATGACTTGAAAAGGGACCTCAATAAAAAGAAATCTTTAAAAAAAAATCAATGGAAGGCCAATTTAAAAAATTAAGTAGAAAGCTTCACCTGTAAAATAGATGATGTGAAGCAGAGTTTCTTTGCTTGAAGGCAGAGTAAATAGAGAGGCAATAAAGATACAAAAAAAAAAAATCCAAGAATTATAAAGGAGTTTGCAAGAAGTTCAGGACTCAGTTGAAAACACAAATTTACATCTGATGAGTATTGAGGAAGTTGAAGAGCAGATAGTTAAAGGCATAGAAAATACATTTTTCAGAATAACAGCAAAAACATCCTAAACTTTGATAAAGAGTGGCCTATTCATGTACAAGTCTTTTTTAGAAAACCACACAGATCAGAAAAGAACCTTCTACAATATATTAGAGTTAAAACATTAAGCAAAGAAAATAGAGGATAATTAAAGCTCTACATGAGAAAAGACGGGTCACTTACGAAGGAAAACCTATCAAAATAATGGCATAAATGCAAGGTGGCTTGGAATGATGTATTTCAGGCACTGAAAATAAACAACTGCCAACCCAACATATTCTGTCCAGCCAAGCTTTCATTCACAACTGAAAGGTACATCAAAACATTCCATGATAAACAAAAAACTAAATTTATTGCTACTAAACCAGCAATGGAGAAGATACTCAAAGACATCTTGCACACAAATTATTTTTTTAAGTCTTGAAAACAGATCTTGCCAGATGAGTAGATAAACAGGAGAAGCAGGAAGAAGTACAGAACCAGAATGGAAGGGAGAAGAAGATAACAGGAAATACTGTATACTTCTCCATTATCACACAATATTAGTAGACTCGATTCTTTGGTCAAAAGATATAAAATTGCAAATTGAATCAAAAGACAAGACTCAATCATCTGTCTATAAGAGACACATCTAACTGACAAAAACAAACATTTCCTTAAGGTGAAAGTTGGGGGGAAAATCTTTCAAGCAGGGGTGGTGGGAGTGTAGTTGTAGAGATCGGAGGGAAGGTATGATAGGGGAAAAACAAAGGAGGAGGCAACAATGCTTGATAGGAAATGTGCTCATAACCTTGCTCATGTAGCTAACCTCTCTGTACAGTATTTTTACAATAAAAAAACTTATTAATAAATCTTTTGAAATGAAAAAAAAAACTTTCAAGCAAAAGACCTCATAGTAGTAATACTAGACTCTAGTACTAATACTAATTAATATCAGAAACAAGTAGATTTCAAATCAAAATTAGAAGAGATAAAGAAAGTCTCTTTGAAACTCTCCACCAAGAAGATATCAATTCTCAACATCCGTTCACCAAATGCCAGAGCACCCAACTTTGTCAAACAAACACTACTGGACTTAAACTCCCACCTAGACCCCAACACAATGGTAGATGAAGACTTCAATATCCACTCTCATTATGGATATGTCATCTACACAATATCTCAACAGAGAAATCTAAGATTTAAATGACACCATAGACCAAGTAGACCTAAGAGACATCTACAGAATTTTTCACCCATCGGCGGCACAGTGTACCTTTTCCTCATAGCCCATAGAACATTCTCCAAAACAGACCATATTTTCAGGTCATCAAACATTTAACACATGAGAATATTGAATATTTGAATATTGAATATTGAAAATTTGAATATTTCATATTCGAACCTCAGAGCATTTTGGAGCTATAATTTTTTTACAATTTTTTTTAAATCTAAGATTTGTGTCATCAAAATCCTGTAAACATTACATGAAGATGGTAAGGGATATATTTTTAATAATTCTTCAAATATTTTTAATTTGAAGAAATAGTCATTGAAAACTATATAAATTTTGCACAAGGCATGATACAGTCAGAAACAGTTGAAAAAGGAAATTGACAAGTAATTGAAAATAAGATCCAACTATGTGAATTCTGCAATATACATATTTACTAACTAATCAGATAAAACCAACATTTAGGACTGGGAATGTGGCTTAGTGGTAGAGTGCTTGCCTAGCATGCATGAAGCTCTGGGTTCAATTCCTCAGTACCACATAAACAGAAAAAGCTGGAAGTGGTGCTGTGACTCAAGTGCTCATGTGCTGTCTTTGAGCAAAAGAAGCTCAGAGACAGTGCCCAGGCTCTGAGTTCAAGTCCTAGGACTCGCACCAAAAAATAACAACACTTTAATGTACTTATAACATACTATGTGATTTTTTTTGTTTCTTTTGTATGTTTTTCCCCCATGGTATAACCCTGTTTTCACTGTAGTTGATTCAAGTGCCCTACATCTTGTATACACATTTTTCTAATTTGGAGAGGGGAAGGGAAATAACAAGATGCTGAAATAGGTATACAGGTTGACCCATTGTAACAATGAGATGTATAAGACAACTTCGGGGAGGGGAGGGAGGAGTTGGGGAGGTGGGGAGGGAAGGAATGGTAGGGGGAAAACAGAGGGGGTAACAATGCTCAAAAGAAAATGTTCTCATTACCTTACTCATGTAACTGTAGCCCCTCTGTATAGTATCTTTACAATAAAAAATATGTATTAAAAAAGCAACAAAAAACCAACATTTATGGAATAATTCACTTAACAAGAGCATAATATCTATGTTTTCCAAAGTGTCCACAAATGATATGTTAAAATCAACCTCATCACAGGTCATAAACAAACTTGAACATATCAAAAAGGATTGAAAACATGTGGAGTGTGTTCTACAACTACAATAGAATAAAAAATAAATAATAGAAGTAAAACAGGAAAATCTAAACACTTTACATCTTCAAACTGAATTATGTAACTCATCAGTTTAAAAGTAAATCTGAAGAAAATGTTAAAATACATACTTAACCTAAAGGAAGTGAAATAATTTATTATATTAATCAAGATTCTGCAAAGAAACAGAAAATATGTGTCTACATATGTGTATATGTGACTAATCTGTGCAGGGCATAATATGACATGAATATGTATGTTATTGAGCCCTGACTAAGGTATTAGAACATATAAATAACTCAAATATTAATGGTAAAGTAAGAAATGATATGAACAAACATTTCAACTGAGAATGTATACAAATAGCAACGGGACATGTGAAAGGATTTATCAACATCATTAATAAGAAAATTAAAATCACAATGGGACATGGAACTCATTACACATTAACCAAAATGGCTGAAATTAGAAAACAATACTAAATGCTGGTGAAAATGCAAAGAAACTAGGTCAATCATAATTTGTTGATGGGAAGGTCAAATAGTAAACAGTTAACCTGCTTAAAAATTAAACCAACCAGATGCTGGGGCTCACACCTGTAATCCTCGCTCTTTAGGAAGCTGAGATCTGAAGATGGCGGTTCAAAGCCAGCCCAGACAGAAAAATCTGTGAGACCCTTATCTCCAGTTAACCACAAGAAAACTGGAAATGAGCTGTGGTTCTAAGTGGTAGAGCGTTAGCCTTGAGCAAAGAAAGCACGGGGACAACTCCCATGCCCTGAGTTCAAGCCCCACAACTGACGGAAAAAAAAAAGTAAATCAAACAAATTGCATATGACCAAGCTGTAATATTATTATACATTTAAGATGGGTGCCAATGGCTTATTCATTCAGTGATCCTAGGCTGAGATCTGAGGATCGTGGTTTGAAGCCAGCCTGGGTAGAGAAGTCCGTGAGACTCTCATCTCCAATTAACCAGTAGAAAGTTATAGATAGATAGATAGATAGATAGATAGATAGATAGATAGATAGATAGATAGATAGATAGATAGATAGATAGATAGATAGATAGACATATCATATAAAGAAATAAAAGTTCAGACTAAAAACTCAATTCATACAGCATCACTATACAGCATCATTGAATCTTCAAAGAATTTTGCTAAGTGTAAAAAGCCTATCTCAAATATCATGCAAAGGACTGGGAATGTGGCTTAGTGATAAAGTGCTTGCCTAGCATGAATGAAGCCCTGGGTTTGATTCCTCAGTACCACATAAACAGAAAAGGCCGGAAGAGGCGCTGTGGCTTAAGTGGTAGAGTGCTATCTTTGAGCAAAAGAAGCTCAGGGACAGTGCCAGGCCCTCAGTTCAAGCCCAGGTCTAGCAAAAAAAAATAATCAAATGTTATGTAAGGTATTATTCAATCTTACATATGTGGGTGACAGTAGCAGGAAAGAGAAATGGTTATAATGTGCAACATGAGAAATCCCTGCAATGATGGAAATATTGTATATCTTAAATTTATCTGTGTTAATATCCTTGTTGTGATGCTGTACTTTGGTTTTCCAAAATACTATCTTTAGAGGAAATTAGGTAAAGTGTATATAGAATCTTATTTCTTACAACTGCATATGAATATCCACAGTTATCTTTTAAAAAATAATAATTGAAAGAAAGCAAATGTTGAAGGGATAACACAGATCAAGATACATTGTATACACAAACTGTTTTGTTAAGTGACAAAAAGAAATTCAATGCCTAATCTACAAAATTAAGAAAAATGGGTTGGGTTGTATCTCAGTGTCAAAGTGCTTGCCTAGCAAGTGCAATGTCCAGGGTTCAATCACCAGTACCAAAAAGAAAAGTCAAGCTGGGCACCAGTGGCTCACACCTATAATCCTAGCTACACAGGAGGCTGAGATCTGAGGATTGCCGGGAAAGGAAAGTCTGTGAGATCTTATCTCCAATTAACCACCAGAAAACCAGAAGTGGCACTGTGGATCAATGGTAGAGTGCTTGCCTTGAGCTGAAGAGGTGAGGGACAGCGTTTAGGTCCAGAGTTCAAGCCCTACAACCGCCAAAAGAAAAGAAAAGACAAAATTGAGAAAAGTGAGGGAAGGAGTGTCTTGGGAGGGATGTGGGTGAGAACAGTGAAAGGGGTGACACTGATCAAGATGCTCTGTATTCATAAGCTGCTCTGTAGGATGACAGCACTTTGTACAACTATTTCATGATAATAAAAAATACTTTGTGCTTACCTTGCTTCTATGTTACTCCAGTGGATCACACTGCACAACATATGTTTATAAGGCTCAGGGATACAGAAGGGGGCCAGGTACACAAAAACAGAATGATAAAAAATATTTTTAAATAAAAGAAAGCATTTTTGATCCCTGAAAGAAAAGTCATTCCCAGGTCAGAAGAAAAACAACAAAACTTTTTATAGATTAAATTTAAAAATTAGGTTTTTGCTCCTAGAACAAATAAAAGAAAATTTAAATAGGGCACAAAGATCAATAACCACAGAAGAAAAGACTGAAACATTGGACTTCCATTAAAAATGAAAGATATTCAGGGGCTGGGAAGGTGGCTCAGTGGTAGAGCACTTGCCTTGCATGCCTGAGGCCCTGGGTTCGATTCCTCAGTACCACATAAGCAAAAAGAAAAAAGCCAGAAGTGGTGCTGTGGCTCAAGTGGTAGAGCGCTAGCCTTGAGCTGAAGAGCTGAGGGACAGCACCCAGGCCCAGAGTTCAGGCCCCACGACCGGACCCAAGAAAAAAAAAATTTTTTTTAAAAGAAAGATATTCGATAAAAAGATACTGCTAAGAGATGAAAACGAAAGCTGCACAGTATGGCAAAGATCTTTTAACAAGATTAGCTCAGAACAACAGGAATATAAAGTGACTTTTTTTTTGACCAGCAACACTTCTGTTGATAGCCACATGTGGTAAGTGTCTACCAGACTGGACAGCACAACTACAGCATAAAAATAATACCTAGCAGAAAATGAAGGTGAGACAAAGGATCCAATATTTAAATAAGAATAGCAGATTAAAATACACTGTTTCAGAGCCAGGTGATGGTGGCTCATGCCTGTAATCCTAGCTACTCAGGAGGCTGAGATCTGAGGATCACATTTTGAGGCCAGTCAGAACAAGAAAGTCCATGAGATTCTTATGTCCAATTACACACACACACACACACACACACACACACACAAGTCAGAAATGGAGCTCAAGTGGTAGAGCATTAGCCCTGAGCCAAAGAAGCTCAGAGACAATGCGTAGGCCCCAAGTTCAAGCCCCAGGACAAGCACACATAACCACACACACACAAACACACACACACAAATACATATTTTCAAAGGAGCATTAAAATCATCATTGTGAAGCTTAACTTATGATATAACTACACATCCACCCAAATGCTAGCAATGACAGTTATGAAGAGAATACCAACTGTCAGCAAAAGTATGAAGTGATTAAATGCTCATGCCCTGCTGGCAGAGATATAATTTAAAGTATATACAGTTTATAAATTATATATAAATGTGTTACTTCAGAAATAATGTGTGGCTTAAGCTCACAAAACTAAACGTAGCCTATTATAAAATAATACCACTGCTTTAAAAATGATTGTGAGCTGTAAAAGGTACGTATGATAAATTTAGTGCTAGAATTGATAATTTCTATAAACTGAAAACAACCCCAATTTGTCAATTTGCTCTAAGATTATTAACCTAATAGTGAAAATATTCATGTAATTAAATACTAAATAACAACAAAAAATGAAGAAGCTGGTAATGTGTATAATAGCACAATGTGGATTAGCCAGAAGAATAAATTATTTGGAGCTTCCCTTCATAGTATACTCAAAAGAAGGCAACGTTAATTTGTTTCCATGTAAGTGAACAAATAAACTCCATTTCAAAGGAGATACTGCCCAGAAAGAACATGAAGGCAGTTTCTTCATAGTGGCAATGTTTTATTTATTCAACAATGTGATGATTACATGCATATATTTAGGGCTGGGAAGGTGGCTCAGTGGTAGAGCGCTTGCCTTGCATGCATGAGGCCCTGGGTTCGATTCCTCAGCACCACATAAGCAAAAAGAAAAAAGCCGGAAGTGGCGCTGTGGCTCAAGTGGTAGAGCGCTAGCTTTGAGCTGAATTGCTGAAGGACAGCACCCAGGCCTAGAGTTCAGGCCCCACTACCGGACCCCAAAAAAAAAAAATACATGCATATATTTATTTGGCAAACCTCACTTAATTATATGTGAACTGAGGGACAGTGCCCAGACCCAGAGTTCAGGCCCCACGACTGACCGAAAAAAAAAAAAGCCAACAAAGAATGGAAGTGCCAAGCAAAAGCAAAATTATCAAGACTTTCTTATTGCAACAAAACATGCTAAGAATGACATACTGAACTTTCCAGCTTGCACTATTGAAATGTTTGCAATTTTCAAGACAATTTCCCAGGAACTACTGAAGAGGAGCTTAATGAATTGTGGCTGAAGTATACTTTTTTCTTCTTCTTCTTCTTCTTTTTTTTGTTGGCCATGGGGCTTGAACTCTGGGTCTGGTTGCTGTCCCTGAGCTCTTCAGCTCAAGGCTAGCACTCTACCACTTGAGCCACAGTGCCACTCCTGGTTTTCTGGTGGTTTATTGGAGATAAGAGTCTCACGAACTTTCCTGCCCGGGCTGGCTTTGAACCATGATCCTCAGATCTCAGCCTCCTGAGTAGCTAGGATTACAGGCGTGAGCCATGGACATCTGGCTTGAAGTATACGTTTTAAAGGAAAAGAAGGGTTTTCCACAACTGCCAAAAGAACTTCAGTCATATTTGATGCATCGAACACTCTCAAAACCTAACTTTAATTTTTTCTTACACTGACTTGCCAGAAAAGCACCTTACAGAACTTAACAACTTCAAAGACACTTAAAATGTCTGATTAAGATACATGGTATTCATAAACTGCTTTGTTAAATGGCAACTAATTAAAGACTATTGGGGTGGGGGGCATCCTGGGGCTTGAACTCAGGGCCTGGACACTGTCCCTGAGTTTCTTTTGCTCAAAGTTAAAACTCTACCAGTTGAACCACAGCACTACTTCCAGCTTTTTCTGTTTATTTGGTACTGAGGAATTAAACCTAGGGTTTCATGCATGCTAGTCTAGCACCCTACCACTAAACCACCTTCCCAGCTCTTATTTAAATTTTTAATGTTAGATTGTGCACAAGGAAAGATGGGGCACATGTTTTGGAGACTTGAAGACGTATTTTCTTCAGATAAGAAAACACTAATCAATTTTCAAAATCCTTTATCAATAATAGTCACTGCACTGCACCTTTATATCCCAGTCATATAGTAAATCATGTTGCAAGGTCCAATCATAGTCATTGTATTGCACCTTGTATTCCAGTGTAACCTCAATGTTTGTGCGTCCTATGGCTGACACATGGCTATCCGGGATACACGGGCTTACCAAGCAGGTGGAATCATGCCTTCCATTACTCACCTACTCATCAATGGATTGATGCTTCTTAAAAAACAGACACACACTAGATTCTAGGGTGAATATCATCACATACATGGGGACAAATGAGCACTAAGGAAAATGGAGCAAAGAGCAGAGTGATAGGACAACAAACAGCAGGACTGGGAAGTCATCTGGCTAACCTGCTAAGATAGATTTGTAGTAAATACAATTGATTTGGCATGAACCAGAGGTGTTTGTATTTTGTCTTCACTGATACTGTCATAAAAAAGACATGTTTAGCTACATCAGAACAACTAATTTTCCAGATAATATTCCCAAGGGTATTAGTAACAGCTCTACTTGTCAGGAGAGAGACTTTTTAGTGCGCACATTATCTCAGATGATTCTCAGGTTTGTAGAATTGCAGAAAAAAATTACAGACTCATGTCTCTCTAGTTTCAGATAAAAGCATGGCAACAGGCAAAAACACTCCCAATAAATCAAAAAGCATTCTGCTCCTCACATGCTCACGTTGTGTAGCTATCAACCTGTGTTCCAAGAACTGTAAATTGTGCCCATGGCTGTGAACACATTCATTTTCTATGTTTAGCTTAATACTCTGGTGGGATCACCAGGGACGGACAGCAAGTCCTATGCTTCTTTAAACAGAAGCATCCATCAGGGCCCAGACTGTAAGCATTTTGAAAACGCCATACATTAAGAGGTAAGAACTGCTGGAGAAATGGCAAATATTTATTCTAAAGCAGGCTTGGCTCAGCTTTCTTCTGCTGTTAGCAGTCAGCACACTCTGAACCCATTCAAATAGGAGCCAGCTCTTCCTAATTCCCTTAATTTTCAAATGCAGAAAAATCTGGATAGAAAGACAAAGAGGTGGTAAGCACTTGAAATTATGGCTGATCGTATGAGTCTACAAAGAAGCTGCAGGTGATTTAATAAGGCCTGGGTGATGTGAGTGCTGTGCGTTGCTCCCTCTCAGACCTTGAGGAACTCACTGTTCCCCACATGTCACATACATATATGCTTAACTTCGTCTTTCACATTTAAATGAAGTCCTGTGAGTGCTGGAGTTTGAAGATGTCTTCTCCAAATTTCATGGGTTGCTTATAGTAGTAAGTGGTGGGCCTTCAAGAGGGCTCCTTTCACCTAGCACGGGCGGCTCATAACTGTACTCCTAGCTACTCAGGAGGCTGAGATCTGAGATCGCCATTCAAAGCCAGTCTGGGCAGGAAAGTCTGTGAGACTCTTATCTCCAAGAAGAGGGACTGTGGCTCAAGTGGTTGAGCACTATCCTTGAGTTGAAGAGTTGAGGGACAGCGCCCAGGCCCAGAGTTCAAAGCCCCAGGACAGATCCAAAAAACAAAACAAAACAAAACAAAACAATTCAGTGTCTCATTGGGTGTGGTAGCTCACACCTATAATCCTATCTACTATTAAGGCTGTGATCTGAGGATAGCCATTAAAAGCCAGTAGTTATTTACAATTAACAACCCAAAAGCCAGAAACGGTGTTGTGGTTCAAAATGGTATAGCACTAGCTTTGAGCAAAAAAGCTCAGGAACAGGAACTCTACTTGCAGCTCTTTGTTTTTTAGTTGGAGATAAGAGTCTCACAAACTTTCCTGCCCAGGCTGGCAGTGATCTTCAGGTCTCACCTTCCTGAGGTCAAGCCCCAGGACTAGCACCAAAAAAAGAAAAAAGAAAACAATAATAATTCAGTTTGTTTCTCTCCCTTCTGGAACATCTCAGGTTCAAAGCACGATCTTGGAATCTGAGATAAAGCTCAGCAGAGGGCAACCCTCATAGCACTTTGATCTTAAGCTTCCCATCCTCCAGAAGTATGAGAAATTACTCTCTACTGTTTATAAGTTAACTAGTTTCAAGTATTTTATTGAGGTAGTAGCACAAAGCAGGCTAAAAGTGAGTGAAAGGTAAGTGTGTGTGTGTGTGTGTGTGTGTGTGTGTGTGTGTGTGTGTGTGTGTGCGCGTATACATGCGCATGTACATGTGCCAGTCCTGGAGCTTGAACTCAGGGTCTAGGCACTGTCCTGGGCTTTTAAGCTCAAAACTAGCACTTAAACCACAGCTCTACCTGCAGCTCTTTTTTTTTTAGCTAGAGATAAGAGTCTCACAAACTTTCCTGCCCAGGCTGGCAGTGATCCTTTCTCAATGGGCACAATGCAGTTTTGTAAATCTATAAATCACTGAGCAAAATGATGGAGGGGGTAACACTGTTCAAAAAAAGAAATATACTCATTACCTTACTTATGTATCTGTAACCCCTCTGTACAGTACCTTTATAATAAAATTAAAATTAAAATAACACTGAGCAGATGACAGTTATTAACATTTGAAACTATTGCTTAGGGTTCTACAATAGTTCTGTATATTTTATGAAGCAGGGACGCACAATATTCCTTTCCCTGAAGCTAAAAATCATCAACAGGGCTTAGCAGGAAGAATTAGTGAAATCACAGTCCTAGTCCAATGCCCATCAAGCAAATGCTGAATGAAGTGATCTGAGTGGGGTAAGCAGGACTGCCCAGGACTCAGGAATACAGAAGAGGAGTGTGGGAACAAGAGACAAATTGAAAATTCTACCCAAACAGAATTGTGTCATGTGGGAGCATTTTAAACTCAGGATTCAAGCAAAGTCCAACTTTAAATTCTGGCCCTGTGATTTGCCAGTGATGGGAACTTGGGTGAGTTACTAAATCACAAGTGCTTTGTTTATCCCCGGGAAAATTATACCTTCACTTTACCAGTTGTAGTGCAGATTAGAAATAAAGCACCCTAAGCACTTATGTTTAATTCCTAGAGCTGCCAGAGCAAATAAACAGATGAGGTGGCTTCCAATGGCAGGATTTGTTCTCACCCTTGCAGAGACTAGCAGGCTAAAATCAAGGACCACACCATCTCCAAGGGGCAAGAGTGGAGTCGTCTAGCCTTCACTGCTTGCCAGCAGTGCCAGGAGCGTGGCTTTGGAGCTGTATAACTCCAGCCTCTGCTCTTGTCTTCCTGAGGCCTCCTCTTATCCATCTTTTATAAATATTTGTCGTTGGATTCAGGGCCCATCCAGATAATCCAGGATGATCTCACCAAAGCTCCGTAGCTTAATGACATCGGCAAACACTCTTTTTCCAAGTAAAACTGCAGTCACAGTTTCCAGGATTAACATGCCTGAAGTGGTGGCCTCTCTTTTGGGGGTGGGGGGTGGGGAGGGGACTCATATATTATCTAATAATATATTACGGTAGCCAGTATGTACCTGGCAAAGAGAAAACTATATGAGACACTGGTTAATAATTAAACATTTGAATAATTAATGCTAATTTTAGCCAGGAAGAACAAGACTTTGCATTCTCCTTACCACCTTCCTTCCTAATGGAAAGAAATAATCTTTTGAGCAACATATCACAACAATGCCCTGGAGTGTCTGACTCTATCAAGAGTGTGTTTGTCATGCAGGTGCATCACTATGAAAAATTCAAAGGGCCGTATCTCCCCCTAAAACGGAGGCCTATTGGCAAACTGCCACCTTCTCAGGAAAAATACCCCCCAGAACTTTGCTCTCCCCACCACCAAGTGTGATCCAACATGTGATTAAAAGGAAGGGATCAAGAGGGGTTCAAAACAAAGAGAGAAGGCTGGGATGCATACAGAGGTAGAATGTTTGCCTAGCATGCTCAGGATGCTGGGTTTGAAGCCCAGTATGGCGAAAAAAACAACAAATAAACAAATAAACAAAACAAAAAAGGAATACCAAGAAGACAGGATTCCCAGATACCAATTCCGGCTGACATGGGGAAGGGTAACAAACATTTTCCACCACCATTTGGACTCCACATGCCGCCAGGACTGTTTTATGTCCTTGACACACCCTTCCACACAGAGGCTGCTCTGTCTCATCTATTCCAGTTCTCTGGCTTTGAAAGCTTCCAGCTCCTCCCGTTGCCTCTCACAGAGCCATTAGCCTCCTACCATACTCTGGTTCATTTGTTCAAGCACTGCTAGGAGGATTTGGTTCCCCCATTTAATCTCTATCAGCTGAAAGCAACGGTAATCAGTTAACCTGTAGGGAGTGGGGGCCAGGTCAAATAGCCTCTGAATGCTGCGGGGTTTCACAGATACCTTCCTGTCCTCCCTCATGCACCCTGTACTGCAGTCCCAACAACCCCTTCACTTACACTGTTTAGCCCCCACCAGTCACTCAGTTTTGCCCCCAAACTTTGTGTATAATCATTGCATCCAGAACTCATCCTATACTCAGTCCTCTGGGGACTCTACATCAGCCTTAGAAAAATGTCACTAGAGCGCCTGGAAGGTAATTCAGAGAAACATTTCATCGACACCCCTGATGCCACTCAGCCTCAGCCCCCTGGTACTAATTCTCAGATTCTGTGAGTCTTTGCTGGTTATTCTCCAGTTGCTTTCCTCATGATTACAGATCCTGCCCTACTGCAGTATTCCCCCTGGGATCTGCTGATACTGGTTCTCTTACGTTGGCCCTTTAGCCCACAAGGTGGGAACAGTGTTCCACCATGTTACTGTCTGGTGTATCACTATCTTTATGTCATTAACTTTGTCTATAAAGTCCCTTCATTTAAGCCATTACTTAACAGGAGCTTTTGCCAATATAGAGTCAGGCCATCTTCTTTGCTTACTCCTTGGTGCTTGGCTTCATTCTTTACACTGGTTTCTATGGGGAAAGATGTTGTGGATATTAACATGTGCCCTCCAGATCTTCCTGGTAGGGCTGTTAGTACAAGTTTGGCAGGTACTGGCAGTGATCACAATGGAGCTCCTCTTAAAGAACATTCCTCAGAAGAGAGCCATCTTCCCAGGGTCCATCCCTTTCCTCACTGGCAGCTCACACCCTGTGATCCAATGACTGATCACTGATGGTAAAGGGAATTTACAGAGATGAACTCTCCTTATTCCAGACAGGAAGAGTATCAGGGGATTGTCAGTTCCACAGAACTATGTGAGTTAGTGGGAGACTGCATTACTGTTCAAGTCTTTTGACCAGTTCCTGCTCGCCCTGCTCAGTGCAGCTGTTGATAGTGTTCTCAGTAAACTTCCTGTGTACTCAAGTTGGAGTCCAACTCCTAAGGAAGCTGTCTTTGGATAATGAGTTTCTGATTAAAGATTGGCAAATGGTACATTTAAGTACATGCTGCTAAGCATCTCCAGACTGTACCTACCAGACAAGATGCAATTTCCTTTTCCCATCAACTACTAAGCAAAGCTTGCACTGGATCAGCTTGGGTCTTCCACTCATTGCTCAGTCCTCAATAAGTCTACTAGTTAGCCTTGTCTCTCTCATGTTACCTAGAAAGGTCGGTGTCTCTGGTCTGAACCATCTTATTATCAGCTGACCTCTAGCTCTTGCATTCTTTCTTGCAAAATAATAAAAATATTTCTCAGTTCACAATATGTTCTGGGAACAATGGTCTTTGTTCAGAATATAGAAAAGAGTAAGTTATTCTTTCCCTTTGAGGAGTTCAAATCCTTGATATACTAGCTCTAGATTTTGTAAAGAATATTGTTAAGCAATGACCAGAATAGTAGGAGGAAGATGGAAAGAAAATGATGACTCTCAGGGAGAGTCAGTTCAACAATGTCAAATGCCACTTGATAGGTCAAAGGATAAAACTGTCAATTAGCCTTATTTGCATATAGGTTATCACAAACCTTAACAAGCGTTGCTTTAGTTGCTTAGTGATGCCCCTAGTTCAATCTGAATGGGTTGAAGGAGAAATGGGATCAAAGAGAATTGTTGTAAAGAAGAACAAATGGAGTAGCAGATCAGAGATGTTAAGACAAGAGATTTTGACAGGGTGATGGTGGTTCATGACTGTAATTCTAGCAACTTAGGAGGCTGAGATTTGAGGATTGAATGTCAGAGCCCGCTCAGGCAGAAATGTCTATGAGACTTACTTCCAATTAACCAGCAAAAAGCCAGCAGTGGAGATATGACTCAGTGCACCAGCCTTGAGTGAAAAAGCTAAGCAAGAACACACAGCCCTGAGTTCAAGTGCTAGTCTCAGTATGAGAGAGAGAGAGAGAGAGAGAGAGAGAGAGAGAGAGAGAGAGAGAGAAACAGACAGACAGACAGACAGAGACAGAGAGAGCACAGAGAAAGACAGTGGGGAGAGAGAGGAGAGAGATTTTGTAATCTGTTTTCACACAAGTAACAGGAAATTATGAGGAGTTGGGAAAGAATTGGTGGATCAGAGGAGATATACTACACGAATGAGAGGTAGATAGGAGTCATAGATGAATGTTTTCAGTAAATGAAGGTTTTCTTCTGATTTCTCAGTGTTACAAATGAAACAAGAAGGCTTATAAGCTCAGACTGAAAAGTTGGGAAAATAAAAGGTTTAAAATAGTCACCTAGGAATTCTGGAGATGTAGCTCCATAGTATTGCACTTGCCTAGCATTCACAAGGCCCTAGGTTTAATCCTCTACACCACAAGACAAAAAAAAAAAAATGTACCTAGAGGATGCAATAAGAATGAGTTGATTTGGGATTGTCAAATTAGGTTGCTGGGAAGATTCAATAAGATAAAAAAAAAAAGTATTTCACATGAAGTCCAGTTTATAATGAGCATTCATTATTATTAAATCAAGCTGGTAATGTTCAAAATGTCTGTGAAGAGATACCCATACCCAGGAAAATTAGTTAACTAAGCCCAGAGGCCATGAATTAAGAGCTAATCTGAAGGAGGAAGAGGAACAATTACTTTAAGAACAGTATGTGCTAAACAGTACTTGTATTAGGAATGAGCTAGTGAGTAGCTTGTTTTGTAAATCAGTTTTTACTGGAATACATTCCTGCCCATTAATTTTCAGATTATTCTTGACTGTTTGCATGCTACAATGTCAGAGTTAAGTAGCTGCAATAGAGACCATATGGCTTGCAAAGCCTCCAATATTTGCTATCTAGCCTGGGGCAGGGGTGGGCTTTTTGGTTTGGGGTTTTTTTGGTACATATATATATATATATATATATATATATATATGTATATATATATATATATATATATATATATATATATAACCAAAAAGAAAATAGTTTTCCAATTCCTCCAGATGGATTTAGAAAGAGAGTGATTGGAGACTCATGAAAACAAATTGGAAACACAAATAATACCATTACAGAATTAAGGGGCTGGGAAGGTGGCTCAGTGGTAGAGCACTTGCCTTGCATGCCTGAGGCCCTGGGTTCGATTCCTCAGCACCACATAAGCAAAAAGAAAAAAGCCGGAAGTGGCTCTGTGGCTCAAAGTGGTAGACTGCTAGCCTTGAGCTGAAGAGCTGAGGGATAGTGCCCAGGCCCAGAGTTCAGGCCCCATGACCGGACCCAAAAAAAAAAAAAAAAAAAAAAAAGAGCTCAGCAACAGCATTCAGGCACTGAGTTCAAGACCTACAACCAGAAAAAGGAAAAAAAAAGGCCTAAAACCATTACAGAATTAATAATTAATATGGCAAGGAAGAAAAAAGACACAATGGGAACTTGAAATGTTTACCTAGGAGAATTCCAAAAATAATCAACAGTGAATCATCAAGGGGGGGAAAACCCCCAAAATTAAAGCAATAAAGTAAAAAAAAATTCACAAATTCTTTCTTCAATCCTCCAGATATTTAGAACAAATGAAAATGATCCCAAAATAATAATAATTGTTGTCCCCAAAGTAACAAATGCAAAGCTACAGAACAGAAAGACTTAAATTTTCTAAGATATAATGAAAATTTTCTCCAAAATGTGGAAAGAATTGAATCTGCAGCCTTGAAAGAATCCATAATGTTCTAGGAAATTTTGATCTGGGACAAACAACAGTGAACCATATTCTGAATCCATTTCAGGAATCATAAAAAAAAAAAAAAAAAAAAAACAACTTTCAAGCTGGGCATTGGTGGCTCACACCTGTAATCCTTAGCTATTCAGGAGGCTGAGATCTGAGGATCACTGTTCAAAGTCAGCCTGGAAAGAAAGTCTGTGAGGCTCTTATCTCCAATAAACCACCAAAAATCGGAAGTGAGACTGTGGCTAAGCTGAAGAGCTGAGGGATAGCGCCCAGGCCCAGAGTTCAAGCCCATATGACTCACACAAAAAAAAAAAGAGCAACTTTCAGAGGTGAGGCCGGGGGTACTCCTGTAATCCCAGCTGCATTTTAACTCCAGCTGAACTTTTGTTTCTGCAATTTCTGAACATGTATATTATATATATATATTATGTATATTATATATACTTTTTTGGGACTGGGAAGGTGGCTCAGTGGTAGAGCGCTTGCCTTGCATGCCTGAGGCCCTGGGTTCGATTCCTCAGCACCATATAAGCAAAAAGATAAAAGCCGGAAGTGGCGCTGTGGCTCAAGTGGTAGAGCGCTAGCCTTGAGCTGAAGAGCTGAGGGACAGCGCCTAGGCCCAGAGTTCAGGCCCCACGACTTTTTTCTAGTAATTACAATATGTCCTAGAACTGGGGTACTACCTGACATCAAAGACCTTGGGTTTGATTCCAATAGTAATAATGCGAATGCACACAAACACACACACATACATACACACACACACACAAACACACACACACACACACACACACACACACACACCTTCTATACATTAATTTGATCAGTGTAATCAAGATCTGTATATCAATTCACACCAACAAAATTGACAGACACTGTGAATCAGATATGTTAACTAACATGCGTACTGCAGTGCTAAGACATGCTACCCAGAGAAGGCAGTACTTTACAGTGGGTGTATTTACTCAGGAATCTAAAACTATGGAAACTACTTAGTTAGGCCTCCTCAGATAAAGATTTAAAATGGCAGACATGCTAGGTGTCAGTTGCTAATATCTATACTCCTAGCTACTCAGGAAGCTGAGATCTGAGGATCATGATTCAAAGCCAGCCTGGGCAGGATAGTCTGTGTAGTAAATATCAAGCTCTAGTACTGACAAAAATAAGAAAATAAATAAAGGAGTTTTCCATTGTGAAACAGATTAAATACAAACTCATGTTTGGGATCTGAGGTTCACTGCCACATATCATCAAATTACTTTTCTCTCTTTTTTTTTTAAGCGCAATTGCTATCTATTTCTTTGTCCTTAAGATTGTAAATAAGTGGCCAGATCTGGCTTGCACATATAATTTTCTTTTTTTTGGGGGGGGGGGGGTCCGGTCGTGGGGCCTGAACTCTGGGCCTGGGCGCTGTCCCTCAGCTCTTCAGCTCAAGGCTAGCGCTCTACCACTTGAGCCACAGCACCACTTCCGGCTTTTTTCTTTTTGCTTATGTGGTACTGAGGAATCGAACCCAGGGCCTCAGGCATGCAAGGCAAGCGCTCTACCACTGAGCCACCTTCCCAGCCCTGCACATATAATTTTCTTTGGCCCACACAACAGCTTTAGAAATTTTGAATTTTAGTTACTTTAAGTCAGTTTCTAACATTTACAAACTGAACAATGTCACAGAAAAATTTACTTCTTAGGAAAAGCTAGGCTATTTGACAACTTCAGACCCACATGGCACAAATTGCTGAAGCTAGGCATCCAGTGACTTTGTAAATAGGAAAATACACCCCAGTCTACCATAGGCCTCACCTGATCAGGCACTGGCTTGGGGGCAATAGACATGCGCATTCATGATGCCTACTCTATATGACCCAGAGCTCCACCCCAGTGTATCTCAAGATGGCTTTGCTACCTTTTCCAGTCTTCTAGGATTGCCCTCTTTCCATCTTTCCTGTCTTTAAGGCCCTTTCAAGCACAGTACCTTCCCTAAAACCTGCCCTGTCCTCACCCTCTGGGTGTCACTACCCTGTTTCTGAGCCCCTGTGACACTGTGTGCTTCTGTACTCCACCTACCCTCAGCCATCTGTGTCCTAAGGAGATACAGAGATGCACTTCTTCCTACCCCTCTGGCTTCCTTGGGGGGAGATGTCCTCTTGACCTAAACCTTCCTGTTCATCTTCCTCTTTCTCCCATGAATACATGTCATCTTTGCCACTTGGTCCATGTCTACCCGATAGAAAGCCCTGTGAAGGCCAAGTGCAGCAGGTTAGCATGACCTGGGCATGTACTTATGCCCTTCAGAGGGTCAGCCCATTGTTGCCACAGATCCAAGGTAGAATTTCCTATTCAGGCTTACTAGGCAAACTAAGCCAATATTTTCATCATCTCACAACTGCTGCCAAACCCAAGCAGGGAAAAGAGGGTGGTGGTGGTGGTTGTTTTAATTAATGAATTTTAAGTAGTTGTACAAAGGGGTTTCAATTCGATTAGTCAGATTATGACCCTAAGGTATCTTGAGCAATGTCATCAAGAGGGATTTTTTTTATTTACATCCTCCCCACTTCTAAGCTCAGTAACACTTACTCATCCTTGTTGTTTTATTTTGAGACAGGGTTTGCTATGTAATCCAGGCTGGCCCCAAACTCTCAATTCTCCTGCCTCAGTCTCCAAATGGCTGTAATTTTAGGACTGCATCACCACACTTGGATCTTTCCTTAACTTTCTAGAGCATTTAGCAAAATCTATTGCATGGAGAGGCGTTCAAAGTTATTTATCAAATTAAAGTAAAAGAATCCAGCCAGGCACCACTGGCTTATGTCTATGATCTTACCTACACAGGAGACTGAGATCTGAGGATTCCAGTTTGACACCAGCCTGGCAGACAAATCTGAGAAACTCTTAAGTTCAAATAATCATATAGATCAAATGCTATGCTAGTCTTGAGCAAAAAAGCCAAGCAAGTCAGGTGCTGGTAGCTCATGTCTATAATCTTAACTACTCAGGAGGCTGAGATCTGAGAATCCCAGTTTAAAACCAGTTCAGGCAGAAAAGTCCTCAAGATACTTAATTAACTACCAGAAAACCAAAAGTGGAGCTGTGGCTCAAAGTGGTAGAGCACTAGCCTTGAGTGAAAGAGCTCAGGGACAGTGCCAGGCCTCAAGTTCAAGCTCCATGATTGACATAAATTAATTAATTAATAATAAATAATAAATAAACACCTGGCAAAAGCTCAAGGCCTTGAGTTCAAGCCCTAGTACAGGCACAAAAAGGAAGGAAGGAAGGAAGGAAGGAAGGAGAAGGGAGGGAGGGAAAAGAAGGGAGGGAGGGAGGAGAAGGGAGGGAGAGAGATAAGGAAGATAGGAAGGAAGGAAGGAAGGAAGGAAGGAAGGAGGGAGAGAGGGAGGGAGGGAGGGAAGGAAGGAAGGAGGGAGGGAAGGAAGACAGGAAGGAAGATAAGAAGGAAGATAGGAAAGAAGGAAGGAAGATAGGAAGGAAGGAAGGAAGGAAGGAAGGAAGGAAGGAAGGAAGGAAGGAAGATAAGGAAGATAGGAAAGAAGATAGGAAAGAAGGAAGGAAAAGAAAATCCAATGTTCCTAAAATTCATGAAATATAATTTTCATGTGTATGTTTTCTTGATTTAAATGTATCTATAATGTTAAAAATATGAATTATTCAATATATAACATAAAATATTTATTTCCTATTTACATTTTTACATAAATAACTGTACATCATATCACATATCAAAAAGAAGAAGAAAAGAAAAACTGCAAACGTAAATCTTCAAAACCAGGGAAGAGAGCACCCCACAGTAGCCATCAGCAGTCCGGTAGGTCTTGTTTCTTGCCTTTTTTTGATTTCTTGCTTGTTTCCTGACGAATGGTCTCATACTCCAGTATGGCCATTCTGGAAAGTCTTTGTAAGTACTGAGAGGATGCTCCTGCCAGAGGGTCTCTGAAGCCAGAGCCTGTGGGGAGAAGCCAGATGTCAAAATCGAACCACACAGGTGTGAAGAGAAGACACAGGGAAGGAAATACACCATAAATGCTAGCAAAACCCCACCATATCTTTATATAATCTGTACTTTGAATTAGAAATGCCAGTCCTGGGACTGGGAAGGTGGCTCAGTGGTAGTGCGCTTGCCTTGCATGCCTGAGGCCCTGGGTTCGATTCCTCAGTACCACATAAGCAAAAAGAAAAAAGCCGGAAGTGGTGCTGTGGCTCAAGTGGTAGAGCGCTAGCCTTGAGCTGAAGAGCTGAGGGACAGCGCCCAGGCCCAGAGTTCAGGCCCTACAACTGGACCCAAAAAAAAAAAAGAAATGCTAGTCCTGACTTTCTAAATGATAGTGGCTGCAATGGCTAGTTACCTAAAAGGTTTTAATTGAGTCAGGCACTAGTGGCTCATGTCTGTAATCCTTGCTACTCAGGAGAATGAAAGCTGAATATCAAGGTTCAAAGCCAGCATGGGCTGCCCAGTGAGACTGTTATCTCCAATTAACTACTCCAAACTGGAAATGGTGGTGTGGCTCAAAGTGGTAAAGCACTAGCCTTGAGCAAAAAAGTTCAAGAACAGAGCCCTGAGTTTCAAGCCCTAGGACTAGCACCACCAAAAAGAAGAGGAGGAGGAGGAGGAGGAGGAGGAGGAGGAGGAGGGAGGGGGAGGAGGGGAGGAGGAAGGGGAGGAGGAGGGGGAGGAGAGGGAGGGGGAGGAGGAGGGAGGAGTTTTAATTAAGAAGCATATGCTTGTGTTTTAATTTTGTAAAATTTAACTCTTAGCCTACATTGTGCCTTTTAACATGGGATGGCTGTGCAATTTATTCTGAAGTAGAGAATACAGTCACCATAAATAGCTAGCTTGTTTTGTTCCTTACATACTCAAGTTTTTCTCATGAAATAGTTTCTCATAAATGACAACTAATGTAAAAGTATAATGTTCAATAACTCCCTCAGATGAGCCAACATCACTCAAGCTTCTACATCTATTTCATACACTGGACAAAACTGTAAAGTAATCATTAAGTATTTTACCCGCTTACAGATTTTACAAAGGATTGCAAGGTTGTGGCCAGCCTAAACTACACAATGAGAAGCTATCACAAAAAGAACAAGAAAAATAAAGGCAGAGACTCAATGAAACATAGGTTGCATGGTTTCCCACATTTGTTGTAACCTACAAGTAAACACACTGGATGGTAAAAGGAAAAAAAATACACTGGAACATGACCGATTATACAGGTCTCTAAACATGTACACACAGTGAAATCAAAGGAGGAAATTCTTAGGAAAGGATCACAAAGGCATAATACCTATGTGAATCTACTCATATAAAGTAATATTTCGGGCTGGGAATGTGGCTTCGCAGTAGAGCGCTTGTCTAGCATGCATGAAGCCCTGGGTTTGATTCCTCAGCACCATATAAACAGAAAAAGCTGGAAGTGGCACTCTGGCTCAAGTGATAGAGTGTTAGCCTTGAGCAAAAAGAAGTTTAGACCCTGGAGTTCAAGCCCAGCACAGGCAACAACAAACAACAACAACAAAATAGAATAATGTTTATCAAAATGTACTCCAAGAAATGGAAATGGGGTTATTTTTTGTTGTTGCTGCTGCTGCTTTTTCTTTTCCTTTTGTCTTGTTTGTTCATTTATCTGTCTTTCAAAGGGTAAGTGGGGGGCACAGACAGGGTGAGTATCATGCAGCCATGATACTAACTAGACATTATGTTAAAAATGAACACTACAACTCGTGAGTGGGGACTGGAGGGAAAAAGTGGGAGAGAGGGAAGGAAGGGTGACATTGTCCAAAAAGAAATGTACTCATGTAACTGTAACTGACTTATGTAACTGTAAGCCTTCTGCCTTCTGTACTTCACCTTTGTTAACAATAAAAAATTAAAAAACAGAACAATATTTTAAAAATTAAGAAGGTATGAAGGAAAATAGGGAGGAAGGAATGACGGGAAGGAAGGGAGGAGAGAGAAAAGGAGGGAAGAAAATTTAGGGAGACTAAATACCTTGCCCAAGGGCAAGCAGTCATTGGTGGTATTGGAACACAGATCCACCAAATTCAAAATGCCCATGAAATCACTATATATTATCCTTAAATATGCAAATGTGTGCTCTACTTAGAAATATATAAGGCTTTGAAAATAATCTGCTCACCTATACAGCTTTAAAATACCATTATTTAGGGGCTGGGAATGTGCCTTAGTGGCAGAGAGCTTGCCTAGCATGCATGAAGCCCTGGGTTCAATTTCTCAGAACCATATAAACAGAAAAAGCCAGAAGTAGTGCTGTGGCTCAGGTGGTAGAGTGCTAGCCTTGAGCCAAAGAAGCTCAGGGACAGTGCCCAGGCCCTGAGTACAAGCCCCAGGACTGGCAAAACAAAAAAATCAACTTTACTTCAACTGTCAAACACACACACACACACACACACACACACACAGAGAGAGAGAGAGAGAGAGAGAGAGAGAGAGAGAGAGAGAAAACTTGTTACATTCTCCAACATGGTTGTTATTGTTTGTTTTATTTCATTTGTAGATATAATAGGAGTGAGAAGTTCAGAGACAGGGAAAGAGAGACAGAGGGAGAGAGAGAGAGAGAAAGAGAAAGAGAAAGAGAGAAAGTAGAGCCTTAAAAACATGATCTAAGCTCTTGTTCTTCATAGTAAAATGAATCTGACACTTTAAAAGAAGATTTGAGGGCTGGGAAGTTGGCTCAGTGGTAGAGCGCTTGCCTTGCATGCCTGAGGCCCTGGGTTCGATTCCTCAGCACCACATAAGCAAAAAGAAAAAAGCCAGAAATGGCGCTGTGGCTCAAGTGGTAGAGCGCTAGCCTTGAGCCGCAGAGCTGAGGGACAGCACCCAGGCCCAGAGTTCAGACTCCACGACTGGACCCACCCCCCCAAAAAAAGAAAACCATAAAAGAAGATTTGAGCACTGACAAAAATAGATTTTAGATATTAAACAAACATAAAAAACGTAAAAGAATTAGTATTATACAGATAAGTGCAATGTGATTGTTACTGATTGTTAATAAGAGCCAGACACCAGTGGTTCATGCCTGTAATCAATCCTAGCTATTCAGCAGGCTGAGATGTGAGGATTATGATTCAAAGCCAAACCAGGCAGAAAAGTCCTTGTGAGTCTCTTATCTCCAATTAACCACTCAAAACTTAGAAATGGAGCTGTGGCTCAAAGTCATAGAGTGCTAGTCTGAGCAAAAATGCTCAGGGGCAGTGAGTGCCCAGGCCCTGAGCCTGACAAAAAGGAAGAAAGAAAAAGAAAAGAGAATAAATAATTCTTAAATATTTCTTTTAATGTATATACACATACCTCATTTTAAAATGAAGTCATACTGGGGTGGAGGCATGGTTCAGGATACAGTGGCTGCTTAGCAAGTGCTAGGTCCTGAGTTCAAATCCCAACACACACACACACACACACACACACACACACACACACACACACACACACACACACACACACACACACACACACACACACATCATAAAGAAAGCACTGCCAAGCATGGTAGGCCATGATTATAATCCAAGCTACTAGAAAGGGGAGGGTAGGATGATCATGGTCTTGGGCCAGTTCCCAGCCAAAAAGATGCCTATCATAGTCTATTCCTGTTACTATCACAAAAATCACAACATAAAATAGTTCGGAAGGCTAAACCTAAGATGAAGGAGCTGGCAGGGGGCAATCTGATGAAAGCTTCCAAACTGGTAGCTTCTTCTTGTGTCTTCAAATGGCAAAAGATAATAAAGGCAAAAGGGAGAGAATGCCGTGTGCTTACATGGAGATGAGCCTGGAAGACAGGAAGGCAGCCTCTCCAGCAGCTGTTCATAAAACACCCATCAGCTCTCAAGAACACAGTACCACCATTCCCATAAAATCCTACTTCTTTTCTTTTTTTGATCCAAAGTCTTGCATGTAGCCAAGGTTGGCCTTGAACTTAAGACCTTCTTTCTCCTCTTATCTCAATCTCCCAAGTTCTGGGACTACAGGTATGACCCATCCTGCCTGGTGTCTATAAGTAGTACAGTAAGCCTTGAACTCAAGATCCTCCTGCTCTTGCCTCATCCTCCCAAGTGCTGGAATTACAGATGTCAATCACTATGCTTGACTTATTACCACACTGGGCATTAGGCTCCAATACTTGGATTTTAAAGGTACCCATACATTCAAACAGAACCCATCATGAGCCAGGGTTGGGCTAGAGGAATGCAAGCAGACAAATACTTGTTTGAGCAAAAATATACAGCAAAAAAAAAATCTTTCATTCTAATTAAAATTTGTATTTTTGTTTGTTTGTTTTTAATTGTAAAAATAGTGTACAGAGGGGTTGCAGTAACGTGAGTAAGGTAATGAGTACATTTCTATCAAGAACCATTACCTCCTCCTTTGTTTTTCCCTACCATCCCTTCCCATCCCCACCTCCCCAACTCCTTCCTTCCCCCCTCCTTCCAAGTTGTAAAGTTCATTTTCAACATAGTGTCTTGTACATCTCATTGTTACAATGGGTCAACCTGTATCTTTATTTCATAATTTTGTTATTTCCTTTTCCCTCCCCAAATTAGAAAATAGTATATACAAGATGCAGGGCACTGACATCAAATACAGTGAAAACAGGGGTTATATCATGGGGGAAGAACATACTAAAGAAACAAACAAAAAAATCACATAGTACATTTTGAATACATTAAAAACAGTAGCAAGCAAGAAAAAAACAGTTGTGTCCCTATCTTGGGGTTCATTTCACTTAACATCATCTTATATGTTCATATGTACATAGCTTTTGACCTTTTCTGGTCATCCTAGACTAATACTAGTTATTGCAAATAAGGGAAACCATGGGACCGATGTTTCTTTGAGTCTGGCTTACTTAATATAATTTTTTCCAAGTCTTTCCATTTTCTAACAAATGGGGTGATGTCATTCTTTTTGATGGAGGCATAGAATTCCATTATATATATATATATATATTTATATTTATATATATATATATATCACCTTTTCTTGATCTATTCATATATTGAGGGGCATCTGGGTGCTCCATATCTTAGCTATGGTAAATAATGCTGCAATAAACATAGTCGTGCTGGTAGTTTGGCCTTGTTTGTGATCGGTTGGGTAAATGACCGAAAGTGGGATTGCTGGGTCATAGGGGATCTCTATGTGGAATCTTTTGAGGAACCTCCATACTGCTTTCCAAAGTGGTTGAACAAGTTTACACTCCCATCAACAATGCAGTAGGGTTCCCTTTTGGCCACTTCCCCTCCAACATCTGTTATTACATTTCTTGATGATAGCCATTCTAACTGGGGTGAGGTAGAATATCAATATTGTTTTGATTTGCATTTCTTTTATGGATAGAGAAGTTGAGACTTTCTTCATATGTCTATTGGCCATTCTTATTTCCTCTTCAGAGAAGTTTCTCTTTAAGTCTTTAGCCTGCTTGTTGACAGGGTGGTTGTTTCTTTGAGGATTTGTTATTGGGGGATTTAGTTTTTTGAGTTCTAAGTATATTTTAGATATGAGACCCTTGTCCATTATATGGCTAGTGAAGATCTTCTCCCAATCCGTGGGGTTTCTTCTATTGATCGTGCTAGCTCTGCCATTTCATGCAATCCCATTTGTCCAACCTTTCTTTGATTTGTTGTGTTTCTGGGTCTTTATTAAGAAAATTTCTGGGGCTGGGAAGGTGGCTTAGTGGTAGAGTGCTTGCCTTGCATGCATGAGGCCCTGGGTTCGATTCCTCAGCACCACATAAACAAAAAGAAAAAAGCTGGAAGTGGTGCTGTGGCTCAAGTGGTAGAGCGCCAGCCTTGAGCTGAAGAGCTGAGGGACAGCACCCAGGCCCAGAGTTCAGGCCCCACGACCGGACCCCCCCCCCAAAAAAAAAGAAAAGAAAATTTCTGCCTGTGCCAAGGAACCCTAGATTTTCTCCTATTGCTTCCTATAATGTTTTCAGGGTATCTGCTTTGACTTCGAGGTCTTCGATCCATTTGGAGTTGACTCTGGTGCAGGGTGATATACAAGGATCTAGCTATAGTTTTCTACAAGTGTTTAAGCAATTTTGCCAGCACCATTTACTGAACAGGCTGTCTCTCTTCCACTCTATGTTTTTAGGTCCCTTATCAAAGATTAGGTGGCTATAGGTCTGTGGGTTCAAGATTTGTATTTTTATTTGTATTTTGTTGATTAGGAAGTTACCAATGGCATATGGAAATCCAAAGAAAATAAATAGCCAAGCAAAAGTTAATGGACAGTGAACCTTATGAGCTCCCATAGACTGAACTTACAAAGCTACTCTCAAGTCAGTTCTGATTTATACCAACACTGTCAATAGAGGCAGAATAATTTCAGTTTTTGTTATATCTTTTTTTTTAGTTTTTGTTATATCTTTGAAATGATGCATGCATCATTTCAAAAAAACACCAAGAAAACGAGGGAAGGGGTGACACTGTCCAAAAAGAAATATACTCTTTACCTGATTTATATAATTGTAACCCCTCTCTGTACATTACCTTTAAAATAACAAAGATTTTTTAAAATGCCTATAAGTTTACGATAAAAATAAATAAGGTTGAAAATCTTAAAGTGGTAAGGAAATTATTGGTATACACAGGTAAAGTATGAATCATTTACTATTCAGGAAGACCAATAGGAAAGAACATAACATATAGCAGGTGTGTTTCAGCTAGAGGTGATTTTGCTACCCTATTTCATTTGGCAATGTTTGAAGATATTTTTATTTTTCACAACTAGAGGGTGTGAACAGCTTCTAGTAGGTAATGATCACATCATATAATGCACAAGACAGGACAAACAACAAGACAGGACACAACAAAGAATTATATGGTTCAAAATGTTAATACTGTTGGAGGAGGAGGAGGAAGAAGAGGAGGTGGAGGAAGGAGACAGAGAAGAAGAAGGAGAAGGAGAAGGAGAAAGAGAAGGAGAAGAAGGAGAAGAAAATTGAGTCATGCTCCAGTGACTCATGCCTGTAATCCTAGCTACTAAGGAGGTTGAGATCTGAGGATCAAAGCCAGCCCAGGCAGGAAAATCTGTTAGACTCCTATCTCCAATTAATTACCAGACAACCAGAAGTGGTGCTATGGCTCAAGTGGTAGAACACTCACCTTGAGCTGAAGAGCTAGGGACAGTGCCCAGGCCCAGAGTTCAAGCCCCACAACTGACAAGAAAAAAAAAGCCAGCCTGGGCAGACAAATCCAAGAGATTCATCTTCAATCAACCAGTAAAAAGGCAGAAGCAGAGCTGTCACTCATATGGTAGAGTACTAGCTTTAGGGGGAAAAAAACACAAAAACAAAAAAACTAAGCAAGAGCTTGAGACCCTGAGTTTAAGCCCTAGTTCTGTCACAGACAGGCTCACATAAACGAGAGACGGGGGAGAGAGAGGGAGGGGGAGAGAGAGACAGAGAGACAGAGACAGAGACAGAGACAGAGGGAGGGAGGGAGGAGGAGAGAGAGAGACAGAGACAGAGACAGAGACAGAGGGAGGGAGGGAGGGGGAGAGAGAGAGAGAAAAAAAGAGAGAGAGAGAGGTTTAATGCCAGACTAAGAAATTCACATTTTAATTAGCAAGTAATAAGGACTTTTGCTCTTAAAGAAGGAATAATTCCATGCCTGTAATCCTAGCTACTCAGGATGCTGAAATCTGAGGATCGTGGTTCAAAGCCAGCCCAGGCAGAAAAAATTACTCAGAAAAAGTGGGAAGTAGTGCTGTGGCTCAAGTGGTAGAGTCCTAGCCTTTGAGCAAAAATAAAGTCAGGGACAGCACCCAGGCCCAGAGCTTAAGCCCCAACACTGTCACAAAGGAAAAAAGAAAGAAAAAAAGAAAAAGAAAGAAAAAAAGAAAGAAAGAAAGAAAGAAAGAAAGAAAGAAAGAAAGAAAGAAAGAAAGAAAGAAAGAAAGAAAGAAAGAAAGGAAGAAAGAAAGAAAGGAAGGAAGGAAGAAAGAAAGAGAGAGAAGGAAGGAAAAAAGAGGGAGAGAGACAGAGAGAGACAGACAAAGAGAGAGAGAGAGAGAGAGAGAGAGAGAGAGAGAGAGAGAGAGAGAGAGAGAGAGAGAGAGAGAGAGAGAGAGAGAGAGAGAGAGAAAGAGGAGCAATGGAAGTCCAGATTTCACTTTGTAGTTGTGTTGAAGGATTTCAAAGTTTATAGACTCAAATATGTAGGCTACTAATTGGCCTAAGAGAGATAGGATGAAGGTTTATCTTAGGTCCAGAGGTTATTAAGATATGCATATTATGAACCTAACACCTATTAAGTTTACAAAATAACTAAAGCTTACAAAAGTGTTAACAAAATAAGGTTGAACCAATGAAAAGAAAGTAAAATGAAAAAACAGATTAAGTATATGTCACCCCAATAAGACATGTGGAAGAAAAAAAAAAAGATGAGTCAGCTTACCTTTTGATTTCTCCTGAAGTGGTATCATGGTACATGTCTTAGTCTTCTTTATTCTAAAGATTATATATGATCATAAAATCACTTGTATAAAAGTCCAAGCTGTATTAGCTTTAAAAGATACAATGAGAAACAAACAATATACTTTCATGAAAAAGTCACTTGATATGTTTGTTTGTTCAGATACAGGGATCAAACCCAGGGCTCTGCACATGCTGAAGATGTACTGAAGCTCACTGTTGGCCCTGAAAATTATTTTGTTAAATGACATAACTTAGAAATTAAACAAATGGCTGGGCGCCTGTAATCACTCCTGTAATCGTAGCTACTCAGGAGGCTGAGATCTGAGGATCAAGGTTCAAAGCCAGCCCGAGCAAGAAAGTCCATGAAACTCTTATCTCCAATAAACCACCAGAAAACAGAAGTGGTGCTGTGATTCAAATGGTAGAGCACTTGCCTTGAGCTGATTTGCTGAGGGACAGCGGCTAGGCCCAGAGTTTAAGCCCCACAACCAACAACAACAACAAAAAGAAATTAAACAAATGGACCATATACCAATGGCTCATGCCTTTAATTTTAGCTATTTAGGAGGCTGAGATCTGAGGATCATAGTTTAAAGCCAGCCCTGGCAGAAAAATCTGTCTCATTACCAATTAACCAGCAAAAAGCAGGACGTAGAGTTGTGGCTCAAATGGTAGGTGCCCCAGTACTAGCACACACACATGTATACACAAACAAAATTAAATGACAACCATAACCCCTCTGTATATCACCTTTATAATAACAATAAACATATAAACTTTTTTTTTTGCCAGCCCCGGGCTTGCACTCAGGGCCTGTGCACTGTCCCTGAGCTTCTTTTGCTCAAGGCTAGTGTTCTACCTACTTGTGCCACAGCACCATTTCTAGCTTTTCTTTTTTCTTGTTTATGTGGTACTGAAGAATCAAACCCAGGGTTTCATGCATGCTAGGCAAGCACTCTACCACTAGGCCACATTCCTAGCCTGTATTAGTTTTTTGTTGTTGTTTTTCTCCCCAGTCCTTGGGCTTGAACTCAGGGACTGGGCTGGGTACTGTCGTAAGCTTCTTTTGCTCAAGACTAGCTACTCTACCACGTGAACCACAGTGCCACTTCCAGGTCTTTCTGTTTTGTGGTACTGAGGAATTGAACCCAGGATTTCATGCATGTTAGGCAAGCACTCTACCACTAAGCCACATTCCCAGCCCAAAATATAAACACTTTAAAAAACTAAATGACAAAGGAACTTTACTACAGCTAACCTAGTCAGAAATAGATAGGGGGATACAGACCAGCCAGTATTTTAGATTATCCTAGCAAACATAACCAGTGTATGAGTGCTGTATCTCACTTTACCTACAGATATTTATTAAGAATTATCAGCCACAAGCCAAGCAATGCTAAGAGAAGAAAAATCCAGGTATCTGGATGAGCCATTTGTCAACTACCCCTTACTTGTGCTTTGCTTCTTTTTTTTAAGCTAGTACTGGGGCTTAACCTCAAGGCCTGTATGCTGTCCCTGAGCTTTATCAGTCAAAGCTGCCGCTCTCCAACTTGACTCACAGCTCCACTTCTGACTTTATGGTGGTTAATTAGAAATAAAAGTCTTAGGGGCATTCCTGACTGAGCTGGCTTCAAACTGCTATGCTCACTTTTTCATCTACCACTGCAAAATGAATTTTGCTATAATTAATTTATATTCCTATGGGGGAAAAATATCAGGTTTGAATGTGCTGCCAATGACAGACAGACTGCATCCTAAGAATTTCACATTTCTATATTAAGCTAGGGATATTCAGCAGTAACTTTTAAATATTTTTCACTTGTCAGATTACTGTTATCTACTATATTCCCAGAATATGCTATGAGAACCAATAACACTTCTGATCACCATTAAAGAAATTGACAGAAGATCATACTTTTTCTCAGTTTTTCTTTTTTTTTGGTCAGTTGTAGGGCTTGAACTCTGGGCCTAGGCATTGTCCCTCAGCATTTCAGCTCAAGGCTAGCGCTCTACAACTTGAGCCACAGCACCACTTCTGGCTTTTTCTGCTTATGTGTTGCTGAGGAATCAAACCCAGGGCCTCGTGCATGCGATCCAAGCACTCTACCACTGAGCAACCTTCCCAGCCCTCTCTGAGTTTTGAAATCAGATATTCACATATGGAGGAAAAAAGATTAGAGGTTGTACCCAAAAGAGAAAAGAGTACTTCCCTGCTTTGCCAATGTTGTTCTTTCACAGAATGTTGGGTGATATACAGGGAAGGATAAGATACTTGTAGGCAACTGGATATGTTCTCACTGGAATGGCTGCAAAGGCAGGGAAAGAGCTCACATTTACTGCTGCCAGCACTTCTTACAGGTCGTGCTACTCAGTCACTGCTATTCCACTTTCTCCGTGAAGATAGGATGCTTGTCCTAACATGACTAAAATGTATTCAGATTACCTTTCATTGACAAGTAAATTCTCACTTAAGGTAATGTAATAATTTCCCAAACAGCCAAATCACAAAAGAAAAACAATAAAGAAAAAAAGTGATAATATTAAAAATGATAAGTAAAAATGATGTATGGTTTGTTCATTGTGGTGTTATTTACACAACCCAAATGAACAAACCATACATATTGGACTTGAAAGTCCAATAGAAATGATCAGACAAATTGTGGGTCCAGCAATGAAAGATAATGTAGCTAGTAAGACTGTTCAAAGATTATATAATGACATGGAAAATGTATTATGTGCAATCTTAAATTTTAAAAGGAGGACTTGGCCAGGTGTCTGTGGTTTATGTCTGTAACCTTAGCTCCTCAGGAGGCTGAGAACTAAAGGATTGAGATTTGAAGCTTTTCTGAGCAGGAGTCTGCAATATTCCATCTCCAATTAGCCAGCAAAATGCCAGGCTGGAGGTATAGCCCTTGTGGTAGAGCATCAGCAGGGCAAGGAAGCTGAGCAAGCTAGAGGCCTTGAGTTCAAAACTAGATTTTTTTTGCTACCAGTCCTGGCTTGAGTTCAGGGCATAGGCTCTGTCACTGAGCTTCTTTGTGCTCATGGCTAGCACTCTACCACTGGAGCCACAACAACACTTCTGGCTTTTTCTTAGTAATTTATTGGCAATATGACTCTCATAGACCTTCCTGCCTGGGCTGGCTTTGATCTGTGATTCTCAGATCTCAACCTCCTGAGTAGCTAGGCTTACAGTTGTGAGCCACCAGTGCCTGGTTCAAAACTAAACTTCTAAAAAAAAAAAAGATAGAATATAAACTTGAAAGTACACTACAATCGCAATTAAAATAAGTCCATGAAAATGAAGCATAGAAGAAAGCAAAAATAAAAATGAAGATATTGAGATGGGTAGATGATCAAATAGTTTTTTTTTAATTTTTCTTCATATTTTCTCAGAAGTTCTTATGTTCATAGTTTAAACATTTTCCATAATGTTTCATTTTTACTATGTCCCAGCTATCTATTTATATTACTATAATTTATTTCAAGACTACTTAACAATAATATTAGTTAGAAAGATTTAAAATTTTTCATTCAAAAACTGCAATCTTGTATGATATATATGCGGAAATATATATGGAAAATGTTTAAGTTCATTAAGTATATATATGTATACACATAAATCTTTAGAGGAATATATATGTATGTATGTATCTTTCTTCCTCTAAAGAAAATTGTAGTTCAGAATGATGTAAGTACTTCAGGGGGCAAGAGGACAGGGAACAAATAAGAGACATTCAATAAAAATGGCGAATAAAACTAAACATAGCAGAAAGTAAATAGAATATGAGACTGTCTTCCTAACTTATAGATAGATCTCTTTGAAAGAAGAAGTTTTTCTTTATTGGTACTTCAACCCATCTGATTTAGAATAGGAAAAGGAAACATGTTTAAACGGCAGTTTTCAAAGTCAAGGAGACTTGATTGTCTAAAACCATTCTCAGCTGGGTGCTGGTAGCGCACCTAAAATCCTAGCTCAGGAGGCTTAGATCTAAGGATCGTGAATCTGAAGCAGCAAAGTTCATGAAATTCTAATCTCCAATAATCTGCTAAAAAAAAACCAAAACAATAAAAGACAGTGGAACTGCAGCTCAAGCCATAGAGCATTAGTTTTGAGCACAAGAAGTTCAGGGACAGCACCCAGACCCTGATTTCAAGCCCCAGGACCAGCATACAAGTGCAGGCACACACCCATTATTCTTTATATTCAAGTGCGGTTTAAACTAGGCTGACATCTCAGACACAATCTTTTCTCATACCAGGAGTCATTAGAGAATCAAAACACAAGGTTCAGTATTTAGAGAGCAGAAATCTGTTAATGATTCAGAAACTTAAAATTTTATCTATAAACCTGACAAAGCTACTGATGGGCTTGATCTAGCTTAGACAAAATTTATTTTAAGGAATTTCAGTGTGGAGTGGCATGCCTATAATTCCAGCACTCAAAAGACCAAGGTAGGAAGATCATATGTTCAAGGCCAGCTTGGGCTACATAATAAAGAAGATAAAGAAAAACAAGTTATTTTATCTTGTTTTATTTATGTTTGTTTGTTTGTTTGTTGTTGGTTGTGAGTCTTGAACTCATTGCCTGGGCACTATCCTTAAGCCTCTTTGTGCTCAAGGCTAGTCTCCACCACTTAAGCCACAGTTGCACTTCTGGTTTTTGAGTGGTTAATTGGAGATAAGAGTTTCATGGGGACTTTTCTGCCTGGGCTAGCTTCAAACCAAGATCCTCAGATCTCAGCCTCCTGAGTAGCTAGGATTACAGGCAGGAGCCATCGGCACCTAGCTAAAAACAAGTTATATTAAAACTTCCTGGTAATGTCACTTGTAAAATCAAGTACTTGTCATTCTAAATAAAATGGCTAACGTAGATTTTAACATTTAAATCCTTTTAGAAATAACATCAGTAAGCAAGAAAGAATTAGATTCTCAACAGAGAAACCTCTACCTTTCACAGTGTTAGTATGAGCCATAACTGAACCAAAGAATCTGAACAGTGATCAGGATAGCGATGATCTACCTGATTGTGGTCATCTCCGTGTCGGCATGCAGCAGGTGTTTATGAACCTCTAGTGGAGTTGAACTTACACTCTTTTGACAACTTGGCAATCCTGGCAAATGCGGCATTTTGACATATTCTTTGGGCTCTTCTAAACCAATGTATTCTGTTTGAAAAATATTATCATAAGCACCTTGGCTAAATATATACCACTTCTTTTACCACAAACTAAAATGCAGATAAAATATAAAAATCAATCATGAACTAAAACTAAGCAACTGTCATCCCAATGAAATTGTAATGAAATTGTAGAGCAATTTGAATTGTGCTATATCTTGAATACAAAAAGGAGACTGTTGAAGTGGGGAAGGAAAAATGAGATACTGAGGGGTAAAGAGGATCAAATGATATATACATACACATATATATATACATATATATGAATACATGTTCATGAATAGAGCATAATGAAACTCAATAAGTGCTGTTTGCAAAAGGGCCTCCCCTTTTGCAAGTAACAGAGTAACAGAATGGCAGAAGAGGTGAGTTGGTTCAAACAACATTGTGTGGTATGCATGGAAATATTATAATGTACCCTCCTCATACCATAAGTGTATGAAAATGCAAAAATAAAATAATGAATAATTACATATCCATTAATAAATCTGAAGTCAAAATTCAGGATGAACAAAAGGTATAATTATAACTTGGAAATGAAAAGGAAAAGCTGCACCACATGTTGGTGGCTCATTCCTGTAATCCCAGCTATGTAAGAGACAGAGCTACAGGATCTCAGGTCAAACACAGCTGGGCAGAAAAGTCTATGAGATTCCTTCTCCAAAATAATCAGCAAAAAGCTGGCTGCAAGTATAGTTCAAGTGGTAGATCACCAGCTGAGCAAGCAAGCCACGTGAACACAAGTTCAAATGACAAAAATAAATAAAATAGGGAAAGTCAAAATATACCCATATCCAAAGTTCTCAAACTAGAACTTACTGAACAAGTTATAAAAATGTTCTCTATGTAAGTTTGGCTAGAATTATTAATATAATTGCAAAAAAAATGAATGTCCTAAAAAATGAAATTCAACTCAAGGCTGGTGTTACACTTGCAATCCTAGCAACTAAGGAGACTGAGATTTGAGGATCACAGTTCAAAGCCAACCCAGGCATAAAATGTCCATGAGCTCTTATCTCCAAATAACCACCAAAAAGCTGGAAGTGGAGCTGGAAGTGGTAGAGTGTTAGCCTTGAACTGAGAAAAAGCTCAGAGACAGTGCCCAAGTCCTGAGTTGAAGACCCAGGACTGACAAATGTGTGTGTGCACATGCACACAAATCATCTGAACGTATTTAAAAGTAAACACTGGCCGCCCGCTGGTGGCTTGCACCTGTAATCCTAGCTACTCAGGAGGCTGAGATCTGAGGATCAAGGTTCAAAGCCAGCCTGGGCAGGAAAGTCCGAGAGACTCTTATCTCCAATAAACCACTCAGAAAACTGGAAGTGGCACTGTGGCTGAAGTGATAGAGCACTTACCTTGAGCTGAAGAGCTCAGGGACAGCACCCAAGCCCAGAGTTCAAGCCCCACAACCAGCAAAAACAACAAAAAAGTAAACACGCTGGACACCGGTGGCTCATGCTTGTAATCCTAGCTACTCGAGTCAGAGATCTGAGGATCACTGTTCAGAGCCAGTCTGGACAGGAAAGTCCATGAGACTCTGATCTTCAATAAACTACTCAGAAAACACCAGAAGTGGTACTGTGGCTCAAGTGGTAGAGCACTAGCTTTGAACACAAAGAAGCTCAGGGACAGTGCCTAAGCCCTGAGTTCAAGCCCCAGGACCAGCAAAAATAAAATAAAAAGAAATGTGGTCTAACAGAAATAATAATGCATTGATTGTGAGGAAACGTAATTCTTTAAATTTGTTTCTGTTATATTAACTTTCATTTCTTTACTTTCTTTTCTACAAATTTAATATACTATCCCAATATAAATGTCATGTAAGCCGGGCACCGGTGGCTCATGCCTATAATCCTAGCTACTCAGGAGGCTGAGATCTGAGGATCACAGTTCAAAGCCAGCCAGGACAGGAAAGTCCATGAGACTCTTATCTCCAATAAACTACTAGAAAACTGGAAATGGTGCTGTGGCTTAAGCGGTAGAGCACTAGCCTTGAGCTTAAGAGCTAAAGGACAATGCCCAGGCCCAGAGTTCAAGCCCCATGACCAATAACAACAACAAAAAATGTCATGTAAATTATAAGAGATCTCTGGACTATTTAGAAAAATGTAAATCAAAGGTACTATTTCTATATTTTCTTTCATGCTCACATTTTTTTTATTGTTAGCTTACATTAGTTGCAAGGAGAGGAGATTCCATTGTGACATTTCCATGAATATATACAATGTATTCCAATCAATCTACCCCTTCCTAAGACAATTTCAAAAGGTTTCATTGTTTTATTGTCATATGTGCAAGCCATCTACTTCAGCCATATTCGTCCTCATTCACCCTCCTTATTGGCCCAGCATTTCAGTTTTCTTAAAGAAAGTTAACAGTTAAAATGATATTACCTTTCCTCATCTTTTGTGTTTCTAAAACTGCTTTCTTCCAATTACTCTCAAAAAGAAAACAATTTTCCAGAGACCTTCTGGTGACTTTATTAGTCTCAAATTTTATTTCAGGAGTTAACACTGACATTTTCTTTTCTTCTTTCAACAGTGCAGGTGAAAAGGAGATACTGCTCCAAGCAAGCCCAGAACATGGAAAGGAGAGAACAAAATAATACTTGTAGTTACAGTTTCTCATTTGTTTTAGATCATAAAGATTACATTTTAACAGGGATTTACTTATAACATGTACATACATACTCTGGGCCAGAATAATCTCCCTTAGCTTTTTCACTCTAGGCTCGTACTACTTGAGCCACACCTCTATTTCTTGCTTTTTGCAAGTGGAGATAACCTTCATCCTCTGATCTTGGCCTCTTGAATAGCTAGGATTTCAGGCATGAGGCAGGCACCAGTGCTCAACATATTCTGGGGGTATTAAAGCAAGAGGTTTTTAAAGAATAAAGCAGAATTGCAGCAGTGGTACTCACTAGACACTATGTTGAAAATAATCTATACAACTTGTGTGGGGACTAGAGGGAGAGAGCAAGGGAAGGGAGAACATTGCCCAAAAAGAAATGTACTCATTTCCTGACTTACGTAAATATAACTGCTCTGTACATCATCTTTATAACAATAAAAAATAAAAATTAAGCTGGGCACCAGTGGCTCATGCCTGTAATCCTCACTATTCAGGAGACTGAGATCTAAGGATTGTGGTTCAAAGCAAGTCTGGGCAGGAAAGTCTGTGAGACTCTTATATCCAATAAACTGGGAGTGGCCCTGTGGCTTAAGTGGTAGAGCACTAGCCTTGAGCTGAGTTCAAAAAATATTAAGGAAGAAGGCAAAAAATATAGTCATTATTTTTAATTGCATATATATGTGTGTGTATATATATGTGTGATATATATATATTCCCTTCCTGGGGTTTGAACTCAGGGCCTCAGTACTGTCCCTGAGCTTCTTTTGCTCAAGGCTAATACTCTATCATCCCTGCCACAGTGCCACTTCTGGCCTTTTCTGTTTATGTGGTGCTGAGGAATTGAACCCAGGGCTTCATGCATGCTAAGCAAGCACTCTACCGCTAAGCCACATTCCCAGCTCATGTATCTTAGTATTTTAATGAATTCTTTTAAATTCCAAGTTACAGAAATTTGGTGTGTGTGTGTGTGTGTGTGTGTGTGTGTGTGTGTGTGTGTGTGTGTGTGTGTGTGTGTGTGTGTGTGTATGTGTGTGTGTGTGTGTGTGTGTGTGTGTGTGTAAAACCCCATTATGGCCAAAAAATAATAATAATTCAACTAAAAAGTGTGATGCCAGCCAGGCAGAGGCTGAAACTTGGGAATGTAGTCCACTGCATCTAGAACATGCATGTGATACTGTGCACAACAGGGAGGGAGGAAGAGAGAAGCAAGAATGTGGGCAAGAAAGCAAGAAGTGAGAGGAAGACAGCTGAAGACAAAGGGAAGGAAAGAAAGGAAAAGGAGTGTTGGAGTGGGAAAGGGAACCAAGCTATCCTCAGGAGATGGAGGAGTAGAGAGAGATGCGCTGTCTACAAGAAAGCCTATTCCTACTAGCAAGCTGGGTCAAACCCTGGTGATATTATTACTGTTACCAGAGAAAACAAGCTTAAAATAAAAGGGATTTGGCATGGTGCAGGTGGCCCATGCTTGTAATCCTAGCTACTCAGGAGGTTGAGATCTGAGGATCACGGTTCAAAGCCAGCCTGGGTAGGAAAGTCCGTGAGACACTTATCTTTAAACCAGAAGTGGTGCTGTGACGCAAGTGGTAGAGCGCTAGCCTTGAGCTGAAAAGCTAAGGGATAGTGCCAGGCTCAGAGTTCAAGTCCCATGACAAGAAAGAAAGGAAGAAAGGAAGGAAGGAAGGAAGGAAGGAAGGAAGGAAGGAAGGAAGGAAGGAAGGAAGGAAGGAAGGAAGGAAGGAAGGAAGGAAGGAAGGAAGGAAGGAAGGAAGGAAGGAAGGGGATTTGGTGATGAAATCTTGGATCTGCCTAAAAGGGCAGTGTTGGCAGTTAAAGGTAAGGGTGGACGCCGAAGAGTAATGGGGGACAAGATAGTGGTGAGGCTGTAAACCAAGATGGGAAACCCAAAAAGCGCAGCAAAGGCAGAGACAATACTAACCAGGTATGGTGCTGGGGCCCATGTGTGTGTTGAGCATCTCCAACCTGACCTGCCAAGTAATCTAGCCCTGGCCCTGGCTAAGTCTCAGAGGTTTATTCTCTACTCCTGCCCCCACCTTCTCTGTTCTTGGTGCTGATCCTTTTTCCAAACAACAAAGAAACAAGAGTAGCTCATGCTTTGATGTTCTTGAAGACAAGCTCTTTAAGCTCTTTTGATTTCACAGGATTTGTTGCTAAAGATTTGAAAACAAGACAACCACAGGGCAACAATGATGAAAATGACAACAAAACAAACCTGAGATATGCGGTAAATTATAATTACTAAATTCTTAAAAGGCCTCATAGGATCACAATCCAGATTCTGTCTTAGGAACTTCTTTATTTATAGAGGTGGAAACAGCCAGACAACATTCTTTCAACTCCAAGAACTCCTCTCCCTTGTTGAAGCTCCTCTTCCAGGACAGAAGCAATTAGAGGCTAACAGTAAGTTCTACTCCCCTCCCGGGCACACTTGCATTTTTGACCATCCCAGACTGGATTTGAGTTTGTTTTGTTTTGTTTTTTAATTTTTTTAAAAAAATTTTTGGGGGGGTCTAGTCGTGGAGCCTGAACTCTGGGCCTGGGCACTGTCCCTCAGCTCTTCAGCTCAAGGCTAGTGCTCTACCACTTGAGCCACAGCGCCACTTCTGGCTTTTTTCTTTTTTCTTATGTGGTGCTGAGGAATCGAACCCAGGGCATCATGCATACAAGGCAAGTGCTCTACCACTGAGCCACCTTCCCAGCCCTTGATTTGTTTTTTTAAAGAAAGTTATACCACTTTGCATAGATCCATTATTCTGATATTCCTACTGTGTGTGTGTGTGTGTGTGTGTGAGAGAGAGAGAGAGAGAGAGAGAGAGAGAGAGAGAGAGAGAGAGAGAGAGAGAGAGAGAGAGGAGAGAGTTGGCCCTGGGGCTTAAACTCAGGGCCTGGGCACATTCCTTGAGCTTTTTTGGCTAAAGGCTAGCATTCTATCACTTGAGCCACAGCTCCCCTTCTGGCTTTTTGATGGTTAATTGGAGATGAGAGTCTCAAGAAATTTTTTCAATCCTCAGATCTCAGCCTTCTCAGTAACTAGGATTTCAGGGATGAGCTACCACTATCCAGCTATTTCTACATTTTTTGTTGTGTTTGAAATTTTACAAAATAAAAAGTTGTTTTCTCAAGTCCACATTTAATAGTATATATGATTTCAGGAAAGTACTGAAATATTGAAGAATTAAGTGGTTTTGACCTGATGTTTCATGTAAACATGAACAGTACCATTACTAATGGAAACAAAATTTAAGAATACTTTATAGGACTAATAAAAAGGCCACTAAAAACTCTTCACTCATCTAAGAAGAGATAATAAAAAGAACAAAGTACATATGCATGTGTCTGCTCTGGGTTGGGCAATAAAGAACTCATTTAAAACTAAAGTTCTCAGATTATAGGAATGAGAATCAGAGTTATGGTAAATTAAGTGCTTAAAACTAATAGTTATAAAATAATGACTAAATTTTCAAGACAACCTCAAAATATGAATGTATTTCAAAAAATTCTTTTGGTTTAAAAATATTCCGGGTATTTTAAAATTAAGATTGCTATTTTATTGCCTAGTTTAGAACTAGAAGAAAAGGTTAAATGTTTGTTTACTTACTCACTATTCATGCATCTATTCATCCATTCAAACAAACACTGTACTGAATGCCAGTTATGTCAGGCACTGAGGGTGTAACAAGGAACTAAATAATGTATGTTCTCTGCTCCTTAGTAGGAGATTCAGATAACAAGTAAGCAAGCAAACAAAGTTTATTTCAGATAAAGTGCAGTGAAAATACTAGAATGTCAGTAATGGTCAGGACATGTATGTATAAAGCTGCTTTTTTCTTTCCAGTCCTGGGACTTAAACTTAGGGCTGGGCACTGTCCCTGTACTTCTTTTTTGCTCAAGGCTAGCATTCTACCATTTGAGCCACAGTGCCACTTCCAGCTTTTTCTGTTTGGTGGTGCTGGGGAATCAAACCCAGAGCTTCATGAATGCTAGGCAAGCACGCTACCACTAAGCCATATTCCCAGATGATTTTTTTAACTAGCTTATTTTATGAAGCTTTCTAAGAAAGAATAAATATCAGGTAAAAACAATTTGAGAACATGTATGTCTTTAAATTGTTTACATTTTGCCACACAATTACCACATGCTGATATTCAGTTTCATCTATTTTCCTGCAAATGACAATTTCATCCATATGAGCTGAATAATAGTCCATTGAGCATTTGTAACACATTTCTATACCCACTCATGAATGGATGGACACCTAGATTGATTCCATAACTTGGTTATATGAATCATGCCATAATGAATATGAATATATTATAGGTATCTCTTTTTTGGGGGGGGTCCGGTTGTGGGGCCTGAACTCTGGGCCTGGGTGCTGTCCTTCAGCTCTTCAGCTCAAGGCTAGCGCTCTACCACTTGAGCCACAGCGCCACTTCCGGCTTTTTTCTTTTTGCTTATGTGGTGCTGGGGAATCGAACCCAGGGCCTCATGCATTGCAAGGCAAGCACTCTACCACTGAGCCACCTTCCCAGTCCCTAGGTATCTCTTTTGAATGCTGAGCTTGATTCCTTCAGAAACCTACTCCAAAGTTTGCAGAATTATATGGTAATTACACTTTTGGCTTTCTTTCTTTCTTCCTTTCTTTTTTTTTTGTCAGTTGTAAGACCTGAACTCTGGCCTGGGTACTGTCCCTTAGCTCTTCAGCTCAAAGCTAGTGCTCTACTACTTGAGCCACAGTGCCACTTCCAACTTTTTCTGCTTATGTGGTGCTGAGGAATCGAACCCAGGGCCTCATGCATGCTAGGCAAGCATTCTAGCACTGAGCCACCTTCCCAGCCCTTTTTCTTTTTCTTTTGTTGAAGAACCTCCAGACTTTTCTATAATGGCTGGACTGGTTTACATTTCCACTCATGGTAATGATTCCCATATCTGCACCAATTCTTCGTTGTGTGTCCTAGCCATTCTGATTGTGATGAGGTAGGTTCTCCGTGTAGTTTTGATTTACATTTCCCTGATGGCTAAGGAGATTGCACATTTTCTTAGTTACTTATACTTCTTTTAAAACTGTCTTTTCAGCTCATTTGCCTATTTTTTTTGACTGGATTGTTATTTTGGTATTTAATGTTTTGAGGTTTTAAATTTTTAAAAATTTTCTTCTTGGCAGTACTGGACATTGAACTCAAGGCCTCTCACTTGTTAAATTTACGTTCTACCATTTGAACTACACACTCCAGCCTTGCTTTTTGCTGCATATTTTGAAGGTGGAGTCTATCAGCCTCCTGAGTGGCTAGGAATCAAGGCTGTAAATTGTAAACTCATGTGAAAGACATTTCCTTGAAAAATGGAACACTTTTGGAGCATCCTGGACATGAAAGTTAACCTAAGAAATTGTTTCTCCAGGACTCATCTCACTGTGCTCAGCCATCCTGGTACTCAGAAACCATGCAGCCATAGTCCAAGTGGGTCTGGCATCAATTGCATGAGCTGGTAACACATCTTGGCATTATCTATGAGGTGGTGTTTTTGCAGGCATGCAGAATGCAAGAATTACAGGGTTCTAGAAGCTTTCACCCAGATTTCAAAGCTAGACCTGGGAGGGCAAGCAATGTGTAGCAGGGCTGCACGTAAGAGGATGAAGGCCAAGGATGTGAGTTGAAGCCAAAGCTGCAGTGGAGACTCAGGAACAGGGAACAAGCAGAGTCAGCCCAAGGCCCTATGGACTGCAACTGAAAAGGCCATATATAAAGGTTTTCCCAAGTCCTTAGATTAGATCATGTTGCCTCATGCTACAAGATTTAATGTGTGCCCTGCTAGATTTCAGTCTTACTTTGTTCTGATCTGTCATCACTATCTCCTATTCTTCCCATTTGGAATAGTGATGTTTACTCCATGCCATTTCATACCAAAAGTGTGCAATTGTCCTTTTGATTTTACAGGAGCTTACAAGTTCACTTTGAGACTCAGGAGGTTTTGAACTTTGACATTTTGAGGGTATCCCTTTCATTTCTTCATATTGCCTTGGCTTATATTACTCTGGCTACAATGTCATCTAATGAATAAGAGCATGGAAGTACAAATCCTTGTCTTATTCCTAATTGTAGAGGAAATGCTTCCACTTCTCCCCAGTTCAATATGATATTGACTATGACTTGTTTGCATATAGCCTTTATTAGGTGTTTTCCTTCTACAACTAGGTTTTCACTGAGTTTATCATAAAAGGATTGTTCTCAAAATATTTTTCTGCATCTATTGAGATGATGACACAATTTTTGTCCTTGATTTTATGTGCTGTATTACATTAACTGACTACTATATGTTGATCTAGCCCTTGCCACTGTGGGGTAAAATAAATGCAATTATGGTGAATGAACTTTTTTACTGTGTTGATGAATTCTGTTTTCAAATGTCTTGTTCAGTATTTTTTTAATATATGCTTTCAAGGATATAGGTCTATAGTTTTCTTTATTGTTCTGTCCTTATATAGTTTTTGGTATCAATGTCATTAATACTGCCCTTAGTATAATGAATTTAGAAGTAATCCTATTTAAGGGAATTATTTGAGGAGCAGTATTTTTAATTCTTTTTTTTTTTTTTGGGGGGGGGGTCCGGTCGTGGGGCCTGAACTCTGGGCCTGGGCACTGTCCCTCAGCTCTTCAGCTCAAGGCTAGTGCGCTACCACTTGAGCCACAGTGCCACTTCCGGCTTTTTTTTCTTTTTGCTTATGTGGTGCTGAGGAATCGAACCCAGGGCCTCAGGCATGCAAGGCAAGTGCTCTACCACTGAGCCACCTTCCCAACCCCTAGGAGCAGTATTTTTAATTCTTTAAAAATTCTTTAAGGGCTGGGAAGGTGGCTCAGTGGTTAAAGCGCTTGCCTTGCATGCCTGAGGCCCTGGGTTCGATTCCTCAGCACCACATAAGCAAAAACAAAAAAGCCGGAAGTGGCGCTGTGGCTCAAGTGGTAGAGCGCTAGCCTACAGCTGAAGAGCTGAGGGACAGTGCCCAGGCCCAGAGTTTAGGCCCCATGACCAGACCAAAAAATAAATAAATAAATAAAAATAAAAATTCTTTAAAAATACTGGTAGAAAATCAGCAGTGAATCCAGCTATAGACCATGAAGTCTTAGGGTCCAACCTCTGTAATGACTCCTCTACTTATGTCAAGAATATGTAGTTTAAAGGGATACGGGAGCAACCTAGTTTGTGTTCACTCATCAGTACCATGGCCACAGTTTGTTTCTATGTTTGATTACCTTTCTGTTTTGTGTTTATTTTTTCTGTTTCTCTCTGCTGTTGCTATCAAAGTATATGTCCAGGAACAGATCTTCACCCAACCCCCAGCTGTGTCTACTTGTAGTATGGTCATCAACTTTGTTTTATTTTTTTTCCTTCTAATCTTCCCTGTTCTTTGAGTTAAAATATTCCCTGAAATTTGATCAGGGGTGATTTGCACAAATGCGAATGTACCTATTCTAGCACTCAAGCTTATAGCTCAATACTAGATTGATTACCTACACAATATAATTTATGTTATACTTAATCCCAGCTATTCCAAAGGAAGGAGAAACAAAAACAGCAATGACAACTAATAGCAGTGAAACAGATACAGAAATAAGGTAAAAAGTTATGGACTGACTACGCTTAACTCTAATAATCACAGGAATGGCAAGGTCAGAAATAATACAAAGCATAGGTTTTACAAGTGATAGAAAAGAAAAAATAAGAGAGAAGAAAATGGGAAGTGAGAAACAAAATTAGTTAGAATATCTAAAATGTGAAGAGTAGAAAAGTGAAAAGTGAAGGCCATCATCATGAGACAGAGAGAACAGAAGAAAATAATTTTAATAGGAGAGAAAAACTTGTACATGAATCAAGAAACCAATCAGCAATTTTTTAAGTCTTAAAAAGTTAAAAAATAGGGCTGGGAAGGTGACTCAGTGGTAGAGCGCTTGCCTTGCATGCATGAGGCCCTGGGTTCGATTCCTCAGCACCACATAAGCAAAAAGAAAAAAGCCGGAAGTGGCGCTGTGGCTCAAGTGGTAGAGCACTAGCCTTGAGCTGAAGAGCTGAGGGACAGCGCCCAGGCCCAGAGTTCAGGCCCCACAATTGGACCCAAAACAAAAAAAAGTTAAAAAAATGTGTATTTTCTCTGCTAGACTGGTTGTACAGGCAAGGGTAGATATTCACTACCTCTGCTAATCTGAACTTCTGGGTTTTCTTGAACTATGCACCCTTTGGAGAGAGCAAAGGCTAGGGATATCCACTCCTTCCTTTTTGTATATGTTGCTCACCCATTGGTGAATAGAAGTGATTTAGGTCTGTAGTTAGTTTGAAATGGCTGTCAGTTTCCCTGCTTACTAGTAGTAAAAGGTAGCATGGGAGGGCTGGGAATGTGGCTTACTGGTAAAGTGCTTACCTAGCATGCACAAAGCCCTTGGTTCAATTCCTCAGTACCACATAAAGAGAAAAAGCTGGAAGTGGCGCTGTGGCTCAAGTGGTAGAGTGCTAGCCTTGAGCAAAAGAAGCTCAGGGACAGTGCCCAGGCCCTGAGTTCAAGTTCAAGCCTAGGACTGGCAAAAAAAAAACACCTAAAAACAAACAAAAAACCGTGGGACACCAGTGGCTCACGCCTGTAATCCTAGCTACTCAGGAGGCTGAGATCTGATGATCAGGTTCAAAGCCAGCCCAGCAGGGAAGGCCATGAGACTCTTATCTCCAATAAACCACTCAGAAAAATGGAAGAAGTCCTGTGGTAGAGCGTTAGCCTTGAGCTGAAGAGCTGAGGGACGGTGCCCAGGCCCAGAGTTAAGGCCCATGACCAACAACAACAACAGCAGCAACAAAACAAAACAACAACAACAAAAAAAAAGCAACCAGAAATTGTTATAGGCATTAGAAAGATAACATCTTAAGATTTAAAAAAGACTTGGTGGGTACTTGTCAAGGGGAGAGGGGTAGATGAATGAAAAGAAGTGGGCAAATGTAGTCAAGAATTCAATGTGAATACTACAAATTTTAAAAAGGCAGGCAAGAAGGTGGGGAGAGGGGTTAGAATGTTGAAAGGGGTTACATTGTATTAATAAACTGCTTTGTTACATGGCAATTCCTTTGTACAACTGTTTAAAGATTATTAACAAAAATAAATAAGTGAGCTGAGAATGTGTCTTCGTGGTAGGGTACTTGTCTAGCATGATGCATGGAGCCCTGGGTTCAATTCCTTAGTACCATATAAACAGAAAAAGCTATGGATCAAGTGGTAGAGTGCTAGCCTTGAGCAAAAGAAGCTCAGGGACAGTGACCAGGCTCCGAGTTCAAGTCCCAGGACTGGAAAAAATGAAAATGAAAATAAACAAATAAATAAATGGAAGAAAGGAAATTTAAGTAGGATTTAGATGGGCAGAAGTATGTATAGGGGCATTCCAGCATGGAAAATAGAATGTAAAGATTTTAGTTTGCCTGAAGGATTCAGATAAGGGCATTTTGAGAGGCTAATCAAATGAAAGGATAGACTGGAAATCAGATTACAGACAAATCTGAACACAGAATCAGGTGGTTTATGCTTTCTTCTTTAGGCAATGGGAAGCCCATGAAGGTTTTGGAAGAGGGGTGTGGTCTATAGTAAATATTATACATTTGGAAGATTAATGTAACAGAGCCTGGGGTTAAGGAGAAGAGTTGGGAAGCTATTAATAATAACCTGGAGTGGTTCAACTAAGGTAGCAGCAGTGAGAATAAGAGATTGACAATGGATTGGATGTGGAAGGAAAAAATATGTCAAAGATAACTGATACTGTGAATTGGGGGTACAAGAATTATGGAGTCATACTGGTGCTGTTGACCATGCTAGATTTGGGGATAGTGAGTTAAGAACTTTGTTTTAGACAAAGTTTAGGACATTCCTTGGGGACATATAACCTGGACCAGCAGTGGGCAATGGTTAGCAGCTAAAATGTTATCAGAATTAAAGCCAGAATCTACATTAGAATTGACCAAGGGGATTTGAGAAAGCTAGATATATCCTTAAATATATGCGATGTAGGAAGATGAAGAAAAGTTGGAGGAGTGCCTGGAAAGACTGATCATCCAAAAGAACCAGCATCATGAAGGAGCTGGGCCATGGACCATATCCACTATGTAGGAGTTAGTGGAAAAAGATTAACGCTAAACATATGACTTCATTTAATCCTCAAAATACCCAGTGACAAAGTTTCCCTGTCAATGATTTGACAGGAATTCAAATCCTCCAAAGAACATAAACATGGGAGCAAAATAAACCTGGGATCTAGTTTTTTCAATGTAATATAAACTTTTATTTTTTATTTTCATTATTATTATTATTATTAGCCTGTCTTGAAGCTTGAACTCAGAACCTGAGCTTCTTTTGCACAAGGCTAATAGTCTACCACTTGAGCCACAGTGCCATTTCCGGCTTTTTCTGTTTATGTGGTACTGAGGAATTGAACCCAGGGCTTCATTCATGCTGGACAAGCACTCTACCATTAAGCTACATTCTTAGTCACCAAACTTTTATTTTTTTTTTGAAGTATACAAGCAGACCTTTTGAGTTTCAGAATTATTCATCTGATTGTCATGTTTTAGTCTGAATCACAAACGTTTTTCAGTTTGGTAGGGTTTGCTGATACTTAGCTAGAACTTAGGGCCTCCTTACACTCTGGCTTAGCTTTTTCAGTCATGGAAGGAGTGCTACCATTTGAGCCGCATCTCCACTTCTGGCTTTTTTGCTGGTTAGTTGGAGCTAAGTATCTTGGATTTGTCTGCTCACAGTTGCTGCAAACCACAATTCTCAAACTTCAATCTCCTGTGTAGCTACAATAAGCATCTTGCAGTAGATATATTCCAAACAAAATCATCGCTCCCCTCGCAATGAGTCTGCCTGTTAGCTGAATCCGAAAATGGCACCCCATTTATCTAAGCAATCATGCCAGAATACGGCCAGCCATTTAATAGGCATTTACTAAACACTGTAGCGCGTAACGGCTCATGCCAGGCTGTGGACACACGACACAAGCAAGTTAGGTCCCGCCCTCACTACACTGACTGTGGCCCACCAGTACCCGCACAGCTCACTCCCTCGGTCCTCCAGGCTTCCCCACTTCTGGCCCGCTTTCTCTCCGCTCAGCTGAAGTGGTTATCTTCACGGACCTGTTTTCCATCACTCCCGGCCGGTCGATTCCCGGTTGGCCGCCTCACGTGCGACCCTCCCATGCGGAAACAGCTCCCGCTTACTCACCGCCAGCTTTTCTCCGCAGGCGCAGGGCCCGGAATGCCTTCGTGACCGGGCGCGCCTGCAACCTGCTCCCAGCCTGTGCCCCGGCCCTGGGCTGCCCCGGCCCTGGGCTGCCCCGGCCCTCCGGCCCTCCGGCCCTCCGCCCGCACTCACTGTCCCTGCTGCTCCACCCAGCGGAGGGGCTTCTTCGCGTGCCTGCCCAGCGGCGCCCCAGGCGGCGGGCACGGCGGCTGCGGCGGCTCCTCGGGCAGCGCGGGCAGCGCGGGCAGCGCGCAGTGCGGGAACCGGCGGCGGCTGGGCGGCGATGGGGGTCCACGGCCCAGGCCGGCGGCGTCCTCGCAGAGCTGTCTGCCGCGACGGGAAGGGAAGGCGGGCGGCGCCCTGGCACTGGCACTGCCCTCGGGGCGAGCATGCTCGGCGGCCGGCGGCCCGGCGCGCCCGCCGCTCCGTCTAGCCCGGTCCCGCCTGGCCAGCGGCACCGGTCCCGCAGCTGCAGCCCTCGGGCCAACGCGGCTGGTTGCTAGGCACCCGAAGCGTGGGGCCGGTGGAAACGCGTCGGCCCAGAAGTGGGCCAGTCCTGCAGGGAAAGGGACCCGGAGTTAGGGTCCGAAGCCAAGGTGGATGCCGGTGCCCTTGCGGCTCCTGCGGCTCCGACTTGGGTTGGTAGGGCTCTCTCCCGCGTCCTCGGGACGCGGCGGGGAGCCGAGGAGGGGGTGCGTGCTGAACAGGGCTGAGTGGACAACGGTTGGTCGGCCAACTGGGTCCCTCCCCCCGGGTAGGGCAGTCCGGTAATGTGCATTCCAGCTTTCTGGTCTGGACCTCCGCTTCTGTCCCATCTACAGACTCAGTTACCAAGTTTTAAGTACTCTTGAATCTGGAATTTTCAAGTATTTACTCCAGCGACCTCAACCTAGGTGGCAAGATCAACCTCCTTCACTCAGCCCACCCCAGTCCCTCTGTGAAGTTAGCTGCGTCCTCTGTCTACCCTGGAGGTCTAGCACTGATCTGCACAGTAGGATCTCAGCATCAGTACTGGACAAACTAGTGGCTCTCAGCCCCCATTAAGACTGGCAACGCTTTTAGCACCAGGAGCCTTGTTTTCAGATCCTCCTCAAACTAAAACTGCTATGAACATACTTCTCATCTTCTACGATATCAGCTGGTGAAAATGAAACTAGAACGTAGGATGTAATAGCTTTGTCGTGAAATACTGAGGTAGGGAAACCTTAAGTGGTACGCACTATTCTAGCACTGGGGAGACGGCCAGCCTACTACTGAAGTTTCTATGCAATCCAAGGGGGAAAGGGGAAGAGGGGAGTGGTACCTGAAAGGATTAGGCTACATATTAATCACAACCAGAGTAAAAAAAAAAACAAAACAAAGCCAAAAACCTGGGGCCCATCCACAAACCAATTACAAATTCAGTTCCAGGGGCCAGGAACTGGTGGCTCATACCAGTAGTCATAACTGCAGGAGGCTAAGATCTGGAGGACTGCAGTTTGAAGCCAGCCCAGGCAGGAAAGGCCTTATTCCCTTAACCAACCACCAATAAACCAGAAGCGGAACGGTGGCTCAATTGACGAGTGCTAGTACATGTGCACGTGCATGCACATACGTGCACGCGCACACACATGCACACATGCACACACATACACCCAATTTCAGGAACCAAAAGGAAAGAACCACTCGACACAGAATTGTGTGAATTAAACAATACAAGCGATCAAATATTTATTAAATCTTTTTTTCTTTGCCAGTCCTGGGGCTTGAACTCAGGGCCTGAGCACCATCCCTGAGCTTCTTTTTGCTCAAAGCACTCTACCACCTGAGCCAACACACCACTTCTGGCCTTTTCTGTTTATGTGATACTCAGGGAATCGAACTCAGGGCTTTGTGCATGCTAAACAAGCACTCTGCCATTAATCCACATTTGTAGCCCCTCTTAAATCTTTCATATCCTCTTTACTACAATACTCCTATTGATACTTTTTGTCAGTTGGGGGCTTGAACCCAGTCATGACTCCTGGGTGCTGTCCCTTAGCTCTTTTGTTCAAGGCTAGTGTTTATCACTTTAGCCACAGCTCCTTTTCTAGCTTTTGAGTGGTTAATTGAGGATAGTCTCTAAGGCTGCATGCTGGTGGCTCATTCCTATAATCCTAGCCATTCAGAAGGCAGAGATCTGAGGCTCACAGTTCAAAGCCAGCCTGGACAGAAAAATCAAGGAGACCCTTATCTCCAATCCAGCTCCAGAAAACAGGAAGAACAGTGGCTTACAGTGGTAGAGGGCTAGCTTTGAGCAAAAGAGCTCAGGCAGAGTGCCCAGGCGGAAATGAAGTCCCAAAACAGATGCCTCCCTCCCCACCCCACCCCCAGGGGGAAAAAGGGCCCACAGGGATTTTTCTGCTCAAGCTGGCTAGAAACCACAATCCTGTCACAGCTTCCTAAGTAGCTAGGATTATAGGCTTGAGCCACCAGCAGAGCTCAGTGTGTGAGTAGTGTGGGGGGGTGTCAACCAGGTTCTGGAGTTTGAACTCAAGGCCTGGGTACTGAGCCTTTTTGCTGATATTCTACCACTTGAGCCACATCTCTACATTTTGCTTTGTGTGTGTCCGTGGTTATTTGGAGATAAAAGAATCTCGGAAGTGGTACTGTAGCTCAAGTAGTAGAGTGCTTGCCTTGAGCCAAAGAGCTCAGGGACAGTGCCTAGGCTGGTTCTGAATGGAAACCCTCAGATCGCAGCTTCCAGAGTAGCTAACATTACATTATGGAAGCTATTAGCCCACCCTACCTTGATACTTTTTATGCTGTATTTTCTCAAATTATTGTTACTAGGTATCCAAGCTACTTTTTTCAAAATATAGATTAGTTACATTGTCAGATGAGTACAATTTTTTTTGGACAATGTCACCCCTTTCTTGGCTCTCCCAGCTTTTCCCTTCCCTCCCAACCCACAAGTGGCATAGTTCATTTTCAACAGTGTCTAGTACCACTACCACATTTGTTCAACCTCTGTCCCTCCATTTGTCCTCTCCCCCCCCCCCCCCCCCCGGCATGCACCTGTTTTTAAGAAACAAACTGATTTACAGCTACACTTTCTGTAAAGTCCACAATAAAGGTAAAGGCAAGTGTTTGGTGAGAGCCCCAATCTTGTGTTGTTACTTGGCAGAAGGGCAAAGGGGCCTATTTACCTGCAAACCTATGTAGGCACTGATTCTCTCCACAAGGATAATTTCTTAACCTAATCACCCTTCACTATCATTGCATTGGGAATTAAGTTTGAACATTATCGCAAACTTTCAAACCAGAGCAAAACCAAGGGAACAGACCATAGAAAATCTAGTCCATAATATCTGCCTCTGACACAATGAAATTCAAGAGTGGGCCTAATGTTTTCTTAAAATTTATTACACAAATCCCAGAAGAAATGACAGTGAACTAATTCAAAAGAAACACTGTCTTAATTTCAACCTCAAATAATAGAAATTTTTAATCAGGCTCTGGTGGCTCACACCTGTAATCCTAGATACTCAGGAATCTGAGATCTGACACTTGCAGTTCCTGGCTGGCCAGGAAAGGCCATGCAACTTCTATTTCCAATAAACAATTCAGAAAAAAAGATGTGGCTCTGTGAATTTTGTTCTCCTGGCCAAAAGTTTTACCTCATAAAAAAAGTGGATTGTACATGAAAGGTAAAGGATATGCAGTACCTCCAATAAGAGGCAGGTAGATTATTTAAGCAATTTAACCAAAAATACATGGTGGTGGTGGTGCCTGCTGATAATCTTTAAAAGTAGTAATCACAGCTTTCCTTTGTGGAATCTCCATCTACACAGCATAAACTGTATTCATAACATATCCTACTATGTCATTAAACCTCAGGTTTATTTTTTTTTTGGGGGGGGGGTCCGGTCGTGGGGCCTGAACTCTGGGCCTGAGCACTGTCCCTCAGCTCTTCAGCTTAAGGCTAGTACTCTACCACTTGAGCCACAGCGCCACTTCCAGCTTTTATTCTTTTTGCTTATGTGGTGCTGAGGAATCGAACCCAGGGCCTCAGGCATGCAAAGCAAGCGCTCTACCACTGAGTCAACTTCCCAGCCCTAGCGTGCAGGTTTAAAACTCAGTGCTCCAATCTTATTTTTGGCAGAGCTGAGGACAGCTCAGGGCCTTGCACTTGCTAGGCAAGTGTTCTTTTCTTTCACTTAGCTAAATCCCCAACCTGTTACTCTTACACGGACCCATAAACCTACTCATGCCCCACTACTACTCATACTGTCCTCCATCACCAAATACCCAATGACAACATGCCAGCAAATGAAGACTAAATGCTAATCAAGTGTAAAGTGCTATAATGCACCAAGCATTCTGGTACCAGTACTGGGGCTTTAAGTTAGGGCCTTGAAATCTTACCAGGTTTTTTCTGCTCAAGGCTGGTGTTCTACTACTTGAGTCACACGTCCACACTTTTGCTGGTTAAATGGAGGTTAAGAATCACATAGATTTGTCTACCTGAGCTGGCTCCCAACTATGATTAGCCTGAGTAGTTATTAGTTGGGAGCCACTGGTACCCAGCTCCCAGAGTTAAGAGTTTGGAAAAGTTCAAAATCAAGTCATATTGGGGAGTAGCTGGGAAAAGCAGTAGGGAAAAAAAAATCACTTAGGCTATAAAAACAAAATTATATTATACGAAGAGGTGTCAGGAAGACCTTTTTCCAGGTCAAACAGTTCTTCCATTCCCTAAATTCTGTAAACATGGTGTTATACATGGAGAAATAAAAGAAACTTTGTAGATGTACTTAAACTAAGGATTCTAATGAGATTATCATGGAAGCTCAATGTCACCAAAAGGTCACTACTGTAAGCATCCAAATACAGATTGAATTTTGAAGACCAGGATATGAGCCAAGTTATTTTAGAAATAGTACTGCTGCTGACACCTTGATTTGAAACCAGTGAAAATTCCTCACTCATATCTTTTAGAAATGTTAATAGAAGATTTATTATTTTCAATTTTGTTGGTTATGGAGCTTGAACTCATGGCCTAAGTTCTTCTGCTTAAGGTTAGTATTCTACCATTTTGAGCCACAACTCCACTTCTGGTTCTATAACTGGGTATGTCTGATGACTTAGCCCCAACCTCACAGGTAACAGGTTACAATCAGTCTAAAACTAGCACTCAACCCACTAATGAACTCTCAAAACTAGCACTCAACCCACTAATGAACTCTCAAACACTAGGTAACATAATAGGCAGGGAAAGAATTAGAATGTTAGAATTCTGAAAGGGCACAAGTAGAAATAAGGTCAAGAGGCAGGGGACCAAGTCTGGTAGAGGGTTTGCCTAGCAACTACAAGGCCCTGGGTTCCAAACCTAGAACTGCCAAAAGTATGGAAATTATTTTAATGAACTATTGTTGAACCTATTAGAGATCCCTAGTTTATGTACCAGTTGAGTCTTCTGGTGGAACTTGGTTTCAAAGCAATGGCATAGTTAAGAGTTTGGCATTAAGTTAAACAGGTGTCAACTTGCATTGGATCTAAAGTTACCAGGTAGAACATTCATACCACTTCCACCCTTGTATACAAGATGGCCTCATTTTCCTCTGCAGTCAGTCAACTAATGGCTTCAGCTGTTTCCCCCTACTTACTTCCACTCTGAAATGTGCCTGTAAGAGCTTCAGCTCTCCATGACCAGATTCCTCCCACATCTGATCCTTTGCCCCACTCCCATACAAAGTACTTATCTCCAGAACTAAAAGCAGGTATGTCTGCATACAGACACAATGAATAGCATTTTTTTTTGTCGATCATGGGGCCTGAACTCTGGGCCTGAGCACTGTCTCTCAGCTCTTCAGCTTAAGGCTAGCGCCCTACCACTTGAGCCAAAGCGCCACTTTCAGCTTTTTCTGTTTATGTGGTGCTGAGGAATCAAACCCAGGGCCTCATGCATGCAAGGCAAGCACTCTACCACTGAGCCACCTTCCCAGCCCCCGAATAGCCATTTCTGCATCCCAGCATTCCTTAAACCTCTCTATACCTCAGCTCAAAAAACTATACTTTCAATGTTAATGTTAACTCACTAACAAACTATTACTTTGCTATTGGCAGGGAGTTGACAGCATTAAGAGTCGTGTGGACATGGATATATGAAAACCCTATACTATTGCTGTGAACCCTAAGAATTAAGGGTATGACTCAAATGGTACTATTTGCCTAGGTACTAAATTCAGTTTATAGTACAACACACACATACATCCTTGAAGCCAACTAGGTACACAGCTATCTTCCAACACTGGATATACACAGGTTCACAAGTAGAACTCTGGCTACACCTAGAACTTAAAAAAGACAAAAACTGACCAACAGCTCACCAAGATAATAAATTTCTGGCCAAATATGGGCTTGCTCATAGATGAATGATTTTACAGTTATCTTGACTTCTCTCAAGAACTCACTGACCCTAAAGAAACTTAAAGAGAAATAGCTTTCTGAAAACAGAATTTCAAGAAATTTCCAATACCTCTAAGTAGAAACACCCAATTTATGGAGCAACTATGATAAAACAGTACCAAAAAGAAATCTAACAAGGTATTTATTTCCCATTTCATCAGATCCTTGGCATTATCAACGAAGACTGTAAAAATGCCTACTTTTATTCCATGTACTTCATATTACTTGCAACAATATCCACTTTTTAGTAAGTTCACAAATGAGTAAGATACTCTGAAATAACTTTCATTCACAGGTATAACTTTCATTTCTTACTGCCTTACATCCATAGCATAGACAAAAATAACATAATCCATGATAATTTGCAGGCAAAGTCAAAGTCTGAGATATGGAATTTCCAACAACTTAAATTATCTGGACATTAAGATTTACCAGTAGTTAGGAGAAGTAGAGGCAGGCTAATAAAAGAATCACCAATACATCTTAATTTGCCATCATCACTTGTTTATTAACAGACCCAATTACAAAAATAGCATGGCAGACACCTGAAAGGGAAAAAAAATTTATTAAAAGAAAAATTCTAGCAGCCTAAATGAACATAAGTCAATTATAAAATGCAAGCAATTTTTTTTTGCCAGTCCTGGGGCTTGAACTCAGGGCCTAAGCACTGTTCCTGAGCTTCTTTTGCTCAAGGCCCGGCCACAGTGCCACTTCCTACCTTTTTCATGTGGCACTGAGGAAATTGAACCCAGGGCTTCATGCATGACAGGCAAACACTCTACCACTAAGCCACATTTCCCAATTGCTAGCAATTCGAAGGACACACTTTCCATTTAAATAAACAGAGGTTTCTTCCAAACCAAAAAGTCCTCAAAAGGAAATAACTAAACTCATCATGTATGACAGATTTTTTCCCCAAGGAAAACTGATTAAAAGGCACTGAAATCCCCAATTAACTAATGGAAAAAATATTCAAGACCACACTGTTACTAGTACTTATCTAGCATGCAGCCTCACCTCAGTTCATCCTTCTAATAAGCCTATTGATCTGATCCTCCCTGTTGCCAGCATCTCCACCTTCTACAAAGTGGGTGGTCTTCTTCTTCATGCCACCTCGGGGAGAAGATAACTTGAAGGGCCACAGGAAGTTATTTGCTTCCTTGAAGCGTTTCCCAACAGTATAGATCTCATGAATCAGATCCTCCATGCAGATGATGCCATATTTACCTGTAAAATACAAGATTACAGTCTCAAAATGTCTTTTAAAAGGTTTGTCACTGAATTTTAAGGTATTTTCCTCAAGGAGCTTAAGGAATACATAAAGATTCCTAATGGCAAAACAAAGGACCTCAAAAAGTCAGGAATTATCACTCACTCTCAAACAACTTACCAAGAGATCGAGCAATCAAAGCATTATCTGTTAAGGCAATTCGCTTCTTATTAATTTTGCCATAACCACGCTTGTAGATGAGCTCATTTACTGACTTCAGGTTTGGGTACCTTAAATACGAAAAACAGACATAGTCATTGTGTCAAGAGCACCTGAAATTCATCTTGCTACATAATTTAATAAACAGAACCAAAAGAAAAAAAGGAGACTCACCCCCATGCAATATATGGCTCCACAATCCTCAGCATATTAATTGAAGCCTTATTGAGCTTAACAAAGGTACCATTGAAGATCTGGCGAAGGCGAAGAAGCTGCAACACCTTACGGACTTTTGGGCTCACACCATTGATACTGCATTGAAAAGGGAACAAAAATATTATTCTGGCCTTTATCAATTTTTAGATAGGAAGTATGTTGCAAAGACCTAAAACCACTATTTTTCCTTCAGTCTGCTGAATACATAAAAGGTCCTGACTTCCTTACCATCACTCACATTTATGAAATATTTGTTATAACCATTTCTGAAATCAACTCCCAGGATATTTAGGAGTGGGTAGCTGTGGATGCAGCTTAAAACCAAACCTTTAGAAAAAGGACACAAGGCTTGCAATCTTAGCTCCTTACCCATGAATGGTTAAATGTGCATCTATCAACAAAGCTAAGCAGCAGGCTTAGGCCTGAGCAAAAATCTTAGACCCATCCTCTCAGTTAAGAGTGGACAGTTATGGGACTAGAGACTGCCAACTAAGCACATTTAAAAGCACCCCCAACCCTTTCTAGCTACATCTAAAGCATTGCTACTCCACTCAGTACTCCCAGAAGGAAGTTTCTCTAGGGATTTATAGCTTTCCCTTTAAAAAAAAAAGCAAAAAACAGTCACAACGTACCCTCTGATTCTGATGACAAATGCCAATTTAGGTTCTGCAGGTACATAGAAGTTGCCCGCTTTTCTGGCCATTCTAGCCATTCGGATCTCAGTTCTGTACATTTGCCTGTATTCTTTGTGGTAGTGCTTAGCTTTCTCATAGATGAGCTTCCTCCTTGCCTTTCGAAGCTGAAAACCAAGCACCAGTTATACATGATTTTCTAGTTCCAAACACAACTCATACCAGTTCCAAAAAAAAGAGAAAAAAGCAGTAATTCCCCTGTAATTCTCTCCATTCTGCAGTAACATTTTATTTTTTTTTTGGTCTTGGGGCCTGAACTCTGGGCCTGTGGGTGCTGTCCCTCAGCTCTTCAGCTCAAAGCTAGCACTCTACCACTTCTGGTGGAATCGAACCCAGGGCCTTATGCATGCAAGGCAAGCACTCTACCATTGAGCCACCTTCCCAGCCCCAAGCAGTAACAACCTATGTTAGCTTGAGAATGCTATGTTAGGAAGCACCTCCCACTTGTTTGACAAATACTGACGTAAAGAATCTCAGAGAACATTCACTTCCACAGCTGTACCAAACACAATGCCCTGTCCTTCCAAAGTTTACCTACCATCTTCTGAGCACATTTCTTTCTCAGACGCTTTATTTTCAGCTCTGCGAAATTCCTTCGCTTTTTCTTAAGGGTTTCTGGCACAGCAGGAACCTTCTTTTTCTTCTCTCTGTCATTAGCAAACCAAGCATGTTACTCAAAAACCTCCCAGTGTTTGTACTGAGTACTTTCAGCAGTTATTGTTTAGCATACCTAGGATCACTGGCTCTATTTGAAACTTATTTGCTCTGATCAGATATAATCTGGCAGTAACCGTCACTTTAACAGACCCTTAGCCATCCCGCACATTAATAAGCTTACACCCATTCAAGCCACAAGTCTCGCCCTTAGACTAGCCCAAAATATCAAGATACACTAACAATTCGTACATGACGCTTCTTGCGGAAAGGCGACCGTTTGTCGTCTAGCAGTCACCACCCTGGTTTAGGTCTTAAGCTGCACATGCCCAACGCACTGGCCTGACGGGAAAAACATTAAGGCCCACTGCTAGCCAGCCAAATTCGACCCAGACATCTCGCTAGTCTCTGCAAAGACCTTCCACGGAAGGCTCAACTCCATCTGACTGTTGGGTTCCACACGCTTTTCTGCCCTCACATCTCACTACTGGAAGATCCCAAACCACAGCACCAAGGCCGCCTCTTCGCATCCTAGCCTGGAGTCCCACAGCTGTCACAAGGCGTCACAAACACGTGGACAAAGGCACAAGCTACAGACAATTTGGGGAAAAATGAGGATAAAGGCCTCGGGTTTCGGGGATGGAGAAGGATTCTGGGGAAGATGAGATGGAACTTACTCGGCACCCTCCATGGTTCCAGCCGGAAAAGAGGAAGTTAGCGCATGCGCACTGTCCACTTAAAGACTGCGAGAATGAAGCCCCATGACTTATAGGTGTCTTAGGTTATGCCAGAAAAAAACCCCGACAAAACCCTGAACTAAGCGCCCACTCCGCAGGCGTAAAATTAAGAACTGCCTGGTTTAATATCTTCCAACCAACTTTCAGGTTTGCATAAGGAAAGGTAACTGCAGCGATCACGCCCTTTGACCAACTCGAGAGCAAAGAGCGCTGCGCCTTTCCGTTCGGGGTCCTCATCTGTTGCTTTTGACTGCCTCAGGTTTAAACTTCACTCTTCACTTGACCCAAATAACACGCCTCACAGATGAGAACTACGAGTCCCGGCATGCACCACTCCATGGCCTGCCCGGAGGGAGGGCGACGCCTGACCCGGGTTCTAGGTAGCCACAGTGATCATGAATCCAGAAGGGGAAACGAGAGCATGTGAGGCCCCGTCCCGAGCGGCTCGTGCTATTCCAAGTCACTGTGGACTGGAGATCTCCGCAGCTCCCCGCCACCCGTAGTTACAGACAACCACGCCCCCCCTTGGCCGCGCGGCCGAGGTCCTTCTAGTCATCTCCCTAGACTGCAGGGCTGTCTACCGCAGCGCCTGATCGCAGGCGGGGCCGTCCGGAGTCCCCTAGCTAACACGAGTGGTGAGACTGGGGAAAGTGAGGACTAGACGACCCGAGGAGGATGGCTGGTGCGCCGCGGGCCGCGGGGCCCGGCCGGCGCAGGCCGGGGCAACCCACGGCAGGGGGCGTGAGCCGAGGTGGGAGGTGTGACGATGGGGGGGGGGGGAGGCTGCGGCCGCGGCCGGGAGCGAGGGGCTTGCCCCGCCAGGGCTGTGTGGACGGCGGCCTGGCGGGCGGGGGGCCGGGCCGGGGGCGGGGTGCTCCGGGGGCGGGGAGGGCCGAGCGGAGGGAGGGCCGATGCCGATGCCGCCGCCGGCTCTTCCCGATCGCCGTTTATATAGCGCCGATTGTGGAGCCCGCTCAGACCTGGCCAGGAGCGCTCCGGCTTGCAGGCGGCGCTGCACTCCGGAGCCCGGTGCCGGAGTGACAGCCGCAGGGAGCGCACGGCCGGGGAAGCCGAGACCGCGGGAGCAGCTGCGAGTGGTGGGGCAGCGCTCGCCTGCACGGTGCGAGTCGCCCCTTCCTGGTGTTCCGCTGCCCTGCACCCCCTTCTCCCACCCTGTCTCAACTTGGGTCAAGTTGACAACTCCAGCGGCTGCCGACCGGCCGGTGCGGTGTCCTCCACGCATCTCTCCCCGGGGGTGAGAGGAAACCGCTGCAGCCGGTTTTGGGAGGGGACACTCGGGCAGCAGCGACGGCTCGGCCATGAGGGCAGCGCGCGTCGCCTAACTCGCGGCTGTCACCGCCGCTGCAGTGCAACCGGCCAGCGGGGCGCTCCGGGACAGGCGGGCGACCGCCGGCAGGAGGCGCCGAGCCGGGTGGCTGCCTCGGCGAGCACAGCCCGGGGGCCACCGCACGGAGCTCGGGGCGGGAGTGGCCCCGCGCGCAACCGGGAGCTGCGCCGCGCACTCCAGCCCCACGGGCACCTCGGAAGCGGGCGCGGGGTGCAACCTTCTGGTCCCAGCCGCTTTGACAAGCGTCCCAGGACTCGCCACAGGGCTGCTTCGGCGCAGGGTGGGTGCAGACCCGGGCTCAGGGCTCGTGCGGGGCCCCCGGCGTCGCGATGAACATCGTGGTGGAGTTCTTCGTGGTCACTTTCAAAGTTCTCTGGGCGTTCGTGCTGGCCGCGGCGCGCTGGCTGGTGCGGCCCAAGGAGAAGAGCGTGGCCGGCCAGGTGTGCCTCATCACCGGCGCGGGCAGCGGCCTGGGCCGCCTCTTTGCTCTGGAGTTCGCCCGGCGCCGGGCGCTGCTGGTGCTCTGGGACATTAACACGCAGAGCAACGAGGAGACGGCGGGCATGGTGCGCCACATCTACCGCGACCTGGAGGCGGCCGATGCCGCCGCGCTGCAAGGTAACTCGCGATCCCGCGCCCGAGCATTGTTGGGTCAAACCTCTCTCCTCGCCTCCTGTCCCTCCACCCGGGGAGGGCTTTCACACCCCACTGTCACAGGCACCTCAGCTCTCGAGGAAAAGAACGCCCCGCTGGTCTCCTGGAAGGCGAGTGGAATTTGCCCCTTGATTAAAGAACACGATCTCCCCGGTATTAGACCCAGCTCCAACGGAGATCCTATCACTCTGGGGACATCTCTGGGTTTCCTAAATCCTGAGGTTATTGTGACCACAGACTTGGGTTCTAAAGAAATTATCTAGCTCTGACCTGCAGTGGGAGATAGGAAAGTAAAGAATCGCTGGGAAGTTTGTCCCAGGATGGACTGAATGTGTGTCTGTTCTAGTCTAGTCCGCATCCCCTTGGACTAGTGTAGTGTTGGTAATTTAGCTATAACTTTAGCCAAGGGTATATAATTACCTTGTTTCACCAGCCATAGTGTTTTAGACTTACACACCCTGAGAGATGCAACTGCCCCTTGAGAAAGAACTTGGAGAATTTCAACTCCATTGTAAACTTCTTCCTTGGTTTTGGTCCCTCCTATCTGCATTTTTTGTATACTTATTAACTAGCAGGAATCTGAGACTTTTTCTTAAGCCCAAGTAGAGACTAACCAGTCACCAATATTGGTCCAGGAAATTTGACGATGGCTCTTGCTTTGAGGCTGCATTTTTTTATTTCCAGGGAAAATATTGAACTCTAGGTGAGGATTGCCTTGGACATCACGCCTCCCCACAGCCATCATTTGTTACTAAACTTATTGGCACTTGTCCTTTTGATTTAAGGTGAAAAAATGTTACACTGCTAGCATGAAGAGGCAAAAATAGCAAAACAAAACAAAACAAAACAAACCCCCAAAAGCCAAAACGCCTAAAAGACAACACTGTTCATTTTCCAGGGAAGAGATATGGGGTTTTAAGCTGTTTGAGTTCTTGCATGGTAAAAGTGAAGTTGATTTGTGATGGTACTTTTTAAGGCTACCCAGTAAGCACATACTAGCAACCTCCACTTTTTCACAAGAAACTTTAGATTCATTAATTGGCCTGGATGAATTCCAATTATTATTTACAGTTTTGATTTGTGAGCCTTAAAGTGATTTTCTGTTTCTATTAAGGGATGTTTCTGGCCTCTCCTCCAAAACAGGAATGTGTAATGTGTGTTATTCTCTGGGCTGAGGTCAGCTCTGTGCAGGTGTCTTTAGCTGCAGCAAGCTGATCCCATGTGGTCTACTTGTATTTGGGCTTGTCACAATGACATGGCTTTCCCCTAAGCAAAGTTCTCCAGTAAATTGCTGTAATTCCCAAAGACTTTTGGGGGGAGGAAGGCAGCTGTAAGTGCAGTTATTGGCAAGCATTATGGTGTTAGAAATTTGAAGCTCACTGTTGAGTTTTTGTTTTGTGTGATCTTTGTCCTACTGATTGCCATGGGACTCACTTTCTGTACCCCTTCTCTGTTCCATTTTCGCCTCATCTGGACTTCTGAGGACAGCTGGGAATGGTGAGGAAGAAATTCTGCCCCACTGTAACCTGCAGGTTTTTACCTACACCTGTGATGTGGGCAAGAGGGAGAATGTCTACCTGACGGCTGAAAGGGTCCGCAAGGAGGTTGGTGAGGTCTCAGTCCTGGTCAATAATGCTGGTGTGGTCTCTGGACATCACCTTCTGGAATGTCCTGATGAGCTCATTGAGAGAACCATGATGGTCAATTGCCACGCTCACTTCTGGGTAAATATAAACATCCTTGTTTTTCATTCTTGGGCCCTCCTCTATGAGAAGGTTGGGAAGGAGAAAGACCTCAGTGCCAGCCTGAAAGCCACCTGCACTCTCACCATAGTCTACTAATGAGCTATTCCCTCATGGTGAATTACATCGTATGTCGGTTACTATTAAAACGTGGCTTTCTTCCCCTTCCCCCAATTCAGTATTTCTTGAGAGACTAGAAGAGTGAACATTGTAAAGTAGTTTGAAAGATTGCCATAAAAATAACAAGAGGGAGTATAAACCCCTGGGTTTGTTTATTTTACTTTTTGTTGAGTTTATAAAACATTGGTTGTTCTTATGAATTCCTAAAGCCAGGGTTTAGGCTTCCAAATTACTATTCAGCCACATTTTAGAAAGTGCCAAAGATTCTGAGATCAGCATTTGTGGTCCACTGGGAGTGGCCAGGCCACCCCAGCAGTTACTTCACATCCACTGACGGTCCACAGGGTGCATGGCATCTTCCTGATTGAGGATATCTCAGGACTTACTCAGCTTATAAACGAACCTCTCATGAGAGTAGAAGTCACTTTGTTAGGACCACATAGAGGGGAAGGGAGTTTGTGAGAAAAGGTAAGTCAGGCACTTCAGTGATGTTAGCATCTAGTCAGGAGTATCTAGGAATGAGAGCAGAGGACTTCTGCTTAGGAGGTGCAAAATAACTCCAACTTATTAGCTTAATTAACTTCAATAAAGATAAATAGGTATTTTCTTATAAATGAACACTGTTGGGTTCCTATAAGCTTTTATCCCTATAATAATTTCCATTTACTTCTATAGACAAGTAGGATCCAATAAAGTAGAGGTGAGAAAGAGTGGATGGCCAAGGTGCAGCTCAGGGGAAGAGTGCTTGCTTGGCATACACAAGATCTGAGTTTAATTGTCAGCAACCAGGGGAAAAGAAGAAAGAAAATTTAAGAAGATACAGTTTTATTTAATTTTTCCATATGTAAATTACTCTTCTAATTGACCACAACAAAGAACCATTTCTCCTAAATAGGTCACATTAAATCTTATTAATTTTCTAGCAACAGCTTGAAAACTTAGAAGTCCTTATTCAAATTTTGCTTATCCAGTATAATGTTTTTTATGTGATCCTGGAAGAAGCTAATTTTAGTGTTTTAGTTTAAAACATTAGCTTTATTGAACTCATTTTTAAACCTCTACAAATGAAATATAAATAACCTGGGCTAATTCGTGTCTGTGTTTTAAATGGGTCAGGAGCTCACCAAGCACAGCTGAGGGAATGTAAATGTCCTGTCTGAGCGTATGCATGTTAGTGTATGTGCATGTCCCTTGGGTACAGTGGGTGTGGAGAACCCACTTTTTTTTCCCTCGCTGTTGTCATGTTCACAAGAACACGTAGCAAGTAGCCAAACGTGGGTTAGGTGGGTAAAGGCCAAATAAATACACTTGACAATATCATTTATCAAGAATTTGGGCCATTCATAATTCTGAGTAAAACCAAGAGCCTCCATTTGAAGAAAAGGCAAACAAATTGCAGGTGGAATGTCGTTTCCGAAGTTGCAGGAAGGTAAGGATGAAGGCATGGAGCTACCACAGAACTGTTGATTTCAGTGAACTCACCAACCTTAAAAAGATACAGAGTCCTTCCTAGGTTAGGGTGAAGCACAGGAACTGGTTTGGGTTAAGCACAGGAACTGGTTTGGGTTTTTGTTTTTTTTTTCCAAATAACCTTTGACTGAAATGATGAAATGTTTCCTAACTATAAACTTTTACCTCTGGCATACTCTGAAGTTTCACCATCTTGACTATTCTCTCTGCATGAATATTTTGCTAACTTGTGAAATTTCAAATAAACTAGATTTTAAAGAAATTCCATACAATCTTCATTTAAAATATTTATAATAGGAGAGCAGCATATCTTTCCTACCCGTTCTATATATACTCTTAAGTGCTAATTTAGACTGTGCTAAGTGCAGAAAATCCATAGCCTCAATTTTGAAATACACATAAATCGATATACTCTACTACTAACATCGGGCTACTTTCTAACATTAAGAAGAAATGGACTCAAATTGCTAACAGAAAAGTCATTCTGGAACTGACTCTTTACAAGAAGCAAGAACACCCACCTTCCTAGCGTCTTCTCTGTGCCTTGGGATGTTGCTTAACACACCGCTTAGGGAGTTCTTGGATGCTTTGGCAGTAATGACGTCACTTCATATTAAAATATGGGAGGCTCCTGAATTCTCCAGCTGTTTTTCCCCTAAACATCTAAACTTAAGAATTTATTTTCAATATTGAGTCAGAAAATTCATTTTAGTGTTGGCATTTGTGACTTCTTGCTGAGACAAACTTTTGGAGAAGCTGAAATTTGGCAACTAAATTTATCATTCTTACAATGATGGGATGGGAGGGCAACATAGTATCATTGAAAGCCACATAAATTGTTTCCCTTCCAGTAGTCCTTTTAGGTGAATAAGTAGGTAGTGATTTTTTTTCTTCTTCAAGATGTATGGGCCTTGATTTGTGCCATTTTCCTTCCAGAAAAATTAATGAGTGTCTGGGTATGGAAAACAAGTTGCTCCATAGAATTTTAAAACTAGATCATTTGGGCAAAGAGCTCATTCAGTTATTTGAACAGGTCATCTTGAGATTTTTAAGTAGCAGTTAATGTTTGTTTTCATAGATGAACAAGTAGTATGTTGTTCCTGACTCAGAGTGAAAGTCATTTTCATGCGAAATAGGAAACCGTGGGACTTCCACTGAAAAGCCATGGATGCCCCCACTTTCAAGCCATTCCTGATACTACTCCCCTTGCCTACAACTTGCTGTTTCTCCACTCCTGTAGCTTTTAAGACCTAGTTCAAATTCTTTATGTAATCTTTCTCTCCTGCTGACATTCTTGGGTACCACTAGAGTGTCAAAGTTTCCTAGCAACTATCTCATCCAAACCCCTACTTTTCTTTCCTTCTTTTTTTTTTTTTTTTTGTCGGTCGTGGGGCTTGAACTCTGGGCCTGGGCGCTGTCCCTCAGCTCTTCAGCTCAAGGCGAGCGCTCTACCACTTGAGCTACAGCGCCACTTCTCCTTCTTTTTTTTAAGTGTTCTTTTCCTCTGCTAGAGATTGAACCCAAGGCCAAGTATATGGTAGACAGGATACTCTATCATCAAGCCATCCTCTAATCTAGCCTCTTGTTTTCCAATGAACTTGAAGTTGTGTAAGACTTGTGGAAAGTTTTCCATGATTTTTCTTTTCAGCCTCTGGTGGCATTCTCAACCTTTGGTGCAGAGTATGTTCTTTTTGGAATTACTTTGTTCATATTGTTTATTTCACTCCAACATAGATGGCAAGCTCACTACAAAGCCAGTTTCTTATGTACATCTGTTTGCTTTCCTTGCCTAAAACAGAATAGAGCCTAGTTAGTAATATGTAATTAGCTTCTGCTTAAATATTTAGAAAGTATTCTGTTCAGAGTACTCTACATGGCTCTGTGTTGTAAATTTTCAAAAGGTTAGCACCATGTTAGACTAACTCAAGTTCAGAAAGGTTTGATTCTTTGCAATGTGACTTTATTATTGTTTGTATCTCCTTTTGTTTCTTACCCAACTTACATTTTTCCTGTAGGAGTATATTCTACTCTTTGATATGAGGCTAGGGACTTTAAGAGAACTGCTAAAGATATACCAATTTGAATCAAACTTAAATGGAATGAATGGTTATTCATTTTCCCCAATGACCTATTCCTCAAGAAGATTTCAAGAAGAGCACCCTAAAATAAATCCTTCTTTCTTTCTTAGCTATATACCATGTCTACAACATTTAGAAGCTTTTATAATCCTCACGTTATTTGTCACAGTTTTCCAAGTGGCATAATACACCTTATAGTGTTCTACCACTGGCACTTCTCCCTGTAACTTTCTCTTACGCACCAGTTAAAAAGTGGGGTTTAGGGCTGGGAAGGTGGCTCAGTGGTAGAGTGTTTGCCTTGCATGCATGAGGCCCTGGATTTGATTCCCCAGCACCACATAAGGAAAAAGAAAAAAAAAAAAGCCAAAGTGGCGCTGTGGCTCAAGTGATAGAGCGCTAGCCTTGAGCTGAAGAGCTGAGGGACAGCGCCCAGGCCCAGAGTTCAGGCCCCATGACTGGACCCCCCCCCCCCCCCCAAAAAAAAAGTGGGGTTTGGAGTATATTTAGTCGGCATGATCTGCTGTGGAAAGCACAAGACAAGGCTGTGGAGAATGAAAGTAATGCCATGCACTTTAATGCAAGTGTAGAAATCATTCAAAAAGACTCTAGCCCATTGAGGTGCAAAATCTTGGAAATAGCTCTCTATTCTACTTGAAATATAGAAAGCTGGCCTCCCTACTGTACTCCCTGTTTTCCCCCAAATATTACATTGCTTCACTTGTTATTTTTCCAAGGGAGTAGAATCTTAGCTTGGTTATTTCTGAAAGACCAAGTTTATGGTGAGCATCCTTTTAAACCAAACAGCTGCATTTAGCCCTATAAATAAGCAGCCAATTGATCCCTGATTAACCAAAAGTGCAAAGGGGGAGAGTGGGGGGGGAATGAGCAAAGCATTTAACTATAGGCCTTTTATATGCTGAAGAAATTTTACATGGTAAAGGACTAAATCTGTCAGATAGCTAGTTGGTAATTTACCTCTATTGATATGGTAGTCAGACAAGATAATTGGTAGTTAATTAATAGACCACTTAACTTAAAAGGTTTCACAGTTTTAAAATACTAATTACTGAATTAGGCATTTATCTATATCCAAATGTCTAAAGTCTATTTAGTTAAAATCCATCCAGGAAAAGTAAAAGCCTACCAGCTAGATCTGAGTAATGTAGCACTTAAAGACATTAGTGCTACAGTTGTAGCTACTATCTCCTGACTGGTCCCTAAGCATTAATGGTTAAATTCTTACATGATTTATTGGTTTTTAATCTTATGTACAATATTCCTTTATTCTGTACTTAGATAAACCTAGTTTTAGGTGGGCGCCGGTGGCTCACGCCTGTAATCCTAGCTATTTAGGAGGCTGAGATCTGAGGATCGCTAAAGCCATCCTAAGCAGGAAACTCGGTGGAACTCTTATCTCCAATAAACCACCAGAAAACCGGAAGTGGGCTGTGGCTCAAGTGGTAGAGCCACAGCCATGAGCTGAAGAGCTGAGGGACAGTGCCCCAGGCCTAGAGTTCAAGCCCCACAACCAACAAAAAACACCTGGTTTTATTTAAACCCTGCTAAGTTTAGGAGTTTTAAAGTCTCATTTCAAAGTATTCAGATAAAACCAGCTGTTCAAAAAAATGTCTTTGAACCATACTACAATATTAAGAATTACCAGATTAAGGGGCTGGGAAGGTGGCTTAGTGGTAGAGTACTTACCTAACATGCATGATGCCCTGGCCACATAAACAGAATAAGTCTGAAATAGTGCTGAAGCTCAAGTGGTAGTGTGCTAGCCTTGAGCAAAAAGAAGCTCAGGGACTGCCCGCAAGGCCCTGAGTTCAAGCCCCAGAACTGGGAAGAAAAATTAAAAAAAGAATTACCAGACTAAATGTTTTATAAGAAAACACTTCCAAAACAAAACAAAAAACCGCTTCCCTATCTTAGAATAGCTACTTTACTTAGAACATAGAATTTATGGCCAATTTTTTTTTTTTTTTGTCGGTCATGGGGCTTGAACTCTGGGCCTGGGTGCTGTCCCTGTGCTCTTCAGCTCAAGGCAAGCGATCTACTGCTTCAGCCACAGCACCACTTCCCGGTTTTTTAGTGGTTTATTGGAGAGTCTCACAGACTTTTCTGCCCAGGCTGGCTTTGAACCACAATCCTCAGATCTCAGCCTCCTCAGTAGCTAGGATTACAGGCATGAGCCACCGGCACCCAGCTGCCAATTTTTAAATCTATACCAGAACTAGTTTCAGTTAGTAAGTAAAGATCCTATGTATAAAATATTAGAGCATTAGAAATGAAAACTTTGAAGCCCCGCACCAATGGCTCACACCTGTAATTGTAGCTACTCAGAAAGCTGAGGTCTAAGGATTCTGATTCAAAGCCAGCTCTGGACAAAACAGTATGTGACTCTTAGCTCCAGTTAACCAACAAAAAGCCAAAAGTAGAGCTGTGGCTAAACATCAGCCTTGAGCGGAAAAAGCTAAGGGAGACATGTAAGGTGCATGCATGCACATTCACACACACACACACACACACACAGCCCACACATGAAAGAATTAGAATCTTGAATTCAGTTATACCATATTAATTCTTGTGCTGCTAGTTAAAAACAGAAAAACATCTCTTTTGACAGCAATTGTTTGGTACTTTGGAGTATATACTATACACACAAAATAGAATCACATGCTCATTGAATTTTTAGTTTCTATACTGTATATGTATTACATGCTAGGCCCAAATCCATTGTTGGTAGAAATAAAAATCTATAATAAGAGCCAGGAACTGGTGTCTCATACCTGTAATCCTAACGACTCAGGAGGCTGAAATCTGAGGATCAAAGTTCAAAGCCTCCCTGGGTAGGAAAGTCCATGAGCTTCTTATCTTCAAGTGATAGAATGCTAACCTTGAGCATAAAAAACTCAGAGACAGCATCCCCCAGGCTCTGAGTTCTAGCTCCAGAACTGGCACACACACAAAGTTTATAAAATAAAATGTTACTTTACATAACTGGTGTAAGCAGGGAGCCAGACAGTACTTCATATAAAAAACTTTCCAAGCGAGGTACTGGTGGCTCATGCCTGTAATCCTAGCTACGCAGGAGGTTGAGATCTGAGGATGGATCACAGTTCAAAGCCAGCGGGGCAGGAAAGTGTGAGACTCTTACCTCTAATAAACTCAGAAAACCAGAAGTGGTGCTACAGCTCAAGTGCTAGAGTACTAGCCTTGAGCTGAAGAGCTCAGCGACAGCGCCTAGGCCCAGAGTTCAAGCCCCAGCAAACAGTGCTAGGTAGCCTTGCCTGCCTTCCTGCCTGCTTGCTTGCCTGCCTGCCTTCCTTCCTTCCTTCGTTCCTTCCTTCTTTTTCTTTCCTCCCTTCCTATCCTTTCCCTTCCTATTCTCCTTCCCTCCCTTCCATTCTTCCTCTCTTTCCTTCTTCCCTCCTTCCTTCTCCCTTCCTTTTTTTTTCCTCCCTCCCTTCCTTGCTTCCTTTCACATGGTCTCATCCTATAGCCCAGGCTGGACTAGAACTCAGAATCATTCTCTCAATCCCCCAAATACTGAGATTACAGGCATTTGCCAATACACCTGGCCCAATGCCTGAATTTCTAAGCCATATGAACAAATAGCAGTGCATCATTATTGCCAAATCTAGTGTGCAGCTTCATCTTTCCAGAGTGTGACCTTCTTGATTGTCTCCTTGAAATTCAACCACCTTTCTTGTGCTGTTTTCTACCTTTTTGATCCTCCCTCTTAGCCTCCCACCTTTGAAATGTTGGCTCTTTAGTATTGTGTGCTCAGACCAGTCCTCCCTGTGTCCCCTATCTAACTGGGTGATCTCTTTTAGTTGATTCAACTGTGACTTCTAGATTGTTCTCAAGTTCAGTAGTCTGTTGAATAGACATAAATTCTTGGTTGAAAGAAATACCCCTTCTCGGCAGCGCACTGGTGGTTCACATCAGTAATCCTAGCTACTCAAATCCTAGTTACCCAGAAGGCTGAGATCTGAGCATTGTGATTCTAAGTCAACTAGTGTAGGAAAGTCTGTAAGACTTATCTCCAATTAACCCTCAAAAAACCCAGAAACGGAGCTATGGCTCAAAGTGGTAGAGCACTAGCCCTGAGAAAAAAAAAAAAAATAGGTCAAAGATAGCGCCCAGGCCTTGAGTTCAAGCCCTAGACATAAAACAGGGGGAAAAAAAAAAGATCCTTTTGCGTTTAATTATGAAGTAACTTGTGCTATTTATCTCAATTCCTGGAAGCAAAGATGCTCTTTTCTCCCTTGTTATTGTATCTGGGCTTTATCCATTATTATCCCAGTAGAAATTAATCTATGGGACATGTCAAAGTGGAGGCATTCTTTAACCTGTGCTAATGTTAACATTAATTGAATAGCTTTTTCAGAAAGACTGAATGGAGAGTGCCCCTCCCCCTGCCCCCCCACATGGCAATCTTTGGCCATTTCTTGCAGGATTAGGTTCTTGAGGCCTAGAGAAAACCTACCAACCCTGTGGGTAAACTCATAACTGCTCACATTCTTTGTTCATTCTCTTCCCTTGATTTTGTTTTTGCTCTAATTTTTTTTATTTTCAGATTTTCAAGACCTTTGACAAATCCCAGTGGATTGATCTAGTGACTTTAGTGAATTGATTTAGTGGCAATCAGAGAAAATTACTTGCAAGCAATTTGATATCTTCTCTTGAGAATTAGAATTTTAAGTTGGAAACCCATTTTTATTTAAGATCTTGAGATATTAAAAAAAATCAGTAGATTCACCTAAAATTTCTGCTAAAATTATGCCTCTTTCAATTAAGATAAGTAGCACCTTGCATCTGTCTAATTTTGGTATTTGCCTATATAGATAAATGTATAAGTAACATTTTGTTTATTGGTTTGCGTCTTTTAAGTATAGTAGTAAGTAGAAAGCATCTGTTTATGGTACAATCACAGCTACTAGGTCTACAAAAAAAAAAAAGGCTATTTAAATTATAATATAAATCCTAAATACAGGTTGAACATCCCTAACCCAAATTTCTGAAATCTGAAATACTCCAAAATCTGAAACTTTTGAGTATCAATATGATTCCACTTTGAAAAATTTTGCACCTGACCTCATGTTGAGGGGATCATAGTCAAAACAAGCACACTAAAAATACTTGCTTAAAATTGCCTTCAGGCTATGTGTACAAGGTATCTGTGAAACACAAAAGACTCTTGTGTTTAGCCTTGAGTTCCTTTCCTAAGATAATCTTGTTTTACACACACACACACACACACACACACACACACACACACACACACACACACACACACACACACACACACACACACACACACACACACACACACACACACACACACACACATGCAAATGTTACAAAATCCAAAAACACTTGTCCCAAACATTTTGAATACCAGTACCAAGGTGTTTTTGGACCCCCCAAACTGTACTATGCTGAAATTCCACTAGGGGGTGTACTGACAGGGTGGATTTGTATCCTATTTCCTGCACACATAACCAGTATTTTCTCAGGAGAAAGGACCCTTTGTAACTAATCTTTGGAGTATGACAAAATTTTAATAGTCTTTAAAAAATAGTGAACTATTGCTGGCCTCAGTTAAGTGAATTAAATCCTATGTTTGCAGCCTGTAACTCAAGAGATCAGATTAAAATGTGTTAATCTCTTTTGGTTTAATTAGTGATTTCTTACCTCAGAAGTTACTATATAAATTCCCTCTTCAAAGGACTAATGTCCTTCTTCGAACTTAAACTGACCTAAAAGTTCCTTTAAGGTTGTGACAGGGTAGAACATGCTGTTAGTATGTTAGAAAATGTCCCAGTGTTGTGATTTAACCCTGTGTTTATGAAGCCCAGCATGGCCTCAGGATTTAATCACAATTACCTGGACATACCTGGCTGACCAGTTTCAATCACCTAGATCCCTGGTTTTAGGCAGGCTTACACATCTCTAGAAGAGAAGGCTTTTCATCCACAGGAATGCCAACATCCTTTACTTGATGAGCTTTTGTACTTCAGGCCCATATGTGAATATGTGAATTCTTTTTTCTTCTTTACTTTATTTGTCAATTCTCTTGAAACTCAAGTTCATACCTGTCAGGACCCATTTTTCCTAAATGCTCTGAAACTAAAATTAAGTGAACCACAGGGGGGAGAATGAATATCCTCTAGTACTGATAATAAAACTTTCAACACTGAAGCAAATGCTTCGAGAATACTTAACAAGTGAGGGCAATTACTGCAAAACCTTGAGTGCTGTCAAATTAGCCCCTTATAATGACAAGCCACTTACAATGAATTCACATTTGGAAACAAAACATTACTTGGTCTGTAAAACTTCCATAGATCACACAAAGATGTGAATGTTGACAGTGTGATAAAAACATTGTCCTTTGCTTTAGGGAAACTACAAGTATTTCTTATTTACTGCTCACATAATAGTGAAATTTCTGCCTTTCCTTCAAATATTTACTACTAGAATTTTTGAATATTAACAAGCTTCAGCTTCATAGTATTATTCTAAGCAAAGAGGCTCAAAATTACACTTCCCAAATCACTGTAACTGGGAAAATATTTGTAGTGTAACTCATGTAAACACATGGGTATTTTGAGGACAAGTGAAACTTAGAATTCAAAGCCTGAATTTTCTTTCCTACCTGCAAAGTAAAATTAACATACTGCCCCCTACTGACTTCTGAAAGATTTTTAAAAATGGATTTTCTGCAATCTCTTGGGAAAGAAACAAAGGGAAATTGGTATATTAATTTTTTTAATTATTTAAAATTACCTAATCCTAGTTACTCAGGGGGCTGAGATCTGAAGATTGAGGTTCAAAGCCAGCCTGGGCAGGAAAGCTTAGGAGATTCTTATCTCCAATAAACTACCAGATAAGGGGAAGTGGTGCTGTGGCTCAAGTGGTAAATCCCTAGCCTTGACCAAAAGAAGCTCAGGAACAGCACCTAAGACCAGAGTTCAAGCCTCAGGACTGGCAAAAAAAAAAAAAAGTCAAAACTTCATTAACTTGCAGTAGTTTTCCATTTGCTGGACTATGCTTCAACCACTTCAGTTTATACTGAAACAGTTGCTTTCTAGTTTTAATGCAGAAAGACTGAAAAAGATGAGAAAAGAGCTGTTATTGGAAAGTTATTTCCCGGTGTCATTAAGGACTCCGACAAAAACGGGTCAAGCTACTGCTTAGCAGCATGTCTTCAAGGCTTCTTTTCCTGGTCAGATTCTGGATTACAACCAGAAGTATGGAGGGCAGGGGGACTGGAAGCTAACTTCACATACTAAGAACCAGGAACTTGGAGGAAGAAATAACCTAACCAAAAATAGATAGCACTTACAACCAAAATAGTCTGTAGCCTATAAATATACACTTAATGAGCCTTGTGTCCATTTACTGTACTTTTTATATAACACTTAAATTTACAAAGCCTTTTCATAAACACTCTTCTCTCATTTGAGCTTCACTGTTCTTTCTACTTTTATGGATAAGGCAGCAATCTCAAGAGAGGTCATGGGACTTCCCTGAGGGCTCTTAGAGGGAAGGAAGAAGGTAGAAGGGAGACCCTCAGCCCAGAGCTCCAGGTTACAACGTGTACAAATAGTTATTTGGGCTATATGTTCAAAGCTCCTGGCAAAGAAGATTTTCCCATGAGTCACTCATGGCTTTTGCCCTGTGGCATTATATAAGAATTTTCAAATGTTGATATTTTTTATTAGCATGGTTAGTTTAGCAATAACTGATTAACTCTAGCTTAATATCCCCAGGAAGTTTGCTCTGTAAATTAGACAAGCATGTAAAATTCTAGCTTGAAGAATCAAAGTCACACTAGAGTTTTATGACCAAATCCCAAGGCAAGTTGGTGTCTTTTCTGTAACTTTCCATGGTATTCTTGAGAGTTAGTTGTTCAGTATATCTTTGGTCAGCTGGCTTTCTTCTTTGTCTTCATAGTTTACATATGAGCAGTGATAAACTGAACAGGAAAAGGAAGTAAATGAAATACAGGGTTCTTCTACATGGGGTAGCTGAACAAAGTTCTATTAAGTACTCGGTACCCAAATTTAAGTAACAATTTGGTTTTAGTTTTTGTTGTTTAGTTTATCTGCTGGAAAATGTAAAACCTTAATTATATTATATAATCATCTTATGGGATCAGAATTCTGGATAGCTCCACAAGCTGCCTGTTTGAAATGTTAATCATGGATTTTCAAACTTGTACAGTATTGGCCAATTGATAACACGTGCAAGCTTATGACCCAAGCATCTGACTTGTAAAGGGGTCATTTCTCTCAAGGCTTACGGTTCAGTGTCAAAGGGAAATGGGCAGTGCACAGCTTAGGCAAAACCCAGTGGATAAAGGGTAAAGATTTTGAAATCTTTAAGGTCCCTATTTCAGAGCTTGCCCTAATGAGGATGAGGGCTTAGTAATTATAGAAATGGATCCAAAGGCAAATGAAAGTCATTCATTCCCAAACCTCCAAGTCAATTCAGCCATACAAAGCCCTGGGGTCTAGCTGATAAATATTGGGGGTTGAGAGCTGAGAAAACTGTGGAAAGGAATGGATATCCCTGTTTTGTTGAATTTCTAGTCGGAATCATCTGAAACTACTATCGTTTGCATATAGACTAAGTACAAGCTCACTCTGGAAACCTGTTCTTGTCCTGTGGTTCAGAGCAGCACCAGTGCCTGGATTCTGCTAGAAAGGCAGAGTTTAAGCCCCCTTTCAGACTTCCTGTCTCCGAATCTGCATTTGATTGCATCCTAGGCAGTTTCTGTGCATACTGACATTTCAAAAGGAACAATACTACGCTTGTCTCTGTTTGTTTTCCCAATGCACCTATTCCCCCAATTTTCTTGAATTAACAAGCCCTTTAGGAATCTTGTTGACTAGAAAAAAGGTCAGATCACACACTCTGAAGAGGCCCAACCTGATCTAGGCTTACTTTTTTTAATTTTTACTTTGGATTCAGATCCAGTGTCTAAAGGAAGAGCCTGGGTATACCTTAGCCCACTGTGCCCACAGCTATGAACTATGTGGCAGGAAGTGGGGGTCATTCACTGCCTAGGACCAAAATGCAAGTAACTTGTTGCTTGTATTGCTGTGCTACCTCTCACCCAATCCAATTCCTAGTACACTGTGGGCATTCAGTATTGTTATATGACTGAAGAGATGATGTCTCATGAATACTTGCTATACTTAAAGGGAAGTTTCCTTTTTTAGTTCTCATAATTTAGTAATAACATTTGCAGTGCTTTAGCCAGAGGAGTTGTGATCGATGTGATTAGTTCTGTGCTCTATTATTGTGTCTTTTTCTTTGGTGGTACTGGGGCTTGAATTCAGGGCTTCACCCTCTCAGTTGGCTTTGTGCTCATGGCTGGTATTCTACCACTTGAGCTATACCTCCGATACAGCCTTTTCTGGTTAATTGGCAATAGAATCTCTCCTGACTTTTTTTTTTTTTTTTTTTTTTGGCCAGGTCTGGCTTGGAACCTCAGACCTCAGATCTCAGCCTCCTGAGTACCTAGGATTAAAGGCATGAGCCTCTGGCACTTGGTTATTAATTACCCCTTAATATTCTTGGGATGGGAATGTAGCTTAATGATATAGCACTTGTCTAGCATGCACAAACTCTGAGACTGATCCTCAGTACCACCAAAATATAAAAATCCCTCAATATTGTTTTTCTGTGACTGGTTGTATCATCAGCATTATTATCCTTCAAAGATATTGCCTATTTAGTAGTAATGTAATGCTATAAAGATATAGAAATTAAAAGTTATTTAAGTTGTGACTTTTTAAGTTCTGAAAACTGTCATTACAATATGAGAACTTAAGCTTAAGAGATCATCAAGGAAGTATTATGGATCTTGGCTTTGCCCCATGTTTCTCAGAGGGTAGTTTCTTATGTGGCAGCTTTGCCCTTGGAGAACATTAGCCACATCTGGGGACATTTTTCTTGTCAGACTGGTAGAACTACTACTGGCATCTAGTGGAGAAAAAAGAGGGATGCTGTTTAAACAACCTACAAAACCCAAGACAAGCCCCCATGACATAAAATCGCCCAGCAAAAAACATAATGATGTCAAGACGGAGAAACTCCATTCCAGAACACTGGTTCTCAAACTTACTGCTTAGTTTGAATCACCTAGATAAATGTTGCCTTGGATACCTGATTCTTTCCCATGGAGCTGGAGGTCTAGCCAGTCTGAGATTATAGCCTAGACATAAAGGAATAAAACTTCCCCGATGATTCTAATGTCTTAACGACGTAGAGAACCACTGCTTTGTAGAAAAAGTGGCTTCCACCATTTTCAAAGTTCTTAGAGAGTCACAAAGATTGATTCTTTTTCAGCAATGCCTAACCACATACAGGCACAGGCAACCCTCTGAAGTATGGAATGACTCCTAAGGTGTCATAGTGCCTGTTTAAGAATAAAGTTAAATTCCAGAAGTAACTTCTTGATTGTATTTATCCTGCATTTAAATAAATAACTTAATATTTTGAAACAATTCCCAGTAAACAAACTAGAAAGCCAGGAATCTGAACTGTTTGCACTTAGGAATTACAAGGATTTATAGATCACAAGGGCTGATGTTTTGTGGGAACACTGCTACGTTGTGCTATTGAGGCAGGGCAGAGATATCCTGCTTGCTTCAAGTGGCCTGAGCAGTGGTAAGCTGGCATGCCCATGTCTATGCCTCAGAAAAGTGGCTTCTACTTCTAAAGCAGGACCGAAGCCTCTGCCCTTTACAAGATCTGTCTTTATTACAGTTTTTAAAAGCAATGTGAGTTTGAGATAAGACAAAGGGATTAATGACAACCTCTTGTTGGACAGGTGGTTTGGCTGCAATTTTGAAGGTTATTTTCACTATTCCATAAAGAGTTATTAAAGTTGGTGGAAGATCCTGAGCCTAGAGGAGATCCTAGAACTCTCCTTTGATCATCTAGAGTCCATGCAGGAAACGATGAGGGGAAACAGCCTTCCAAGCAGCCTGTCATCATCTCTTCTAATGCACTGAGCTGCCAGACTCAAGTAAAACAGAAAAACAGTGACTTTCACACAGACAAGAGACATGAATTCAAGTTATCCTATGTTCAGCCATGACAACATATAAATATTTAATGAGTAGACTTTTTTTTTAACTGATCACCAGATGCTAGCAACTGCACTAATGGAGTTGATCCCTTATTGAGTCATTTACAAGACACTTAAGTAATGCCTTGGTGTTAAGACTTGTATTTTGAAATGCCTGGTAGGAATTGAAAGAATTAAAGAATTCTTGAATATAACTCATAACTTTTTGAGCTAAAAAAAAAACCCCACCAAACAACCCCTTAGAGTTGTTTTGTTTTGTCTCACAAATGAATTAAATCTACATCGAAAGAGGTCAAATAACAAAAACAAGGTTAAGTAATTAGTAGTCAGGACCTGTGGGTTTCTAGATTTCAAAGACCAATGTACTTTTTGGATACAGTGACTTTTAAGTCCTCTCGTTTCTGGCATTTCTTCATAGCAAGCCCTAAAATGTCAGGGAATATTGGAATCTGAGTTTCTGCCCTGGGGTAGATTCACCCCGTCCTTTAACAGTGGGAAGACAAGTTAATGAAGCATTTATTTTTGCTGAATAATTACTGGTGTCATCATCTAGGTGTTCATTTGAAAAGCCTAGCTCTTTTATTAGCTTCTTGGTTGCAAGGCAACTGTAGGAGTATTCTTGTGCATGTGTGTTAAGTATTAACTGCTGATGCTGTTCAAATGTTAAACTAATCCCTGTAGCCTCACAATAATAAATTGTTAAAGGATGGTAAAAGTAACATGGGTACAAAATTAACTCTTGACATATTCTTTAGTGTCTCCCATATATCTCAAGAAAATGTTTTTTTCTCAACCTAAACTAAAATGTACATTTTGACCTGGAGAGAGTAGTTCTAGATGTCAGTATCTTGTGTTTCTATTGCACAGCTTGTCAGGAAACTTTCCTGTTATTTCAAAACTAGCCAGGCACCAGTAGCTCATGCCTATAATCATAGCTACTTAGGAGGCTAAGATCTGAGGATCACAGTTCAAAGCCAGCCCAGGAAAGAAAGTACATGAGACTCCAGAAATAGAGCTGTGGCTCAAATGGTAGCATGCTAGCCTTGAGCAAATAGCTCAGGGACAGCATTTAGGCCCTAAATTTTCAAGCTCCTGTCTGGTGTATGTGTGTGTCTGCACACACACACACACACACACACACACACACACACACACACACACATTTAAAAAAAAGAGAGGCTGGGAAGGTGGCTCAGTGGTAGAGCGCTTGCCTTGCATGCATGAGGCCATGGGTTCAATTCCTCAGCACCACATAAGCAAAAAGAAAAAAGCCAGAAGTGGCTCTGTGGCTCAAGTGGTAGAGCACTAGCCTTGAGCTGAAGAGCTGAGGGACAGCGCCCAGGCCCAGAGTTCAGGCCCCACAACTGGACCCCCCCAAAAAAAATAAAAATAAAAATAAAAAAATAAAGAGCAAAGGCTATTGGGTAGCCTTGTAAATATTAGAATTTCTTTTGTCAACTGCAGATAAAATAAAGGCAGAATTGCTAGCAAGTACAGATTTAGGCTTTTATCACTCAAAGATTTTGTAGGAAATACTGCTTTTGCAAATAGTATTATCTGTGAGCAAAGTAAACTTTTGAAAATATAGTCATTATATTTATTTAGCATCTACCTTTAAATCTGCAAAATTAAGAGAACTTACACAGGGGCAGCTGGTAGTATGTCACTCTTTCCTTTTTTCTTTTTTGTCCCTGTTCTGGGGCTTGAGCTCAGGGCCTGTGCACTGTCCCTGAGTTTTTTGTTCAAGGCTAGCACTCTGCTACTCCAGCCACAGCTCCATTTCTGGCTTTCTGGTAGTTAATTGGAAATAAATGTCTCATAAACTTTCCTCCCTGGGCTGGCTTTGAACCTCAATCCTCAGATCTCAACCTCCTGAGTAGTTTGGATTATAGGCCTGGGCCACCAGTACCTGGCAGAATATTACCATTTTTTTGCTCGGTGCCAGTGGCTTACAGCTGTAATCCTAGCTACTTAGGAAGCTGAGACTTGGAGGATGGAAGTTCAAAGTCAGCCCAGGCAGAAAAGTCCAGAAGATTCCCATATCCAATTAACCAGCAAAAAAGCCGGACTAGAAGCATGGCTCAAATGGTAGAGCACCAGTGGGTGCATAGACAATCTGAGCAAGAACACAAGGCCCTGAATTCAAGCCTCAGTACCAGCATCAACACACACACATAATTTTCTAGGTCTCAGAAGAGTACCACCAGATGTCATTTTAGCCTTATAAATAAGCAAGAGAATATTCCTTTGTGATCCTGATAAAGATAAGTTCCTCTGGTAGTATCACCAGTAAGGAGCAAAAACAAATTGTTTTCTGTCAGAGGAGCAGAACCCATAGGTAAACATTTCTACTTAAGTTCTTGGTCCAGGCCAGTCTTGATAGTATTCTTTTTTCCCCCCTCACAAGTTGTATATAATACTGTCATTTGGAGATTTGAAAAAGCCTTAAACCAGCAGAAATGGTACTCTCAAGCCGGGCGCTGGTGGCTCATGCCTATAATCCTAGCTACTCAGGAGGCTGAGATCTGAGGATTGTGGTTTAAAGCCAGCCCTGGCAGGAAAGTCTGTGTCTTATTGTCAATTAATCACCAGAAAACCAGAAGTGGTGCTGTGGCTCAAGTGGTAGAGCACTCTCCTTGAGCTGAAGAGCTGAGGGACAGTGTCCAGGCCCAGAGTTCAAGCCCCATGACCAACACAAACAAAAAGAAATGGTAGGGGCTGGGAAGGTGGCTCAGTGGTAGAGTGCTTGCCTTGCATGCATGAGGCCCTGGGTTCAGTTCCTCAGCACCACATAAGCAAAAAGAAAAAAAGCCGGAAGTGGCACTGTGGCTTAAGTGGTAGAGCGCTAGCCTTGAGCTGAAGAGCTGAGAGACAGCGCCCAGGCCCAGAGTTCAGGCCCCACGACTGGACCCAAAAAAAAAAGAAAAAGAAATGGTATTCTGTATATGCTGGTGGTGATAACCCATTTCCCAATACAATATAATTTATCATCTTCTTTGGAGATGAATGTCTGCTCTGTTTCTTGGACATTCACCTAAGAGACAAACACTTAAAAACAATTAACAAAAACAACAACAACAACAAAAAACAATTTTAAGGGGCTGGGAAGGTGGCTCAGTGGTAGAGTGCTTGCCTTGCATGCATGAGGCCCTGGGTTCAGTTCCTCATTACCACATAAGCAGAAAAAGCTGGAAGTTGTGAAGTGGCTCAAGTGGTAGAGCACTAGCCTTGAGCTGAAGAGCTGAGGGACAGCGCCCAGGCCCCAGAGTTCAGGTCCCATGACTGACAAAAAAAAAAAAAAATTAAAAAAAAGTTTTAAAAAGATGCCTTTTGTTAAATCTGTCACACGTTATTCATGCAAATGTACTAAAAAATATAGAATGAAGCCTTTTCCTCCTGAGACAAATTAACTGTGCCTTCTCTTACTGTCTGTGAACCTGGGATTGCTTACAGATATGGGAAATGCACTGTGGGTGTTACACCTACCCATCTAAGATGTCAGCTGTCTCAAAATTTCAAAAGTCAGACTTGGCTGGATACCACAGATCTTTACATTCTCTTTTGTTTAACATTCGGCTAATTTGTCCTGACGCTGCAGCTGCAGGCTCTGCCCCACACAGTCTGTCATTAAGAGCACCAAGAGTGATCTGGAGGTCGGAACTGTTGGAAGTTAATTTGGCGTAAACCTAACTTTCAAAGATTTTTCCAACTATGACATGCCATGCCTATGTGCAGTCACTTGCACTTCTGTTGAAGAAGGCCTTGCTCGTCTTGTGAAAGTGACCTTTACAGTTACCTCTCAGAAGGCCTAGGGCTCTAGAGAGGAGCCCTGACATGCCATACACATACTGGACTTATTCAGCATGCCTCCTGGGTGGCAGTGTCCATTTGAATATCCTTTTTGCTTTTTTTTTCTAAAACATTTTGCCATAATTAAGCAGTTGTACAAAAGTTTCAACTCAACATAACAATTTATGAGTACAATTCATCTGGTCAGTATCTTTCTCCTTGTTAGTCACACAGAATCTGCTAATTGCTGCCAGATTATATCGAAGCCGTTCTACTTTCACATTGTACAGTGTCAATTATTAGGAGAGACTTTTTTTTCAAACAAAATTCTTGGCTCCGTTCTAACTCTAAACACTGTAAAGCCTCCTGATACAAATAGGGATCGCTCCGCTTTTCCTGATAAAGCACTACATTTCCTCCTTGGTCTTCTAGATGTCTGAATAGAGGAGATGGCAATGGAGTACAGTTCTCTGACTTTGGTCTGGATCTCGTAAACCTTGCCAACCACCATTCTAGAGACTGACCAGATGCCCTGCTTGTGGAGATCCCATCCCTAGTTGCTAAGCCCTGATCTAGAAAATCCATCATTGAACACAGCAGTCCTGTTGGTCAGTGACATGTCTAAGTGGTCCCTTTCAGAGCCACATCCCCCACAGCAGCACACGAATGAATTTGTGCTTAAGCGGTTGGGGTGTTCATTACAGATATGCCCTAAAGGTTCTTCTCACGACTCTTTGAGACAGAGTTAAAGATCATGAACCTTAGCTTGAACTGACTGGTGTCATGGCAACTGGCACTTCACCTTTTGCTGGTCCCCCCCCATACGTGCTACAATATTTGTGCACATTAATAATTCATTGCAAAGTGCCAGGTTTCTTTGTGCTGTCAAGCTGTGTCAAGGACAGAATATGCTGTGCTATCGCAGATGTCATCTATCAGACTGTTGAGGGCAAGAGTAGTTAGAAAGGAAAACTAGTGAGGAGAGTTGGGGAAAATACTGAAAAATATGATGCTTTCTAGTGACCCATTTGCAGCACTTTCCTTGCAAAGTAAGGAGGCTGATCAAAGTTTATTTAATAACATACTCCAGACCTGAGGCGGGAGTTTGCTTTGGAAATAATGCATAGGCAGTAATTGCTCACATCCATTCAGGCAGCAAGGAAATGATTAACAGCCTAGTGCGTAGTCACGTGGGCTTCAGCAGGAGCCCTGAGCACTGACTTAAAAGGGACCCTGGTGGACTTGGCAGAGATGTTCATCCCAAGTTTGCTTTTTGCCTTTGCACAACACCCAGTAGGACCATTGACATTCAGGCTGGGCTCCAAGGCTGACTGTGTGGCCTTGAGTGACGTATTTTATACCCTTGTTTCTCTAACAGCATGTTGTTGCTATTGTTACGAATTGGTGTAGCAATTGTAATATTACCTATGATTGGTGAGCCTTTTAAATAAAGAACATATGCCTTTGTCTTGAAATGTAAAACATGCAAAGAGATGTTAGATTTCATTTATACAGAAGGCCAAAGTTACCTCTGATGCAGCAAGAAAACACATATTTTAAATTGAACATTGACTCACTACTTATGTAAATATTTTAAGGTCCCTCTTTTGTTTTAATTTAAACAAATAACCAACCTGTGTCACACTGTGTATGTGCGGGGCGGGGGGGGGGGGTGATGTGCTGGGGGGGGGAGCAGGAGTGGGGGTCCTGGGGCTTAAACTCCAGACTTGAGAACTATCCTGTATTTTTTTGCTCAAGGTTAGCACTCTACCACATGAGCCACAGCTCCACTTCTGGCATTTTGGTTGTTTGTTGGAGATAAGCATCTCACAGACTTTCTTGCCCAGGCTGGCAGTGAACCACAATCCTCAGATCTCAACCTTCTGAGTAGGTAGGATTACAGGTGTGAGCCATCAGTGCCTGGCTTGTATTACGCTTTTTACTAGCTACTTAAAGTATTTCCCAGAACAATATTTTTAATGCACAGTTCTATAACCATATTGGATTATTTGTTTTTCTTGTTTGTTGTTGTTTTAACAATAAAACCTATAGCTTAACTCCCTTCCAAACAACCTTAGGTGTTGGGAAAGAGGGGTAGGAGCAGAAACAGACGCAAGTTTTTTTTTGTTGTTGTTGTTTTTGTTTTTTTGGGGGGGGTCTGGTCGTGGGACCTGAACTCTGGGCCTGGGCACTGTCCCTCAGCTCTTCAGCTCAAGGCTAGTGCTCTACCACTTGAGGCACAGCGCCACTTCTGGCTTTTTTCTTTTTGCTTATGTGGTACTGAAGAATCAAACCCAGGGCCTCAGGCATGCAAGGCAAGCGCTCTACCACTGAGCCACCTTCCCAGCCCTGAGACCCAAGTTTTTAAGGTAGATATCACAGCACTTGATTGTATGAGAGATAAAGTACAACCAACTAGTTTGCATTTGATGTATACTGATTTAAGACAGTTAAATGCCAGTGAGAGCCAGATGCTGCAATTCAAGTATATGAGTGTGTGTGTGTGTGTGTGTATGTGTGTATGCATTCTATCTATCAATCATCTATATGCTATCTATTGCAGCCAGATGCTGCAATTCACGTATATACATATATGCTATCTATGCCAGTGAGTATAAATTTTTCTTAAAGATAGAAATGAGAGGGGCTGGGAAGTTGGCTCAGTGGTAGAGTGCTTGCCTTGCATGCATGAGGCCCTGGGTTTGATTCCTCAGTACCACATAAGAAGAAAAGGCTGGAAGTGGCTCTGTGGCTCAAGTGGTGGAGCTGAAGGACAGTGCCCAGGCCCAGAGTTCAGGCCCCATGACCAATTAAAAAAGTAAAAAATAAAAAGAAATGAGACTAGCTCCTGATTTACCCATCACTATATGGCCAGGCATGTAACAAATGTCCAGAAGTAGTTGTTGAATGGATAAATGACTAAGTTAATATACCTAGACCCATTTCAGAGGAACAGAGGGAACATTAATCAGTGTCAAAAGATTGCAACAAATTAAACTTAAAACACACTTAGGAACTTGTTAATCTTCCATCACCTGCCTTTATGTGATGTTGGGGATCTGGTTAGTCATGTAACACCTACAAGCAGGACCATCGCGTATGAATGCAGGGAACTCATTAGAACTAGCCCACTCTGGTGAGCAGCCACTGCTGCAGTTAGAGTGGATGCTGTCCGTGGAAGCGAGCCCATCTGTGACTCAGATTTGTCAGGTTGCCAACAAGTCATTTTTTACTGGTATTTTAGATTATATGCAGTTTCTTAGGATTTAATTTTTATTTATTTTTGTTGTTATTGATGGTGGTAGTGGTCATGGGGCTTGAACTTGAGGCCTTTTGAGCTTTTTTGCTCAAGGCTAGTGCTCTACCACTTTGAACAATAGTGCCACTTCTGTTTATCTGGTGGTTAATTGAAGATAAAAGTCTCACAAACTTTCCTGCCCAGGCTGGCCTCAAACCACGATTCTCAGATCTCAGACTTTTTTTTCTTTTTCTTTTGTCAGTTGTGGGGCTTGATCCCTGGGCCTAGACATCGACCCTGAGCTTTTCAGCTCAAGGCAAGTGCTCTACCATTTGAGCCACATGCCACTTCTGGTTTTCTGGTGGTTAATTGGAGATAAGAGTTCCTCGGACTTTCCTGCCTAGGCTGGCTTTGAACAGTGGTCCTCAGATCTCAGCCTCCTGAGTAGCTAAAATTACAGGCTTGCTCCACCAGCACTTGGGCAGATCTCAGACTTCTGAGTAGCTAGGATTATAAGGGTGAACCTCCAGCACCCAGCTAGAATTTAATATTAAGTCCTAGTATTTAACCTTTGTTAAAGATTTAAAAATAATAATAAGATGAACTCTGCATTAACAAAATTTTACTTTTAATATAGATGGTCCTCCCAAGTGACAGTGGTGCAAACTTGGGATTTTGTGTTTGTGTGTGTGTGTGATGGCTTGAAAGCAACAGTACATCAGTGGATACTCTACTTTAAATTTTGATCTTTTCTTGGGCTAATGGTACTAGCTGGTATGATCGTGGCATGGTGCCCAACTATAGCTAATGCAAATGACCTGAACATGTGTAAGTAGGCTAAGCCATAGTATTTGGTAGCTTTGATGTATTAAATGCACTTTGGGCTTTCAAGCTTTTCGGTTTATGATGAGCTTATTAGAACATAACCTAATGTAAGTCTAGGAGCATCTCTCCTTAGAAATAATCTCTGGTAACATCAATAATTAATTTTATCCTTTTTATCTCATCTGGGGACAATTAGTCTAGACTAAATACATAAAAGAAGACTTACAGAGTTGATTAAGGATACATTTTCTTTTTATATTGGATTATGTAAGTTCCTTGTGTCACATTATTTTAACTCTCTGATATAATTGCCATATGTGAATTATAGAACCTGAAGTTGACCATAATGATCTATAAGGACCAATTCTTGGCTTTTTTGGGTATCAGGCAGACTAAAATAATACTCTCATAATATCCCTCTTACCATTCACCACTACAAAAAGACACAGTTGACCTGATCACCAGAGCACATGCCTTTAATCCTAACTACTTTGGAGATGGAGATTAGGAGCACTGGTTCAAGGGCAGCCCAGACAAAAATTTGCTGTGTGATTGTCATCCCAGTTAGCAGTGTCTAGCCTGGATAAAAAATCAAGGCCCTATCTAAAACTGATCAGAGCAAGAAAGGCTGGAGGCATGGCTCAAGTACTAGAATACCTCCCTGGCAAGCAGGAAGCACTGACTTAAAAAAAAATCAAAAACAAAACTTGGACCCATCGAACAATTCTGTGCTTTCTACTGCCATGCCTGTCACAGCATAAGACTCCACTATAACAGAAGACTGGACAGGAAACATAATTATATGCTCAGGTCAATGGTACTGACTGTATGTCTTAGGGAAAATATAAACAAAATCAAGATGGTCTAGAATCATGTTAAAAAATACATTTGGGGCTGGGTGCCAATGGTTCATGCCTGTAATCCTAGTTACTTAGGAAGCTGAGAGCTGGGGTTTGTGGTTTAATGCCAGACTGGGCAGGAAAGTCCATGAGACTCTTATCTCCAATAAGCCACCAGAAAACTGGAAGTAGCATAGTGCCTAAAGTGGTAGAACGCTTTCCTGGAGCTGAAGAGCTAAGGGAGAGCGCCCAGGCCCAGAGTTCAAGCCCCATGGCCAACAATAACAAAAACCATTTGGGAGTTTTAGCTTAGTGGCAAAGAATCTGCTTGTTATGCACAAGGCCTTGGGTTTAATCTTTAGCCAAAACACTTTCAATAAAGGATTATTGGGAGACTCTTGTGATATAATTAATATAAAACACTTAAAATGCGTGAAACTATTTAAATGGAAGTAAGAGTAGACTATCCGAGAAGTGTTTATGGATAAAAGTACACAGATAAGAATTATGGAGGCTAGGAATGTGGCTTAGTGGTAGAGTGCTTGCCTAGCATGCATGAAGACTTGGGTTCGATTCCTCAGTACTATTTAAACAGAAAAAGCCAGAAGTGGCACTGTGAACCAAATGGTAGCATGCTAGCCTTGAGTAACGGAAGCTCAAGGACAGTGCCTAGGCCCTGAGCTCAAGCCCCAGAACTGGCAGAAAAAAAAAAAGAATTATTGATTCAAGTTAGGAAGCTCAGGAAAAAAGTAGTATGAATTGGGATAACAGATGCTGTGTGATCACTCCAGACTGGGCAAGACCTTGAAACACTTTCCAGAGATTCTTCTGGCAACTGTTCCTATGGATTAAAGCATGGAAATGCTTCAGAATTAATGGGATCACTATTTTAGATCTTGGACAAGAAGTTATCATAACAAATGAGAAATGCATGTACAAACTCAGTGATACCTTAGCCAGGAAGTTCTCTAAGAAGAGAAGGCAGCTCTTCTTTAAGTCTGTTGTGTTTTGTTTTTTTAACTTCATAAATCATGGGAAGCTGTGTTGTCTGTAGACTATAACTCAATAGTAGACAGATTTCTCTTCATTGCTTTCTTTTAAGAAGCAGATAATAAAACTGTTGGAAGCCTGGTTGAATAGTTAATAGATCTTAAACAATTTGAAGGATCTTTTTTTTTAATACTGCCTTGTATTTTTAAGGCAAGAGACAGGAGGGGAAAGAATTAAGTGAGTTACAAATCAGTACCGCCTCTGATTTTCCACCTATATAGGCCTGTCATGTACTCTGTACCCTCGGTGGCCAGTTTCCTGCCTGTGTGGGAGAGTCCCCTTCTGGCCCCCACAGTGGAGGGTGATGCTTCAGAATGGTACAAAGTACTCATCAGTACAACATTGTAATACTTCTTTTCATTAAAGCAGTTCTGTGCAGCCGGGAGCCAGTGGCACATGCCTGTAATCCTAGGTACTCCTGTGGCTGAAATCTGAGGATAGGGGCTCAAACCCAGCCCAGGCAGGAAAGTCCATGAGACTCTTTTCTGCAATAAAACTATCCAGGTGAGGACTGGGAAGGTGGCTCAGTGGTAGAGTGCTTGCCTTGAGCACAAAGAGTCACAGAGGCAGTACCCAGGCCCTGAGTTCAAGTCCCAGGACCGGCAAACCAAACAAACAGACCAAAACAGTTCTGTGCTTTTATTGGTTTTTACGTTCTAAAATATTTCATGTCCTGCTAGTACAGTTGACGGTAAACTTCAGATGCTGCAGGACAAGGCTAGAAGGGGTTGTCATTTATGAGTCTGCCACCTTTGAGACCCAGTTGTAAGGAAGATGTTAGGCATCAGGTAGGCTGGAGGTCTGCGCAGAACAAATGACTGCTCTGAAGTGTCAGGATCATAGAAAGATCTCTGGCCTGGAAGTAGTTCAGATTAGCAGATAACTATCACTTGAAAGGTGATAAGGAGCCATCTACTAATGGCTTTCTTTTCATCTCTGGACATCATCCCCAGAGCTCTTGTGTTGCACTCTTGTTGGTCATGGCTTATAATAGGCGTGTCATGCCAATGACATGGTACTAGGTTAACCAGACACTTAAAGGATCTTCTCTTTTTGATCATGGAAAATATTTTTAAATGAATTAGGAAATGTAACATTATGTATGGGTCAGAGTTTGTGCTGTGATCTTGGAGTCTAAAGGATACACATGATGTCATTTCTAAAACTTGAATCTAAACTTTTCTTTCAGACCACGAAAGCCTTTCTTCCAACAATGCTGGAGATTAATCATGGTCACATTGTGACAGTTGCAAGTTCCTTGGGATTGTTCAGTACTGCCGGCGTTGAGGTTTGTCACATATTAAGCATTTCCTCACTATGTTTAACTTGTTATGGATACATCACAGAAATATCACACACTTGAAAAAGTTCTCTGCTGGCATGGTACGTGGATGACATTTCCTAGTAACTCAGGAATTGCTGGTAAAATGAAATGACTCTACCTCTTAAAATCACCTATGCTAGTTAAGCAAAACAGCAACGCAAGAGAAGGGCCAGTGTGCACCATGCAGCCTCACACGATGATGGTGAAGATGCAGGGTCATGAATACAACCATGGAGGGACATGAACTAAGGCCAGAGATTTATTATTTTTTTTTTAATCAGTCAGGAGGCTTGAACTCTGGCCCTAGGCATTGTCCCCAGACTCTTCAGTGCTCTACCACTTGAGCCATAGAGCCACTTCCAGCTTTCTAGTGGTTAATTAGAGATAAGAGTCTCACAGACTTTGCTGCCTGCGCTGGTTTTGAACAATGATCCTCAGATCTCAGCCTCCTGAGTAGCTAGGATGAGATTCACATTTTGTTTTGCTTAACCTGCCAGAAAATGAGCTCCCTTTTATTAATTCATCAGATAAGGTCCTTATGGCCAATGTCAGGTGCCCCGCACTGTAATTTTGTAAAACTGGGTTTCATCGAACCCTTTCTTAGCCATATTCATGTGATGTGTGTATGCATATATTGTTCTTGCTGTGAGCCCTGTGGATGCATATAAAATTGAAAACATATGTATAAAAGGACACTGAATAAATGGATTTATATTTCTATTCCCAAACTTTAAATTGAGTCATAGGCAATTTTTTTTCTCGATTTCATGTGTCCTTAGATTTAGCTGTAGTTTAGTTTACATGGTATGGTTATTTTTTTTTTTTCATTTTAGCTTTGCTCTAAAAAGAAAGTCAGATCATAATAACTTATAATCTGAGGTAGAATTGTCTTTGTTCTTCTTGCACTAATTTAAGCAAACAGGTTTTTTCAGTCTCCTTTACTAAACAAGAGCCTATTTGTAAATTTTCCAGGCACATCAAAGTGAACTTCTCTGTATTTTTAACTTCAGCCTGTTAGCTTTCATAGAGTCCTTTGTGGTAACTTCCTAAAGTAATGTGATACTTAGTTGATGTGGCAAAAAAAAAAAATGTTCATCTGTTTCTGCTGTTCTTTCTGCACTGAACCCCATCAGATATATGTCTTTTAAAATGGCTTCTTTTTCTTCACTTGTTACCTGTAACCTTTTATTGCTCATATCTACCCATTTGAACCAGGAAAGGCTTCAGGTGGTTTGGGGATTTGTACATACATTTAGCATTTCTGTTCTCTCTCCCCACTCATTCAGGATTACTGTGCCAGTAAATTTGGAGTTGTGGGTTTTCATGAATCGCTGAGCCATGAGCTAAAAGCTGCAGAAAAGGATGGAATTAAAACCACCTTGGTTTGCCCTTACCTTGTAGACACTGGCATGTTCAGAGGCTGCCGAATCAGGTGAGTGGGAACCTATCTTGTGTTTGATCAAGTAATATTGGTAGAAGGTGTGCAAGTGGACCATCTGTTGGTCTTTCATTTTAACTAGCATTTGTCAATTAACTTGTGGTTTTTATTGTTCAAGACTCATAAAACTGAAATGTAACATTTATATGTGTATATATATATATGTATATATATGTGTGTGTATATATATATATATATATATATATATATATATATCTACCAAAGTAGTAACACACTCATAATAACTTGCAAAAACTAATTCAGAAAGATCAGGTAGGAAGTGGCTTTGAAAAAAATAAAAGAAGCTGCATCCTTTTGTTTCTTAGTATTCATGTTTTAAGTAAGGACTCGAAAAGAAAAGTCCTTGATGTGATTTTAGTTTGGATATGAAACAATGTCATTGTCACAGATGAGCAAGCAATATGCCTTTTTCTAAAAAGAATTTAAATATCCTACTCCAGATTTGGAAACTACTTTTGTTGCAGTAAGTGTATATAACTAGATTCATTCTGACAGAATGAGAGGAACCATTTAGATTTACTAAAAATGAAATGAAATACCCACACACTTAGAAAGGAGGCATATGGGAATATAACTGCCAAGTGACATCTCACTTGAGCTCACATAATAAACACAGCCATGAATCATTAAGAAGATAAGTGTTGAAGCCATGCTGACTTCCTTTGCAAGGCAAAGGAAGGTAACCAACCAGTTCTCTGATGACTGTGACCATACTTAACACAAACGGAACCAGGCAAATGGTCAAGGAGGGAGAGGGTAATTTAAGGCATTCCAACCGTAAGCCAGCACCAAGTCTGGATTGAGACATCAAGTCTCAAGGCTGAGGAGGTAGCTCAAGTGTGGAGCACAGACTTAGAGTTAGCCTGTGTGAGGCCATGGTTTTGATCCCCAGAGAAATGACGTCTAGTTCTGCCTCTTGACATGCACCTGTAGGTTCCATGGGTCCCTGGGAATGTGTTAGCTCCATTTTTTTAACTCCTCTCAATGTGTGTTGGAACCACTTGCTAGGGTTCCTGAGGAGCTCTGCTTCCTATTTAACAAAATGGCAGATGCAGGCATCCAAAGCTGTGGTGGGATAATGAAGAGTGAGGAGTAGGCTGTAGTTTTATTATTTAACATGGAAGTTAATGGACCAGTTGATGGCAGCTTGTCTTTGTGTGCCCTTCGTCTTAGAGGGTCCTAAAAATTTACTTTAGGTTTCCCTAATAAGCCAATAAATAATTGGAATTGTTAACAACCCTGGAAAAGGTTATGGCTAGTGAACTATACCCAATACTAAAAACTTCACTTAAGGTTTGTTAGAAAACATACCTCTTGAAGCATTTTAAAAACATGATTTTCTCACTTTACACAAAAGCAAGCCAATTTTATTTTTTCCTTACTTCCTTTCCAGATGATGCAAATAAAATGTGTTCATAGTAGGAAAATTAGCACCATAAAGAAAACAATATTCTCCAAGTCCTTCCACTCAGATAATGTCACACTTATTATTTTAATGTATTTTCAACATTCTCAAGGTATATATTATATATATTTTATATATACATGATATATAATACATATATTATTTGAACATCTTTTAGGAAAGAAATCGAGCCTTTTTTGCCCCCTCTGAAGCCTGATTACTGTGTGAAGCAGGCCATGAAGGCCATTCTGACCGACCAGCCCATGATCTGCACCCCGCGCCTCATGTACATCGTGACCTTCATGAAGAGGTAAGTATGAGGGCTTTCCTCATTGACCAGATACTTCTTGCCTGAGATCTTTATACAACTAGCATTTAACAGTGCTTTTGCTGTAATGTTTCTATGGATAAACATCATGTATTTTAATCAAACCCATCTCTAACACTCCCCCTGACCTCCCTGGCCCTTCTAGGAATACTTTCAACAGATTTCATTATTCTATTTTCATATGTTTATAAAATATTTCAGCCATATTCACAGTCCTATGCCCTTTTCTTTTGCCCTCCAGCTAGTACCCTCCCCTAAACAGAACCTGTTTTACATTCATTTCGTTTTACATTCATTTACTGTTCATTTTGTTTTATGGCATTGGGATTTGAACTTGAGGATCCTTGGTGCTTGCTAAGCAGGCACTGTACCCGTTGAGTTACAACCCAATCTTCTGTCTTTGATTTCTTTTTGTTTTTGTTTTTGGTTTTGGTTTTTTTTGTCAGTTATGGGGCTTGAACTCTGGGCCTGGACGCTGTCCCTGAGCTCTTCAGCTCAAGCCTAGCACTCTAACACTTAAGCCACAGCACCACTTCTGGTTTTCTGAGTGGTTTATTAGAGATAAGAGTTTCACTGACTTTTCCTGCCCAGGCTGGTTTTGAACCGTGATCCTCAGATCTCAGCCTCCTGAGTAGCTAGAATTACAGGTATGAGCCACTGGCGCCTGGCTTGTCTTTGGTTTTCAAGGACTGGATTCTTCATGTAAGGAAGAACATGTGACAGATTTCTCAGTCTGGCTTACTTTACTTAGTATGTAGTTACTTCCATCCATTTTCCTGCAAATGACATGATTTCACTCTTTATGACTAAGGGTTTTTATTAATATAAGATTTGGGGTTTGCTAATTGTGACTTTCCTTTTCAGCATCCTACCTTTTGAAGCAGTTGTGTGCATGTATCGGTTCCTAGGAGCAGACAAGTGTATGTACCCCTTTATTGCTCAAAGGAAACAAGCCACAAACAATAATGAAGCAAAAAATGGAATCTAAGAATCTTTTTGTATGGAATATCATTTCTATCAGAAGATGACCAAGATATTTCAGTCCAGTGCACATCAGCGTTAATGACATTCTCTGGGGTCTAATCCATGTTGACTTTTCTTAATCAACCTTTTTTAAAAAAAAATAATAAAGTATAAATTAACTGATAGAATACTTGGGAAATGTGATCAGTAAAATAAGTGAGCGTAACTTGTTGCCAACAGGGTCATTTAAGATAGGACCCTAAAACCATTTCAATCTTTGACAAGCACTGTATGAAATCTTTGGGCCATTGTTATTTTTTTTCTTTGATGAACAAAAGGTCTAGAAATGATAACTACAGTACGTTTCCTGTATATGATTTTTCTGAATTTTTCTCATTGTTAAACTCTAACCCACTGACATCCTTGCAACTTCAAGGACTGATAGCACTATATTTTGTCATGTTTTCTAAAGTTTTACAGAGCTTTTTCCTGGTATTTGTATCTTTTAAAAAGACATTTTTAAATCTCCATCAGTTTGAAGTAAATAATGTCTGAGCATTATAGTAAAGGTCTCTTTCTTAACCTTATAATGACTGAAGTATTGCTGACTTTTAAATTCATATCTCTGAAACACTTCATTAAGCATCTGAAGACCTACATATCTAAAAGATCATACAATTTCTACCTGTGACTTCTGATGCACCTAGAAAGTGCCCTTTCCTCAGGGAGTTGCTATGGGTCGCGTTTGGGGTTGACTCTTACCTAGAATACATAGCAGCTCTGCAAAGAACAGTCTCTAAAAACAGGAACTTCATTAAAAAGTCCCCATTTTTGTGCCAACTATGATTAGTGAGGGGGAAAATCATATTCCATGGGAGTATTTACAAAAGGGTGTAAAGATTTCTTTGGAACATTCACATTCTGGAACAGCAAATGGCATTTTTTACAGTATTTTTTTGTAAAGCAAACTTTTGTGCCTTGAATTTGGTATATGTGTATTAGTGGAACATTGTAAAAGTGAACTTCTACCTCTGTGTCTATGTATACCATCCACTTGTAAATTACTATGAACTCTTATGTGATTGCTTTTTTTTTTAGAATGTCTTGTTTTCATTGTGACCAATGTTTAAGGCTAGTAAAATAAGCCAACTTTTACTAATTGGGAAGTTTTATAAAGGGCTGATTAAACTTAAAGAATTAACTTACGTAACACTGATTGTGTGCTTAGTAGTTATCCACGGTGTTGGAAGGGAAAAGCATTGTTTGCTTGTTTTTTTTTTTTTCATGCCATATCTTTATTTAAGAAAGTAGCATTTAAGCCGGGCGCTGGTGGCTCACGCCTGTAATCCTAGCTACTCAGGAGGCTGAGATCTGAGGATCGCGGTTCAAAGCCAGCCCGGGCAGGAAAGACTGTGAGACTCCTATCTCCAATAAACCACCAGAAAACCGGAAGTGGCGCTGTAGCTCAAGTGGTAGAGCACTCGCCTTGAGCTGAAGAGCTGAGGGACAGCGCCCAGGCCCAGAGTTCAAGCCCCATGACCAACAAAAAAAAAAAAAAAAAAAAAAAAAAAGAAAGTAGCATTTAGGAACAGACGTAACAGTCAGGGTGGGGTACCAAACACTCCAATCTCCAATGTTACCATCTACCTAGACTAATACTTCATCAAGGGCTTGGTTATGTTACAACTGGGGAACAGAATCTTCATTACCTGTGTAAGTTTGCATTGAATCCACCTTTGGGAAAGATCCTAGCTGGCTGCTAAAGTTTCCAACACTGGTCTCCACCCCTCCCCTCTACACACACACACACACACACACACACACACACACACACACACACACACACACACACACACGCGCACACACACACACACACACACACACACACACACCTACCATCACAATACTGAGTCTTGATCTCAGAGCAAGAAAACTTTCCTTTAGCTTTTTCACTGAAGGCTGCCACTCTACCACTTGAGTTACACCTCCACTTCCAGCTTTTTGCTGGTTAATTGGATATAAGAGTCTGACAGACTTTTCTGCCTGGCTGGTTTTGAACCCAGATACTCAGATCTCAGCTTCTAAGTAGCTGAGATTACAGACATGAGCCAACAGCATTTGGTTCTAACACTGGCTCTTAAAAAAGCGCTCCTTTGTTATGTTCAGATCTCTATAAATGATAACAATACCTTGAAGGTAGCCTTATAACCACAGAGGCACTGGCTGCCTCTTAATGTTCAATAATGGATTGCGGCAAGCACTTTGAAGCATTCTCAGCAATGTAGACTGGGGACAGCAATGCCCAAGTTATCCAGATCTGCCTCCCAGCTAGCTGAAAGCACACAAACCATCCTAATTTAAGGACCACTTATCAACCTTAAAACTAAGGAAAGACCTCTTGATATTTAATTTTATTCTCATGTGTTAGAATCTAAACCTATTTCTGTTGTTGTTTGTTATTGCCTATAAGGTTGTCCATTTCCAAGCTCAAGTTCAATAAACCTAATTCATAGCATTTGGGGCTTTTTTTGGTTTTCGTTTTTGTGCTGGTACTGATTACTTGAACTATGGGCCTTGCATTCTCACTTTTTTGCTCAAGGCTTATTTTTTTCTCAAGGCTTTTTTACTCAAGGCTAGCTTCTGGTTAGTTAATTGGAAATAAGTCTCACAGACCTTCTCAGGCTGACTTCAAACTATGATTATGACATGAGCCGCCAGGACCCAGATCAAGTTTTTTATATAAACTTTTCATTCCTATGGCCCAGCCCAGTTAATGTCTTCTGGGGGCTTGCCTTTCAATGTTCTTCTTGGCATCTTTGGCTATGGAGTTTGAAAAGGGACACAGTCCATGCAAGCTTAGAATTGTGGGACTCCTACATGCTTTACTCCCATATACAGCTTAGCTAATTAGTGTAGGTGTTGTTTTTTTCTAAACATGAAATATCTTCTAGTCAAGCCCACATACTTTGTTGGACACTTATCTAATTGTATGGTTACTTCTCTGGCTGATGGTTTATCTGAACCTATCCTCACCACGCACACACACATACAAACTTAACACTAATGATGACTTTGAATTTGTTCTCTTTATTGTCATCTGGCCCATTCATGTGAATGCTGGAGGCCACTGGAATCAAGGTGACCCCTTGGAGAGCACCACCTCCATCCCCAGCCAGCACTGGCCCTGCCTCTCTAAACTTTCAACCAATTTAATGGTAATCATATTGAGTGGGTCCCAGAAATCAAGTGTCAAAGCCAGCAGAGATGAATTCCAACTATTGGTTTCCCCCTTGATCTACCAGGTTTGCTGCTGCTCTGTCACAGAAGATTAGACTAGCTTGACAGGATTGAACTACATAACAAGCTGATTGTCTGTGTGGCTGTGGCTGTGGCTGTGTATCTGTGTCCCTGTATCTTGGAAGGCACTAGCTTTCAAATTTTTCTGACGTTTTTTTTTTTGTTTGTTTTTAAGCAGCAAGTTAAGTATGTTTTTCAAACTTCTTCTAACTCACAGAAATAGTTCTAAATTGATGTTGACTTGAATCTTGGAAATTTGCTTTTGCCTTCAACAAAATTCAAAATCAGCGAGGGTTGGAGGAGTCGGGTAATTCATTCCACACTCAGTTTATTGCCTGTATCTGAGAGTAAAGGAGAGCAGGCTGACATAGACTCAGAGAGGCTCAGACTCAGGCTAGGGGCATCGAGTCTGCCTTCATACACAGGTTAGCAGATACACCATGCATATGCTAGACCAAAGCACCAAATAGTCTCAAGTAGTTTGCAGATAACTCAGGTGCAAATAATGTGAGCCTTTGTGTACACACAGCACATGCCTTAGAGTGTGGCAAGAGAAATCCTAGGGGGAGGTGGGGGGGGGGGAGGAGAGAGAAATAGCTGCTGAGGTAAGCCTGAAAGGTTGGCAGTATAACTGGTCCAGATCAGAATGAGAGTTTGGCCATTGCAGGGAATGGGTTTTCAGGAACCATCGGGGTTAAAATTATTATTATTTTTTTAAGTCATGGCGGGTGAGGCAAAGCACATGGGAAGATGGAGAGACAATGTCATCCCTTGCCTAAGGTACTGTCTTCAGAACAGACCTGACACACAGGATGAGGAATGGGTCCTTCATTTATTACAATGAAACTTTGCTGGTTTGTTGGGGATTTTTTTGTTTGTTTGTTTGGGCTTTTTTTTTTTTGGCAAGAAAGCAACTTGATCAGAGTTGTTAATGGGATCCACAAAGCTGCTATAAAGAATTCCAGCCGGGCACTGGTGACACACACCTGTCCTAGCTACTTGAGAGGCTGAGATGAGAAGAATGGTAATACAAGGCCAGACTAGCTGGTGACTCATGCCTGTCATCCTAGCTACTCATGTAGCTGAGATCTGAGGATCGCGGTTCAAAGCCAGCCCAGGCAGGAAAGTCTGAGACCAGAAATGGCCCTCTGGCTCAAGATGTAGAGTTTAGCCTTGAGCTGAAGAGCTGAGGGACAGCATCCAGGCTGAGTTCAAGCCTCCCCTCCCCACCAACACACACACACACACACACACACACACACACACACACAAGAAAGGCCAGACTAGACAATAAAAATAACTTCACAAGAACTCCTTTCAACCAATATGTGGGTACTGTGGTACACAGCTGACAAATGTCAGACTGAAATTGGGAGGCTTGTGGTAACAGGAAAGCCCAAGCAGAAAAGTCCACAAGACTCCATTTAATGGGGTACCTATCATCCAAGCTACAACAGGATCATAATTTAGGCATAGGCTTGCATATGAAACAAGACTATAAAAAATAACCAGTGCAGCTAGGTGCTGGTGGCTCATGCCTGTAATTCTAGTTACTCAGGAGGCTGAGATCTGAGGATACAGTCTAAAGCCAACCTGGTCAGGAAAGTCTGTGAGACTTTTACCTTCCATTAACCACCAAAAAAAGGGGGTGGGGGTGTGTGGAGATTTCAAGATTCAGGAAAGAGGGCAGATACTGCATGAGTCTTTTGGCTAATTAGTGATGAGAGCCTTCAAGAGGAAAAATAATGAGAATGAAGGGAGAATGCAGACTAAACAGCTAACTGCACAGGTTGAACTTACAAACTCAGGCAAATGGAGACAGCTTATCAACCTGAGAGGGGGCCCATGGTGGTTAAGCAGGAAAACAGAATCCACAAAGAGTAACTCCAGTTTAGAAATGGCTGCCTGACATTGAGCTTTGTCCTCAGGAAGGAGGTGGGTGCTTGGATTCTGGAATCACTTCATAGAAGCTGCAAGTTGAATAAAGCCAGCTGTGGGGAGGCAGAGAGAGTGAGGTAAGATCCAGGGACCCATTTTGAAGACTGTCAGGGAGCCGCTGCCGAAGTCATGAAAGATGACAGAGTAGACTTAGGAGAGGAACTTCCTCCTCCTGGGGAGAAAGCAGACCAGGAACAATGATCTCTGCCTGGATCTAATCCCTGGGCTGACTCACAGTAAAGAAACCTCCGTCTGGCCCAAGAAAAAGAGTCTGTCTGTCCAGCCTAGGGCAGAAGCCCAAAAGGTGAAGGGTAGTGTTAATAGATAGCACATGAAGTCTTTAACCTTGCACTTGGGTTTCTAGTAACTGAAACCATTGTTAAAACGACCAAAGGAAATTTTCTTCCTAAGTGAAACCTGGAAACTGTTGTTTCTTTGGCAATTTTGTTTGCTTGGCCTCAGAAGCATGAATTGCTTAAATGGGAAGGCAACATTTCATGAGAACCCTGGGGGAAAACAAAATACATTTCAAGTATCACCAAATGGATACATGTTAGTTCAAATGAATTCTTTTTCATGTGCCAAAACCATGAGACAGGACTAATTCTTATCAGTCTACTCAAAGAGAGGGGCTCTTATCTGGTCCCTGGAGTACTGAACTCATTGGGGCCAGGTCAAGATAGACATGCCCTAGGTCCCTGAAAATGTCAAGGTAGAACATTGAGCCAGCTCCAGTATAGCTACTACTTATTATGACACTTCCCAGGGCTTTCGGGCCCTATGTTACAATCACTATTCACTTTTCATGACCTGCCTTTCTCTTTTGGAAAGTTCTGTGGACTTAAATAGAGCCACAACTGTGCAGAGAATCCTATTAGCAGAAATAAATGAATTCTCATTTAACTTATTCCATTTTCATCAAAAATTTGCACAATTCTCTTCTAGGAGCTCCTAACAAACTTGTCAGCCGGCCCTGTTAAAACTTTTCTTCTTACTAATCAAAAGGCCAGAGACTTGATTGGCAAGAAAAACAAAGCATCTTCAAGCCAGATTGGAAGTTTGAGGTCTTTGCTGTCAAGGTGATTGAAACCATACTGCAGGGAGAAATGTGTGTGAGCATAGCAGCCTTGAAAAAAAATGCCCCTTTGCCTTGCCCACACATCCTGGGTGGTCCACCTGGGTACCACTCAGCAGGCCTCACCTCCCCCTAGAGAGGAGGCCAAGACTAGTTCCTCCATCCCAGTGCTCTGTCTGCATGTACACCAACTCCAGCCATCCTGGTTCATCTGGGGCCTCAGTGGTCCAGATGGCCCCTGGGCAGGTGGGGCTCCTGACTCAGACACTGCACACATATGTGTATGTCAATAGCACAGCACTCTGTGGAGTTATTTAAGAGCTCAGCATTATAAATATTGCATCACATCCTCCCAAAAGACATGCTGAATTCCAAATCCCCAAGGCCAATAAATGTGTCTTCATTTGGAAATGGGGTCTTCACAGATGTAGTCCCAATGAGGTCATATTGGAACACAGTGAGTACTAAATGCAAGCACTGGCATCTATAGACAAGGAAACGTGTAAACACACACAGAGGAAAATCCCATGTAACAACAGAGGCAAAGATTAGAGTGGCCTCAGCGCTAAGCCACAGAATGCCCTAGGAATTGTATCCAGGCCCAGGGCTAGGGGAGAGAAATGGAATAAACTTTTCCACAGAGCTTCCAGAACTGACCCTGCTGACACCTCAATTTCAGATTTTCAGTCTCTACAACTGTGAAATTTAAAAGAGAGAAAGATTTCTGTTATTTTAAGCCACCCAGTATGTGCTACTTTGTTACTTCAGCCCTACCTAGCAAACTAATACCCCCAAGGTCTGCCATCACATAGCTGGAGCTTAAATCTAGCTCTGCCTCTCACTGGCTGTACCATCCTGGGTCTCTCTGTCTTCAGCCATCATAGTCTCATCATGTATGATGGGGCGTTCACATCACTTCCTACATCAAGAGTATTGTAGTAAACGTGGATTCTCATGGCTCATACCTGTAATCTTAGCTTTTCAGAAGGCTGAGACCTGAGGATTGAGGTTGGAAACCAGACCAGGCAGAAAAGTCCATGAGATTATTATCTCCAATTAACCATCAGAAAACCAGAAATGTAACTGCAGCTCAAAGTGGTAGAGCACTAACCTTGAGCAGAAAAGCTAAGAGACAGTGCCCAGGCCCTGAGTTCAAGCCCTGTGACCAACAACAACAACCAAAAAGCCAGAATGAAACTGTGATTCAAGTGGTAGAGTACCAGCCTTGAAGGGAAGAAGCTAAGGGGCAGTGCTAGGCCCTGAGTTCAAACTCCAGTACTAGCACAAGAAAAGGAAATATATTGTATATAACATAATAAATTACATATAATTACATATAGTATTGTATATCAAAAATAGGAGAGGATTCATGGACAGCATCTGAACTTTACCTCCTACAGCATAAGATCACACTAGGCTGATTCATGAAATTGCTTTTACTCAACTGTTTTGATCTACGAAAAGGCAATTTCATAGTTCATCTTAATTGATGGATCAAGGTGGTGACAGTACCCAACCACAGCCTCTTTTCTAGTGCTGTTTCATACTTCCACCACACTTCTCAGTTCTCTGATGCCAGCAGAGTATCCTACAATTCCACACTTCTCACAATTAGCACAGACCTCAAAGGGGAAGAGCCTCAACCCCACAAAGCTTGTCCCTGCTTCACATGCCAGCCCCAAATGGAGTCCCCAAACTGCCCGTTGCTCTGCCTCGCTGACTGCAAATCAGAGGTTCCTATAATCTCACTGGTTTGACAATTCCCTAGAATTACACAGAACTCAGGAAAAAACTGCAGTAGTAACAGTTATCATTTACTGTGGAAAGAGAGCAGTCAGCCCCCAGTTAGAGCACAGAGCAAGGTGTTTGCAAAAGGCCATGATGGACTCTATGTCCTCTCTGGAAGCCTCCATGAGTTTATCAGTCCAGTTCTCCAAACTTTGCTGTCTTGAACTCTTACCTGCATTTTATTACTTAGACATGATTGGTTAAACTACTGACCACTCAAATTCCCTACCCATTCCTTCTTTCTCCCATACACTAATATGTATATTTACTTATTTATTTGTGCCTGCTCTATCACTTCTAAAAAGCCATGAGGATATTGGTGCTTATTATTTACCTGATCATAAGCCTTGGCTCTCTTCCAACATCATCTTTGTGTAAAGGTGAAAGAGCCAGAAAAGTTGTCAGGCAGCTCCAATGCTTCTATGACCTAAATCAAACAGGGTATATGCTCCGAAGTCCTCAAACCACTGGCCACTCTTGAAAAGTTCCAGTAGCAAAATAGAAATTGTCCACGTTTTGTAAAAGACAAACACTGAGGCACAGGCAGCAATACCTTAATCTGACCTCTACAGACAAACATTTTCTCCTGACTCAAAGAAACAATGTAAAGCTAAAGAAAGAAAAGGGCTAGGAAGGTGGCCAGTGGTAGAGTGCTTGCCTCACATGCATGAGGCCCTGGGTTCGATTCCTCAGTACCACATAAACAGGAAAAGCTGGAAGTGGTGCTGTGGCTCAAATGGTAGAGCGCTGGCCTTGAACTGAAGAGCTGAAGGACAGTGCCCAGGCCTAGAGTTCAGGCCCCATGACCGACAAAAAAAGAAAGAGAGAAAGAGAGAAAAAGAAAGAAAGAGAGAGAGAGAGAGAGAGAGAGAGAGAGAGAGAGAGAGAGAAGGAAAGAAAAGAAAGAAAGAAAGAAAGAAAGAAAGAAAGAAAGAAAGAGAAAGAAGAAAGAAAGAAGAAAGAGTGGGAGGGAGAAAAGAAAGAAGGAAGGAAGGAAAGGAATGCAGAAAGGAAGGGGAAAAGAAAAAAGGAAGGAAAGGGGGAAGAAAGAAGAAAGGGAGGGAGGGAGGGAAAGAAGGAAACAAGAGAAGAATTCTGTGTTGTCCACAGGTTGTCCTTTATTTTCTTCCCTTTTTCTCTGACTTTCGCAATGGATAGGCATTGTCAGATTAGGGGGATGGACAGCAGGATGCTGAAGGGTCTTGGGAGGCCCCTGGAAGTGGACCTGAGATGCTTCACTCATGATGACTGGTTCCACATTCCTGAAGCACAGGCCTTGGAGGCCTGAGAGCTGGGAATCACATAACCTGGCCCGAGAGTGGAGAAATGAGGATGGCTGTCATGGAAGGAGCTCAACGGAGCAAAAGCTGCCTGCCCCAAGGGAGATTCCCTAACACAGTTCCTCCAGCTGTTCTGACTTCCTGCTCCTCCACCGCCTGGAGTATATCCCTGAAGACCTTCCTCAGCCAGCTGAAAGGCCAGGAACCATTGCTTCTTACCTGCAGAGAACACCAGCACCTTCTGCAGAGGAAGGGGGTCTCCCAGATTTTCCTCTCTGGAACCAAGCTCTTGAGAACAACCTTCCATCAAGCCCCTAGGTGTTCGTTAGCTCACTGAGTCACAGAATAAGACTCCCCCCCTCCCCAACTTCTTGTTTGATCTGGTCTATTTTCCACAAGGAAATGTCACTTTGAATTATTTATCTTAGAAGAGAAGAAGTCATATTTTATGTGGAGAAGGGGGAGAAACTAAGTAACTCTGCATTAGGTTAAATGTCAACAGAAAGAAAGAAAGAAAGAAAGAAAGAAAGAAAGAAAGAAAGAAAGAAAGAAAGAAAGAAAGAAAGAAAGAAAGAAAGGAAGGAAGGAAGGAAGGAAGGAAGGAAGGAAGGAAGAAAGAAAGGAAGGAAGGAAGGAAGGAAGGAAGGAAGGAAGGAAGGAAGGAAGGAAGGAAGGAAGAAGAAGAAAGAAAGAAAGAAAGGAAAGAAAGAAAGAAAGAAAGAAAGAAAGAAAGAAAGAAAGAAAGAAAGGAAGGAAGGAAGGAAGGAAGGAAGAAAGAAAGGAAAGAAAGAAAGAAAGAAAGAAAGAAAGAAAGAAAGAAAGAAAGAAAGGAAGGAAGGAAGGAAGGAAGGAAGAAAGAAAGAAAGAAAGGAAAGAAAGAAAGAAAGGAAGGAAGGAAGGACAGAAGGTAGGAAGGACAGAAGGTAGGAAGGAGGGAAGGAAGAGAAAGAAAGAAAGGAAGGAAGGAAGGAAGGAAGGAAGGAAGGAAGGAAGGAAGGAAGGAAGGTAGGAAGGAAGGAAGGAGGGAAGGAAGGAAGGAAGGAAGGTAGGAAGGAAGGAAGGTAGGAAGGAGGGAAGGAAAGAGAAAGATGAGGTGGACCATGAAAAGTTGCAAAAAAGTAGCAGCCTTGAAATTCACCATGCCAGCCTAGTATGTGCTCCCAGAAGTGGAAGCTCAGGCCCAAGGAGATCCCATCATCAGCCTTAGGGTTTTTAGTATTTTCTTCTTGTGACAGGCCCCTGAAATCAGATTCATTTGAAAGCAAACCCAGTTACAAAATAAGCAATGTGGGGGCTGAGAATGTAGCTTAGTGGTAGAGTGCTTGCCTAGCATGCATGAAGCCTTGAGCTTGATTCCTCAGTACCACATAAACACAAAGAGCCAGAAGTAGCACTGTGGCTCTAGTGGTAGGGTGCTAGTCTTGAGCAAAAGAAGCCCAGGGATAGTGCCCAGGCCCTGAGTTCAAGCCCCAGAACTGTGGGAGGGAACAGCAATGTGGGAAGTAGGATGATGAATAAAGACATGAAAATGACTTGTATTTTCAACTTCAAACAAAACCTAGGGCTGTAGTGATTTAAGGAACATAATACAGTCTTAACAGAAGAGCTACTTAAAACATTAGAACACTTCTTCCTTGTTGTTAGGGAAGGAACATGGTACAGCTCCAGTGGAAAATGATTCCTTAAAGAAATTAAAATCAATGGGCTGGGAAGGTGGCTCAGTGCTACCACATGGGTTTGATTCCTCAGCACCACATAAACAGAAAAAGCCAGAAGTGGCACTGTGGCTCAAGTGGTAGAGCGCTAGACTTGAGCTGAAGAGCTGAAGGACAGTGCCCAGGCCCAGAGTTCAGACCCCACAACTGCAAAATTAATTAATTAATTAATTAATTAATTAAAACCATCAGCACCAGTGGCTCACGCCTGTAATCCTAGAGATAGCCAGGAGGCTGAGATCTGAGGATCCTGGTTCAAAGCCAGCCCAGCCAGGAAAGACCGCCAGACTCTTATCTCCAATAAACCACCAGAAAACTGGAAGTGATGCTGTGGCTCAAGTGGTCAAGTGCTAGCCTTGAGCTGAAGAGCTGAGGGACAGCACCCAGACTCAGAGTTCAGGCCCCATGACTGACAAAAAATTAATTAATTAATTAAAATCAGCCAGGTGCTAGTGGCTCACATCTCTAATCCAAGATACTCAGGAGGCTGATATCTGAAGATCATGATTTGAAGCCAACCCATGCAGAAAAATCCATGAGACTTTTTCTTTTTTTCTTTTTTTTTGGGGGGGGGTCTGTTCATGGGGCCTGAACTCTGGGCCTGGGCACTGTCCCTCAGCTCTTCAGCTCAAGGCTAGCACTCTACCACTTGAGCCACAGCGCCACTTCCAGCTTTTTTCTTTTTGCTTATGTGGTGCTGAGGAATCGAACCCAGGGCCTCAGGCATGCAAGGCAAGCGCTCTACCATTGAGCCACCTTCCCAGCCCCTCCATGAGACTTTTATGTCCAGTTTATCACCAAAATGCTGGAAGTAGAGCTGTGGTTCAAGTGTTAAAGCATTAGCTTTGAGCAAAAAAAAAAAGGCTCAGGGGGAGTACCTAGGACCTGAGTCCCTGGACCTGCACAAAAAAATAAAAAGAAAAGAAAAGAAAATCAGGGGAAAGATAAAGTAAAACTCTCCCTCTTTGCAGATGACATGATCTTGTATTTAAAGAATCCCACCGACTCCACTCCCAAATTACTCAAGCTGATTCAAAACTTTGGCAAAGTAGCAGGGTATAAAATTAACCCTCAAAAATCAATGGCTCTTCTGTATGCCAACAATGAGAAAAGCATGGCTGAAATCAGGAAAGCAACTCCATTCGTAATAGCCCCACAAAAAATAAAATACCTAGGAATTAACTTAACCAAAGAAGTGAAAGACCTCTATGATGAAAACTTTAAAAACTTGAAAAAGGAAATCAAAACAGAACTTAGAAAGTGGAAAAACCTCCCATGCTCCTGGATTGGAAAGATCAACATCATGAAAATGGCAATACTTCCCAAGGTTATCTACAAATTCAATGTAATACCTATCAATATTCCAACCTCATTCTTCAAGGAAATAGAAGAGGCAATCCAAAAATTCCTATGAAATAATAAAAGATCCTGAATAGCAAAAACGATCCTTAACAGAAAGAACAGTGCTGGAGAAATATCAATACCAAATTTCAAACTCTATTACAAAGCCATAGTAATCAAAACAGCTTGGTACTGGTATAAGAACAGACCTCAGGACCAATGGAATAGAATTGAAAACCTAAAAAGGAACCTACAGACCTATAGCCATCTAATCTTCAATAAGGGAGCTAAAAAAAAATAGAATGGAAGAAAGACAGCCTCTTCAGTAAATGGTGCTAGCAAAATTGGTTAACTACTTGTAGAAAACTAAAGCTAGATCCTTATATATCAACCTGCACCAGAATCAATTCCAAATGGATCAAAGACCTCGGAGTCAAAGCAGACACTCTGAAAACATTACAGGATGGAATAGGAGAAACCCTAAGTCTCCTTGGCACAGGCTGAAATTTTCTTAATAAAGACCCAGAAACACAACAAATCAAAGAAAGGTTGGACAAATGGGATTGCATGAAATTGCAGAGCTTCTGCATGGCAAAGGACATAGCTAGCAAGATCAATAGAAAGCCCACGGATTGGGAGAAGATCTTCACTAGCCATACAATGGACAAGGGTCTCATATCTAAAATATACCTGGAACTCAAAAAATTAAATCCCCCAACAACAAATCCTCAAAGAAACAACTGTCTAATAAATAAGTGGGCTAAAGACTTGAAGAGAAACTCCTCTGAAGAGGAAAGAAGGATGGCCAATAGACACATGAAGAAATGCTCAACCTCTCCAGCCATAAAAGAAATGCAAATCAAAACAACATTGAGATACCACCTCACCTCATTTAGAACGGCTATAATCAAGAACTCTAATAACAGATGCTGGAGGGGATGTGGACAAAAGGGAACCTTACTGCATTGTTGGTGGGAGTGTAAATTTGTTCAACCACTTTGGAAAGCAGTATGGAGGTTCCTCAAAAGACTCCACATAGAGCTCCCCTATGACCCAGCAATCCCACTTTTGGGCATTTACCCAAATATTCACAAACAAGACCATACTAAACCTACCAACACGATCATGTTTATTGCAGCATTATTCACCATAGCTAAGATATGGAACCAACCCAGATGCCCCTCAGCAGATGAATGGATCAAGAAAATGTGGTATATATACACAATGGAATTCTATGCCTCCATCAGAAAGAATGACATTGCCCCATTTGTTAGGAAATGGAAAGACTTGGAAAAAATTCTATGAAGTGAAGTAAGCCAGGCCCAAACAAACATAGGTCCCATGGTTTCCCTTATTTTGCAATATCTAGTATATATCTGAGTAAAGCAGAAAAGGTCAGATAAGGTGATTTTAGGGAAATGAACCCTAAGATATTTATTCAAATGTCTTTTTTTTCTTTCATGCAATTGTTTCTAACACATTTATAAGATTATTTCTTTGTTGCTTTGTATGTCCCTCCCCCACAGTATAACCCCTGCTTTCACTGTATTTGATGTTGGTATAATTTGTGGAGGGGAAGGGAAAAAACAAATCGTTTAAATAGGGATACAGGTGGACACATTGTAACAATGATATGTACAAGTCGTTATGTTGAAAATGAACTTGACAACTTTGGTGCAGGGGGGGGTGAGGATTTGTTGGAGGGGCGGGTGGGGAGCGAAGATGGGAAGGGATGGGAAGGGGAAACAAAGGAGGAGGCTACAATGCTTGATAAGAAATGTACTCATTATCTTGCCCATGTAATTGTAACCCCTCTGTACAGTATTTTCACAATAAAAAAAGAAAATAAAAAATAAAAAATGTACATATTATCTTGCCCATGTAATTGTAACCCTTCTATATGGTATTTTCACAATAAAAAAAAAAGAAGAAGAAGAAGAAAAGAAAAGGAAATCAGCCAGGCACCTGTGGCTCCAGCTGTAATCCTACCTACTTAAGAGGCTGAGATCTGGGACTAGCAGACAAACAAAATTAAAATAATTAAAATCAGCCTCAATGTGGTGATGAATGCCTGCATCTCCACAATTTCGGAGTCTGAGACAAGGAATTTCCAGACAAGCCTATGACAAAAACAAAACAACAACAACAACAAAATCGCAAAAAACAGCATTACCATAGGAACCAGCAGTTCCACTTTGGTGGAAGTGTAGAATGGGGGATTGAGGTCCAAGTATGAGTACAGCAAAAGTAAATAAAACCTCATTTCAAATAACCAATCCAAAAAAGAACTAGAGGTGTGGGTCTGCGGTAAAGTACCTGGCTAACAAGAGTGACGTCACTATAGGCAGCCCATGCCTTTATTATGAAATAATAAAGCAAGCATTCTGGGGGCAGAGTTGTGACTCAGTGGTAGAGCACTTGCTTAGCCAGTGTTTTATCCTCGGTTAATACCCAGCCCTACAGAACAAAATCCACAGAAAATGAGTGTTCCTTCTTTGTATGGTTGATGGAGCTAATGGTTCCTTTCTCTGTGTTACCACCTGCTCAAGCCTTTAAAACAATTGGGCTACCCTTGCTTACTCCTGATGGAGGGAGAAGGAGGACACAGATTAGAAAAACTTGTGATAAAGGGTCAGTATATAAATGACCAAGGTCACTAGTAATGAGAGAAATGCAATTTCAAATCACAAGGAGAGATACCATGTCATGCCTATCAGATAAGCAAAAGTGAAAAAAATATAATATGAATGGCTGCCCAGGTGTGGAGAACAAAGGAATTCTCATAATTCCTGGTAGGAGTTGACAGCATCCACAGCCTGGAAAGTTAAAGATAGAACACCCCCACTCCACCAAAGAGTGCCCAGGGAAATGCTCACATGTGCACACCAGAGGCTGTGACCAAGAACGTCTTCCTAGTATGTTTGGCTAGATAAATTGGAACTGCCTGTGCATCAAGAGGAGAATGGGTTCATTGTGGTATGTTTATTCAATGGATTATTACAAAGCAATAAAAAAAGGAATTGAGCTATTGCTATACACACCAAGATGAATACAACAAGTAAATTACTAAAGGATTCAGCACATGATGCCATTTATTTACAACCAAGAAGGTACAAAACTATTTTATTTACTGTGGAGACACATATTAAATAAAATAGTAAATGCACACATAAAATGTTAAGCATTAACTTCTAAGCAGTGCTTACTTTTACTGTTGTCGTTGTTTGCTGGTCCTGGGGCAGGGTCTGGGCACTGCCCCTGAGCTTCTTTTGCTCAAGACTTGCACTCTATCATTTGAGCCACAATGCCACTTCCAGCTTTTTCTGCCCATATGGTATTGAGGAATCAAACCCAGGGCTTCTTGCATGCTAGGCAAGCACTCTACCACCAAGTCATATTCCCAGCCCATCCAAGAAGTGCTTACTTTCATGGAAAGAAAAGAATAGAGTCAGATGAAGGATAATTGCACAGAGCGTCCACTGTAAAGTGCTTTGGGAAAAATATGGAAAAATTCTAAGCATACTCACTGGACATAACTGGGTGTTCTTTGTCTTGTCATTTATTATTTTTTCTTACATGCTTGAAATATGTCATAGTTGTATAAAAGTTAAAAAGGTGGATGGATAAAAGAGAAAAGAGACATGGAAATGAAGAAGGAAAGAAAAGAAGAGAAGGAGATAAGAAGGGAGAGAGAAATAAAGAAAGGAGGGAGTAAAGGAAAGAAAAAACAGGGATGGTGGAGGAAGAGAAGAGAAGGAAAAGGAGGGAGGGGAAGGAAAAGTATGAGGTGGGAATCTCTTCTTGTGTTTGTTTCCTAAATCACTAAATCTTACAGAAGTCCTTCATGGAGAGGAAAATCATAGACAATATTCTTTGGTCCTTGAGGTTTAAGTAAGACAGTTACCTCTACCACAGGAAAACACTTGGGGAGGGAAGGCACTTGGAGAAAAAGATGGAAGAGAGTCAGAAGGACCTCATGGTTTCTGGGTAATGAACCCTTGCAGAACCTAGGGACATAACAACAACCAAGATAGAACAGGTGAGTACGGTTGGGGATAGAATAGTAATCCCTACCGCTTAGCACAGCACTAAGGCAAGTCAATGAGTGTTGGGTTCCAGGGCAACTTTCACCATGACTTGGTGTTCTGACTAGGGAGCTACACAAGACTATTAGAAAGAAGCAGAACCCATCCAGTCATTAAGTTGCTGAGCTGATATAGCAGGATATAGAGGTGGGGGTGGGGAGGGGTAGTTGTAAATAGAATTAAGCAATAAATAAAAATGAGGCAATCTGGGAACGAGTCCAAATGAGAGACTTTGGTGATAGAACCCTAGAGATTTCAAGCTCTCCTCAGGTGCTGAGTTTCTGTTAGGATGGTTCTGCTTGTCTGGGATTGTCAAGAGGAAAACTAGAACTCATGTCCACAGCAAAATCTTCACTATCACTTCAGTCCATAGCCAAGACAAAACTGCTGATTGCATGATTGTTTCCTGTTTTCTGTTGACCTCGAGAATCATTCTAATAATGAATGAAACCTTCTTTCTACTAGATTTAACAGCAGTCTGTGGATATTGGGTATTTTGAGTGTTTGTAATGCTTAAGGGGAGTCAATATGAAAGAATCTAATATATTAGCCTCATGATTCCACTTTAGATTGTGTAATTGAGTAATTGTTTAGATTTGCGATTTTACTAGGTTTGTAAACAATATTGGAATGTTTATGAGAACTTGAGATGCATGATATTTTAAGTGTAATTTATTTTACCTATTAGAATTGTTTAAGTGTTTGGGAATGTTCTGATTGTTAGGCATTTGAAGTGCTTATAAACTCAAATATGCTACAATTTAGAAATGCAGTTTAAAATATATAAGTTGATTTAATTAAGTAAGATGTAAAAAGTCCCCTTAAAAAGTGATCGTTAAAATTTAGTAGATTTGCACATAAAATGAAGTTGTCAGTTGATGTTAAAAGTTTAAAGAAAGTGAGGATTTTTTAATGCATTATGTGAGTGTGCACACACACTCACACACACACTAAGCTTGAACTCAGGCCTAGATACTATCCCTGAGCTGCTTTTGCTTAAGACTACTAGTACTACCACTTCAGGTGCAGCTCCATTTGTAACTTTTTTTTTTTTTTTTTTAGTAGTTTATTGTAGATAAGTGTCTCAAAGCCCAGGCAGGCTTCGAACCACAATCCTCAGATCTCAGCCTCCTGAGTAGCTAGGATTACAGGCGTGAGTCACCTGCACCCAACAATCACATTACATTTTTGGGATTCCTTTATATCATGTAATGCAGTACATTCCGTTCTATAGCTGCATAATCACTACGTTATATACATGTTTATAATCTGCTGAACTGATCTTATACGTTAGTGTTGTTTCTAGTAATGAGCAGGCTGAACAATCCATGAGACTTCAGCAATGAGCCAGCAGAATTGGGGCCTGGCAATTCAAAACTACAGGAGGCTTGAGTTTGCTGTCATTGAAGTTTCACAGCCTCGGAGCCTGGGAGACATAGCTGAACATTCAGGAGTTCATTCTGGAACAACAGAAGGGAGCCCAAGTCTATCTTGAGCCTACCCCAGAAGGGTCCGGGATTCTTCCTGCCACAGCCTTGGGTTCTGCAGGCTGGATTTCCACAGGAATCCGTGCAATCATCAGCAGACTGGACTGTTGTGGGACCATTTTAAGAGTCTGCTTAAAGACAACAACGCTGACATGGCACTGTCTCCACCACAGAATGCACCCCAAGACTGTCCTGGGAATAAACAGAACACTACAGTTGCCTAGAGCTCCCCAGGGTCCCTGAGTGTTAGCCTGTCCTGTTGTGAGCAGCCAAAGCCCTCTTACCCCAGAATTGGGGACCCAGCAGGGGGTGGTTTACTCTGCCCTCCTCCTCCTCACACTCTATCTAGTGCCTGCTTCTTTGTAGCAAGAATGCCCTCCTCATGCTGATGGTGTAGCTCAGTGGTAGAGCACTTGCCTCGTATGCATGTGGCCCTGGGTTCCAATCCCAGGATTACAAGAGAAAAAGAGATACATGCATTCTAGCATCCAAAATGGGTTTATGCTTAAAAAAGCTTAATCAAAAGGCTTCCAAGAGATAATTCACATAGAAGTTTAATGACTTTCTTGTCTTTTCCTAAGTAAGAGCTTCCTTGTTCAAGATTTTTAAGGGAGGAAGGAAGAACAGGAGAGAACAATCACAGATAGGGAAGAGAAAACCATCCTTGGGAAAGAGGTAGATTTTCTAGAAGAACTTTCTAGCGTGTTCAATTTGTTAGTCTGGCCAACCCCCAAGCCAAAAGGACTGAGGTAGGGCTCAGGGTCAGAGTGGAGAGGGAAGCCAAGCAGGAGACTCAGGCTTGCTCTCTGCTCTGCTGTCCTCAGGCAGTGGTGGCAGCAGACTATTCTGTCTTTTCAAATTCTACCTCTTCCATGCTGTGTTCCTGGCCTTATGTCTGATCATCAGAGGTGTTCCATATTTAGAGAGTTTCATCAAAAGTCTTGCTTGGACACAGACAAGCTGTTGCATGAGGCCAAACTCCATTGGTTTTGAAGACTGGCCAATAGCAGATCAGAGATCTTATGTAGTTCAAATGGAAGACTGGCCATACAGAGTTCGGAGGAAGCTGGCTGGTAAGCAGAGCAGGAGAATAAACATGAACTTGAGAGCATGTGTCTGCTGGAGCCAGAAGATAATAATAGTTGACTCTTACAGAGTGCTGGCTTTTAGATACTAACTCATCTAATCTTTACAACAGCCCTGTGCAACAGTTACTATTATTACCCTCAGCAACCAAAGCAGAGAACTTGACTCATGCAGCCCAAGGTCAAGAGCTTGAGGGAGCCTGGATCTGACCTCAGAGCCAGCACTGGTCTTAGCTACTCCTGTCCCTGGGCCTAGTGTACTGTTTAGAAGAGGAGGTGGCCACCAATTCCTGTGCCATACCTGGAGGTCCAACAGAACCAGGAAAATACCGAAGTCATTCTTTTTCCTTGTCAATACTGGGACTCGAACTCAGGGCTTTACTCTCATGCTTGGCTTTTTCACTCAAGGCTAGACTTTCAACCACTTGAACCACACCTTCACTTCTGGCTCTTTGCTGATCAACTGGAGATAAGGGTCTCCTGGAAGCTGGGCCGATGGCTCATTCCTGTAATCCTAGTTACTCAGGAGGCTGAGATCTGAGGATCACAGTTCAAAGCCAGCCTGAGCAGGAAAGTCCAGGAGACTCTTTTTTGGGGGGGCACGGGGGGAGGGTCTGGTTGTGGGGCCTAAACTCTGGGCCTGGGTGCTGTCCCTCAGCTCTTCAGCTCAAGGCTAGCACTCTACCATTTGAGCCACAGCACCACTTCCGGTTTTTTCTTTTTGCTTATGTGGTTCTGGGGAATCGAACCCAGGGCCTCATGCATGCAAGGCAAGCACTCTACCACTGAGCCACCTTCCCAGCCCTCCAGGAGACTCTTATCTCCAACAAACCACTAGAAGAATGGAAGTGGCGCTGTGGCTCAAGCAGTAGAGAGCTCGCCTTGAGCTGAAGAGTGCAAGGACAGTGTCCAAGCCCAGAGTTCAAGCCCCATGACTGACAAAAAAAAAAAAAAAAAAAAAGTCTCATGGACTTTTCTGCCCTAGCTGGTTTTGAACCCAAATCCTCAGTTTTTAACTTCCTAAGTAGCTAGGATCACAGGCATGAGCCAGCAGCACCTGGAGCAATGAATCTTCAAATGCAATTTTCTGTCTAGTACAGCCTGGGAAAAGGCCATCCAACCAAGAACTGCTTCTGAGTCAACAACACACAGTACATAAAAAGATGTTCCATTCATTAGTCATAGGGAAATGCAAAGCAAAACCACAATGAAATAATCTTTTCTCACCCATTAGTTAGCTGTAATTTAAAAAATAGCAGCAACAAAATAACAAGTGTTATTAGTTTGGAGAAATTGGAATTCTCTTGCTATGTTGGTAGAATACAAAATGAGACAGGCACATTGAAAAGCAATCTGGCAGCACCTCAAAAAGTTAGATGTAGACAGGTGTGGCAGCTTATATCTGTAATCCTTGGGAAGCAGAGAGCAAAACACCCATCTTAATCAATAGCTAGGTGCAGTGGTTCACATCTGTCATCCCAGCTATTCAGGAAGTAGAAAGCCGAGGGCCAGATGGTCATGGATAAAACCTGAGGCCCTATCTCAAAAATAACCAGAGCAAAAAGGGCTACAGATGTAACTCAAGTGGCACAATGCCAGCCTAGGAAGCATGAAGCCTTGAGTTCAAACCCAAGTACTTCTATATAAAAACAGTCAAATGTGAACTTGCCATGTGGCCCGGCAGTTGTACTCCGATATTATCCAAAAGAATTTGAAAAAAATGATATTTACACAAAACATACATTTGTGTTGCTACTTCCCATGATTTTAGTTGCTCAAGGTCAACCTCAGTCCAAAGTACTGAGAGATGGGATTCACACCTATAGTCCTATCTCCTCAGGAGGCTGAGATATGAGGATCACAGTTCGAAGCTAGCCCTGGAAGGAAAGTTCATGACATTCTTATCTCCAATTAACCACCAGAAAGCTAGAAGTGGAGCTGAGTCTCAAGGGGTAGAGTGCCCAGCTTGAGTGAAAAAGCCCCAGCACTGGCACACATGTGCATAAAATATATATTGAAGGGAAAATTCCAGATGTGGATAGTTTAGCAGATCTCAGTTATACTTTTAGACATCTTAAATGTAAATTATTTATTCTTGCAGCGTATCTTCACTGTATACACACCCTGCCCTTGAGTTATCAGATCAGCTTGTCAAAGCATTCCAGAGCCTTGTTCAAATGACCCTCACGCGGTGGCCTGACACGCCTGAGTCACTCGCTGGCTCCACCTCTTCCCCTAGGCTCAGGGAGAGGAAAGGTGAGAATGGTACAGCAAGTTTTTTGACACATCCACTCCCGTACCTTCTATCACAACATGTTGTTACAGTTGTTCTATTTTGTTATTCATCATTGTTATTACTCTCGTACCATGCTCCAGTTGCAAATTAAATTTTGTGCCAGGTGCTGGTGACTCACGCCTCTAATCCAAGCTACTCGGGATGCTGAGAGCTAAGGATCTCAGAAGACGATAGTGATCTTAGCCACCCCCAGACCTATACAAACCAGCTAGAATATGAAAGTCCATGAGACTCTTACCTCCAATTACCCAGCAAAAAAGCTGAAAGTGGAGCTAGGGCTGAAGTGGTGGAACACTAACCTTCAATACCTCGTTCCGGAGTCCATAGCCCCAACACTACCTGCCTAGCTCTGGCAACAACAATCATACTCACAGTCACATCCAATATACGCCATGCATACTGTCTATATAGCAGGAGGCACTAAGCAGAGTATCCACACACTCATTGCACCAATGTTCACTGAGTCCCTACTATGTGCTTGTTGCTTTTCTAGGTGCTGTGGGTTTAGAAAAAAGTAAAGGAGACAGAGCGGGTGTCTGTACTCAGGAAGCTTTCTCTTCACAAGGAGGAGGCCATGCCTGAGTCATTATGACTCTGCTCCAGGTATGTGCCAGGCCTCCACTGAGGAGCAGGGAAGGGGCAGGGAGTGGAAGGGCCTGAGGCCAGAGCAGCTAGTTTAGAAGGGAGAGCCAGCAAGGCTGCTCCACGGAGGTGACATTGAGCAGAGACCTTATCGAAGGGAGGGAGAATGATTTGGGAAAGCCTAGCACAGGAACAGCTGAGGAACAGAAAATGCAAATACAGGGGACAGGGATGAGAGGGAGAGGAAAGGGGAAGGAGAGAGGGACTTACAGGAGCAGTGAAGTTGTTTGTGGCTAGGGAGGATGGCGTGGGTTGTGGCCAGGGAGCACAGCATGGTGCAGGGTCCAGAGCCCATGGGGACCATGGGACCCCATGAGGAATATAAAGATGGTGATGTCTGATGACAGGCCCATGTGCTATCTCGAGTCTCACAAACAAGCCCTTGAGGCACATACTGTTTTTATGTTTCATTGTCTTCTAAACTGGGAGCTCAGAGAGAGCAAGGTTTGGCAAGAATTCAAGATTCTCCAGGTTTGAGGTGGGGCATGTCCTAGCGTCTTGCATCCTTATGGATTACGTTAAACAACCACCCAGACACTGTACCAATCTCTTACCCAAGTCTCCTCAGCTGTCAGGCTGGGGCACTCCAAGCTCCCAGCAAAAGTCCTCCCACGCTGTTTACACCCCATATTTTCAGTCTCCAGATATCAAGGGGTGCCTAGTGAAAGAAGATGACAGTGATCTTAGCAGTCCCAAGACCTATGGAAACTCAGCTTACTCCTCAGAACCACCTGGGAGCTGGTGTGATTGATAACTCTCTCTACCAATGAGAAGAATGGAGGCATAGATAGCTGTTCCAGTGGGCAGGCATGTCAAGGGGGCAGTGCTAGAATTTGGACTCAGACAAACCCAGGTGTGAGCAGGATGTTTATTCCCAGGACCACATAGCCTTTATTTTCTGGGTCTGGCTGTCTAGCTGCCCAAGTTTCCCTTCCTCCCATATCAGACCAAAGCCTCAGAGGTTTCTTTCCATCTGGCTGAAGCCAAGATGGAAAGATGGACCTTTGCCTCTGGCCAAATTCTGTCAGTCTCTAGTACCTGTTCATTGGCTTTTCTCCACATCTAGGGTCCCATCCACATTTTCCTTCTCTCTCACTCACCAACTCTAGTGCAAACTTGTAGATGAGCATCATCCATCTGCAAGAAGGAGGGGAGGGGACACTTAAGCTAGAGACAGAGGGCTCTAACAGCTAACTCCCAGCTTTCTGATGCTTGATACCAGTTACACTTCCCTTACAAGAAGTTTTTGTTCAAGTAGTCATTGGAAAAGCATGAGGCAAATGATTTCTTGTATTAGTCAGCTATCTGTTGTTATAATGAAATACCTGAAATAATTAACTTGTGAAGGGAAAAAGTTTACTTTGGCTCAGTTCTGGAGGTTCCAGGCCAAGACCTGTGTTTGGGCCTCTGGAGAGTGAGCTGGTTGAATAAACCACTCAGCTCACAGCCAGGAGGCAAAAGGGAATGAGTGGGACCCAGGGACCCATAATCTTCTTCAAGGACATGTCCCCAGTGACTTAAGGACCCCTTAGGATCCCATCTCCCATTTGTGCCTCCCTGAAGACCAGTCTAACCCATGGGCCGTAGAAGGATACTCGTCCAAACCATAGTGCTTTGTGTTTTGCCAGATTTAGGGTCCTATATCCATCCTAACACTAGTTTAGCAGTCTTAGGCCAGCTAAACTTAACTTTCCTCTGAAATAGTGAGGATAACACCTAACACATGTACACACTGGGACAGTTAGTTACTATATATGTTAACCTGGCACATGATAGATACTTAATAATGACTTGCTCTTAGAATTGCCTTGTTCTCTCTCCCTGCAAATTTTCATTTCTTTAAGAAGTCACTTTAGGAGGGACAAGAGAGGGTAATGAGAGTGAATATGACCCAAGTACATTACATACATGTTGGAACTATCATAACAAAACCCAATTAGTAAGGTTCTGAAGACCTGGGCACTGGTGGCTCACACCTGTAATCCTAGCTACTCAAGGGCCTGAGAACTGAGGATCATTGTTCAAAGCCAGTCCAGGCAGGAAAGTCTATGAGATTCTTGTCTCCAACTAACCACCAGAAAACTGGAAGTGGAGCTGTGGCTCAAAGTGGTAGAGCATTAGCCTTGTGCAAAAAGCACTTATAGACAGTACCCAACCCCTAAGCTCAAGCCCCACAACTGACAATAATAATAATAATAATAACAGCAATAACAAGAATAAAATTCCAAAGCTGGGCATCAATGGTTCATATCTGTAATCCTAGCTACTCAGGATGCTGAGAAAGAGAGGATCACATTTCAAGGCCATTCCAGGCAGAAAAGTTTACAAGATCCTTATATCAGCCCATAGCTGGACTCAGGGGTATGTACCTGTCATTTTAAGCTACTCTGGGGACGGAGATTGGAGGATTATGGTTCCAGGTTAGCACTGGAGTCTTCACAAAAGGAAAAGGGACAATAGTGAATAAGCCTAGGGAGGTGGATCCCCATTCAGATCCCCACCCCTGAGTGGGAAAGGATCTCCTATCCCAAAAATAACCAGTGAAAAGCAGGGCTAGAGGTGTGGCTTAGCAGTATCCTGCCAGGTTAGTTAGTTCAAGGCCCTGAGTTCAAATACCCGGTACTGGAAGAAAAAAAAAAAGGTACCCCTCCCCCAGAAACATCTGCAAACCAAGAGTCATCATTTCTATCCTCTCCTCCCTCACTGCACCTCCTGTCTAGTAGCGCACATTTGAGTGAGCTTTGAATCAGGGATTTGGGCATCTCTGAATTTGCCACCAAGATGCTCAGCTCCTGAGAACAGCGCTTGTGTTGTTCTTACAGCTCTCACCTTGGCTCACTGAGGTTCTTCTCCAGTATTTACAAGCTTGAAATGTTGCTGGGCATGGTGGTATACACTTATAACCCCCAAACTCAGAAGGCTGAGGCAGGAAGACTGTGAGTTCAATGCAAGACAGGGTCACATAGTGTGACCTTTTCTCAAAAAGATAAATACAATTAGATTACAGCCTGAGGAATGGGTTGCAGAAAAAATGGAGGAAACATTTTATCCTAATTTCTGGTCCACACCAGATACAAGCCAGGTCACCACAGTGATCAGGACTCAGTGGCTAAGTGGGCGCGGCAAAAGGCAGTGACCAAAGTCAGATCCAGAAAGGGAGGAGCAGGTGGAAATGGAAGCGCCCCACAGTCCTTCACAGTCTAACCACGCACCATGGAGTCATGTCACTTCTCATTCAAAATGCTCCCACACATAGATGACCCCCAAAAGAAGAAATGTAAAGTGATGTTAAACATGTGAAAAAAAGAACCCAACCAGGTTCTAGTGGCTCCTGTAATCCTAGCTACTGAAGTCTGAGATCTGAGGATCACGGTTCAAAGCCAGCCCAGGCAGGAAAGTCTGTGAGAAAACGGGAAGTGGAGCTGTGGCTCAAGGTGGTAGAGCACTAGCCTTGAGCAAAGCAGAAAATTTCAGGGACAGCACCAAGTCTTGAGTTCAAGTCCTATGACCGATAAAAAGAAAGAAAAAGAAGAACCCTCCAAACTCACTAGGAGTTAAATTTCAAAACTGGAAGAAAATATAGGATCTCCAATCAGTAAAGAGAAAGAACAATGTTATAGGTTCCATTTGGTAAGTCTCTACCCCCTGCTGGCTACACATAAATAGCTACAATAGGACAATCAAAATTCTTTTTTTTGGGGGGGGGGGTCCAGTCCTGGGGCCTGAACTCTGGGCCTGGGCACTGTCCCTCAGCTCTAAGCTCTTCAGCTCAAGGCTAGCGCTCTACCACTTGAGCCACAGCACCACTTCCAGCTTTTTACTTTTTGCTTATGTGGTGCTGAGGAATCGAACCCAGGGCCTCAGGCATGCAAGGCAAGCGTTCTACCACTGAGCCACCTTCCCAACCCCAATCAAAATTCTTATACTTCAATTTTATGACCTACAAGGAAATTCTTTACAGGAATTATCAAAGAAATACATGCTAGTATGCAAACCAAACATTTATCTATAATAATTGCAAATAATCACAAACAACTCACTATGTCCGATGATAGGATGCTCCTAATTAAATTATGGTACATCTGTATAATGGAATATTCTGTAGCCATAAATAATAATGTGATAACTTTATCGCTTAGTACCAAAAGGAATTTGTGATACAGTAAGAGAAAAAAAGACACTCACCATCAATTACAAAATATATATTCCTATCTTTTAGTTTTCATGTGTTGAAATTTCAGTCTTCACCTGTTGAAATCCTAACCTGTTTAAGTGGTAAGAAGCTTTCTTAGGCCTTGAAGAGGTGATTAGGTCTTGGAACTGATGCCCTCATGAATGGAATTAGTGTGCCCTTCTGCCTTGTGAGTTCCAATGAGAAGATGACTGTAATAGTTTTAACTCTTGATTGTCACTCAAAAGCCCATGTGTTGAAGGCTTTGTCACCAGCCTGGGAGGTGGTAGAACCTTTAGGAGACAGGATCTGGTGGAGGGTTAGATCCCTGTGACAGTCTTTCCTCCTCCTCCTCCTCCCCCTCCTCCTCCTCCTCCTCCTCCTCCTGCTCCTTCTCCTCCTCCTCCTCCTCCTCCTCCTCCTCCTCCTCCTCCTCCTCCTCCTCCTCCTGCTCCTTCTCCTCTTCCTCCTATTTCACCTCCTCCTCCTCCTCTCCCCTCCTCCTCCTCCTCTCCTTCCTCCCCCTCCTCCCCCTCCTCCTCCTCCTCCTCCTCCTCCTCCTCCTCCTCCTCCTCCTGCTCCTTCTCCTCTTCCTCCTATTTCACCTCCTCCTCCTCTCCCCTCCTCCTCCTCCTCCCCTTCCTCCTCCTCCTCCTCCTCCTCCTCCTCCTGCTCCTTCTCCTCTTCCTCCTATTTCACCTCCTCCTCCTCCTCTCCCCTCCTCCTCCTCCTCCCCTTCCTCCCCCTCCTCCCCCTCCTCCTCCCCCTCCTCCTCCTCCTCCTCCTCCTCCTCCTCCTCCTCCTCCTCCTCCTCCTCCTCCTCCTCCTCCTCCTCCTCCTCCTCCTTCTTGTCTGTTGTGGGGCTTCAACTCAGGGCCTGGGCACTGTCCCTGAGTCTCTTTGTGCTCTTAGCTCCACTCCAGTTTTAGAATGGTTAATTGGAGATAAGAGTCTCTTGGGGACTTTTCTGCCTGAGCTGGCTTTGAATCCTGATGCTCAGATCTCAGCCTCCTTAGTAGCTAGGATTATAGCATGAGACACTGGCCCCTGGCTGGCTATTCCTCTTTTTTTTTTTTTTTGTCTGTTCCAGTCCTCAGTTGTTATTAAGAAAACAGCTTCCTTTGTTTCACACTCCTGCCATGATGTACTGAGACCTCACAGGCTTAAAGACGACCAAAACAAGTTACTATGAAATGAAACCTCTAAAACCACAGACCATCAACCTTTCTTCATAACAAGTTGTTTATTCAGGTCTTTTGTCACAGTGGCAGAAAGCTGACTAACACACAGTCTATGAGGAAATGTTCCCTGACTAGACACTGAATCTTCTCCTGAATGGTGAGAAATAAGTTTCTGTTGAGTATAAGGCACCCAAGTCTCTGGTGGTTTTTATTATGTTGTTGTTTGTTTTTTTTGTCAGTCGTGGGGCTTGAACTCTGGGCTTGGGCGCTGTCCCGGTGCTCTTCAGCTCAAGGTGAGTGCTGTACCGCTTAAGCCACAGTACCACTTCTGGTTTTCTAGTGGTTTATTGGAGATAAGAGTCTCACGGACATATCTTGCCCATGTAATTGTACAGTATTTTCACAATAAAAAAAATAAAATAAAATAAAAGAGTCTCACGGACTTTCCAGCCCCGGCTGGCTTTGAACCGTGATACTCAGATCTTGGCCGCCTGAGTAGCTAGGATTACAGGCTTGAACCACCAGCTCCCGGCTTGTCTCTGGTATTTTTATGTAAGAATCTTAAAGGACCAAGTCACATGTAATCTAGATACACATAAAGAATGTAAATGAGATTATAATTTTCAGTAGAAAAATGAAACAAACATTGTCTTCTCCAGGGGATGTCAGTACTTTTGCAGTTGGAAGACCAGGTGGCTGCCACCCATGAACGTCTTTCTGTCTTGTCCAGGGTCTGAGATCCCAGGTAGACTGCCCCCATCAAGATTCAAGTCTAAAGCTCTTGCAGAGGAACTTCCAAAAGCAGAGAAGATGTAACAGGAGAGGTGGCCTTTTTTCTTGCTGTGACTGCAGAGCAGGGAGACGCTGCTTCTTCAGTAGATGAGTTTGTGAGGACAAAGTTGGGTGCTGTCCTCAGTAGCTGTGATTTGTAAGCCCTGGGTTCATGCATGTACCACATAAACAGAAAAACCTGGGAGCGGTGCTGTGGCTCAAGTGGTAGAGTGCTAGTGATGAGCCACAGTTCCGAGACAGTGCCCAGGCCTTGAGTTCAAGCCCTAGGACTGACAAAAAACGTTGATATTCAGGTGCTGGTGCTTATGCTTGTAATTCTAGCTACTCAGGAGGCTGAGATCTGAGGATCATGGTTCAAAGCCAGCCTAGGCAGGAAAGTCCATGAGACTCTTATCTAGTCTTGAGCAGAAAAGCTCAGGGACACTGCTCACATCCTGAGTTCAAGCCCCCAACAAGAAGAAAAAAATAGTTGAGAACCTACTATGTGCCAGGCAATGTCACAGTCATACAAAAGTTCTAGTCAATGGAACACACCAGACTCCTAACTCACTGAATATGCATTCTAGAAGATGAACACCAAACATAGGCAAGTAAATAAATAGGAAAAAGTGACGCGAAATGTCCATTTGGTTTACACAACTTCAACTGCATTTGTTCAGTGAGGTAAATAAAGGCAATCAATTCTACCTACCAGTCTACCCTGTGAGCCCACATACATCCAGGAAGAGAGAGCCTTCTATAGGAAAAAGGAAGCTGCAATTTCCTCTTAAGCATCTCACTGGGCTGGATAGCATCGCTGCTTTATCTGGTGTCCAACCAAAGAAAACAGTGATGTGTTCTAAGTTGGCAAAAATATAGTTCTGTCAAATATACTAAGTGATGGTAAGTGGTTTTTCCACACGGCACCTCTCTGGGGAGGACTCGAGGGTTATATTAATTACTTGTGATTTCCACACTGTTGGACTGCCTCCCTTGTGTGTTATGTGATACACAAGCTCAGGATTATGGCGTTCACTAACTCAACATCACGTGTCAGAAGCCCTTATTTGATCTCAGTAGCTTTTCCTTGCACTGGAATTGGAGCGATGTATCTGAAAATTCCAAGATATAATGCTATAATGAGTATATGCCATAAAGGTTGTATAATGATGATCCAGTTTCATTTATATAGCAATTTGGGGGGGGGGGATGGAACCCCATGCTATTTTGGGCTGCTGTAATAAAAAAACAGTAGTTCTGTAGATTGAGTGGTTTAAATAATAGGAATTCTGAAAATATAAGAAAGAGTTCAAGTTCAAGGGCTGGGAAGGTGGCTCAGTGGTAAGAGTGCTTGCCTTGCATGCATCTCAGCACCACATATGCAGAAAAAGCCAGAAGTGGCACTATAGCTCAAGTGGTAGAGCGCTAGACTTGAGCTGAAGAGCTGAGAGACAGCGAGTGCCCAGAGTTCAGGCCCTACGACCAACCAAAAAAAAATAGTCCAAATTCAAGGGACTGGAAATGCTGGTTCTTGAGGAATTCTCTTCTTTGCATGTAGACAATCTTTTTTAGCCTTGTCTTCCTATGAAATTTTCTTATTTTGTTTTTGCAATCTGTCTTCTTCCTCTCATGTGGTGCAAATCTCCTCATGAGGGTCTAATCTTCATGAACTCATCCAACTGGATTGACCCTTGAAAGGCATTGCCCCAAGTAACATCACAGTAAGGTTAGGGATTCAGCCCACGAATTGAGAGACAGGAACAAAACCATTTGGCTTATAATAAACGCCCTGAACCTGGAGTCATAGGAAATGCTTTTGCTCATGCTATAACTTTGTGTTTGGGGTAGGAGCCACCATCATTGCTCCAGTTTCTGCTCCCCTGGTTGTATTTAAAAAGGGACTGCCAACTATCCTGTCTGAGTCACTCATGTCACTCAACCCTGGTTCATATCGATCTGTTGATGGAAAGGTACTCTGCCCCAAGTTGGTTAATCAAATTATTCTTCAGGATTTGTCCAAGTAGGTAGGTACTTTTTGAGGGTAGGTACTTTATGAAGAGGTTTATTTTACTCCTGATTCTGGTGGCTGTAAGGTCTAAATGGGACAGTGCTGGCATTGTTGTTAGGGTCACCTGGCTACTTCGGGATGTAGACAGAGAGAGTATGCCCACATTAACAAGTTTCCTTCTTCCCCTTTTGCTTTCGGGGGGACCCTGGCTGAATGGATGGTGTCTCCCACAATCAGGATAGATCCTCTCCCTCCCCCCACCACCCTCAGTTAATCACCTCCACAGCCTCCCTCACAGACACACCCAGAAGTTTGCTTCATGAATCTGCTGAGCCTTTCTCAATCCAATCAAGTTGACAATCAAGATTAACCGTCACAGAAGTGGTACTCAAATCATGTCCAAACCAGAACAAACAGAAACTGAAACAGTACTAAAGATTCTTGATGCTGAAGCGTTGAGATCTAACCGTGTCTCTAAGAAGAAATCTGGCACCGGTGCTCAGATGAGAAGAGAAATGGGAGAGACAACAGAGAGAACTTCCTGACAACTCCCCTGCACCCTGAGGACCAGAGGCTCCTATCTTTCCCCCATGCGATAGAAGATTTCCTACAAATTCTTCTTTCCGAAGCTGGTTCAAGTGTCTTCCTATCCCTTGTAACAGAAGTGCCTAAGATACTCTTTGTTAAACTAGTTAAATAGGTTTATATTTATTAAACTTACATTCCAAGGGATGGTGAAGACTTGAAATACCCAGAGGGAGTAAAACCTGAAGTCAAAAGATGATTGTTCTGCATCTTTACCAAGATGATGTATAAGCATTGGTGTAAAGTTCCCGGCTGGATAGATACCCAATAAATGCTCATTCCCCAGCAATTACAAAAACTAGAAGTGTCCATGAACTATTTGGAAAAACAAAATTACCTCTCCCTCAGTGTCCCCAAGTCTGTTTTCGCCATTCACAATACCACTGATGATTTCTCTTTGTGGTTTTCATATTAATAACTCCTACTTTTTTCTTTTTTGTTTATGATTATAAAAGTGATGTACAGAGAGTAACCCTTAACTTCTGTCCCGTAAAACAACCTCTAACAACAACTCCATTTATATCCATAGTATTTATACACATATTTATTAAGTTGGATTAAGGTTAATCCTCTCCTGTTTGTTTATAAATAGTCTTGTTCAAACTTTTTTTTTGCCAGCCCTGAGGCTTGAACTCAGGGCCTGGGCACTGTCCCTGAACTTCTTTTTTTTTTTAAATTTCTTTATTGAGATTAAGTGATTACATAAACTTTACAGTATTGTGGAATAGTGATACTCAGCTAAAGTCACAAACACATTTTAACCTTCACAAGGTGAATTGTCATTATCATGGCATAAGACTTGTGAACTCTACAGACTTTGACAATACAACTACTTCTTCCAAATAGGGTGATATGTATTTCTTTCCTTTTCCTTGGTGTCAGCTGTTCCCTCTTTCCCTTTCATTCCCTCCCTCCCATCGCTGCCCTTGAGTTGCTTAGTTCACTTTCATCAATGTCGAGTGCAGCTGATGGGCCCCTCTGTTGTATTTTTTTAAATCTGTTTCCCTCTGATTCTGTGCCCTCCTCCTAGCTTTCCTCAGATGGGCACATGCATATACCATATGTGGGGTCAAGAACGTAGAGTCATAAGATACTCTTTTTTAGAGATCTTTCCATTTGTTCCTCAGCTTGAGGCAGAAGCTAAGAGCCCCTGGGCTGAGAGGGCAGCTAGCCCACTGCTACAGAACGCTCAACCAGCATTGCGTTACTGCTTCAGCTCTTGGCTTACATCCTGAAGCCTTAAAAGAGGTTCCCCTGCTTCTGGTCTGGTCCTGGTTCATGTGTGTTTTCTGCCATCTCAGCGGTTTTCTACAGCCCAAAGCTGCGCATGGCATGCCTGTGCTCCAATCCTCTGTGACTCAGTGGCACATCAGAATGCAAGCGTGCACTCCTCTGTGGACTCATGGGTGCTTCAGGGTCTGGCTCCTGCCTACCTTGCCGGCCTACACTCTCTTCTTCCCTCTGGCTCCTGTGGGTTCCTTGCATGAGTCACACGCTGCTGCTGTCCGTGGCTAAGAGCCCTACTTCGCCTACCTCAGAGGCCTGGCACATGCCTGCAGTCTCCAGCCAACCCAGGAGCCTCCTACCTGGGGCAGCACCACAGCCCTCCTCTCCTTTGCGCCTTCCTAAGGTGGTACTTCTTGTCTTCTGCCCTCCGGGATACAGGTTCCCAGGAAGTAGATTCTGTGACTCTATCTGTCTCTGGTCCCCTGGCACAATGCCTGAGTGGAGGTACTGAGCGTGCTGCTAAGGAGACAGTGAGCGTGTCCGGAGTGTGAAGGTCAAGGCCAGTATCCGGAGTTCATATTTCTTTCATAACCAGCATCAGTTTGGAAGTTGACTGATGATGCTTCAAAGTGAGTGTTAGCTGAATGGGTGAATCTGAAATACCTCTTCAGAGATTCATCTGCGCTCACTGGGCCCAATTAATGTTGAGCCATTAGTCCTGTCTGAAGCTGCCAGGATCTATTAAGCCATTTAACTTATCCTCCTGCACTTTAGGATAGCTCCCAAGGGCATTTTTTTTTGAGACCAGGGCAGCAAAGCATAAATGATTTAAGTGATGAGCTCTATCACTGCCCCCCCAGAGCTATCCCACTGAAGCAGAGCTTTAATGGATCTTGAAGCACAGTGAAGCAAAAGCACCTATAGCTCCTACTATAATTATCTTCAATTCTTTTTTTTTTTTTGTCAGTTGTGGGGCTTGAACTCTGGGCCTGGGCGCTGTCCCTGTGCTCTTCAGCTCAAGGCTATCACTCTACTACCTGAGCCACAGTGCCACTTCCAGTTTTCTGAGTGGTTTATTGGAGATAAGAGTCTTACAAACTTTCCTGCCTGGGCTGGCTTTGAACCATGATCCTTAGATCTCAGCCTTCTGAGTAGCTAGGATTATAGGCATGAGCCACCAGCATCTGGCTTCTTCAGTTCTTAAACAACAACAACAACAACAAAACAAAATACATGCTGGTCTGGGGCCCTTTCTCCAGGATGACCAACCAAATGAGGGGAACAAGAAACTACCCTCTGTGGGGGTGACTGGAATGGTCCCAGGAAAGTCACCAGGCCTAAAAATATCCCTCAGTGATTTGCTGCAGTACCCAAAGTCCCTACTATTATTACTTAATATTTATTGAGCACCTACTAGGTGCAAGGCACTTGGAAATAGACAAGAATCCTTACAAGTTTGGGATTTTTGAGCAGACTTTATACTGAGTACAAAAGCTGGGTGCCAGTGGCTCATGTCTGGAATCCTTGCTACTCAGGAGGCTGAGATCTAAGGATCCCAGTTCAAAGCTAGCCTGTGCAGGAAAGTCCATGAGACTCTTGTCTCCAATTAACCAGCAAAAAGCCAGAATTGAAGGTATGGCTCAAGTGGTAAAGGACCAGCTTGAACAAAAAAGATAAGTAGGAGATCGAAGCCCTGAGTTCAAGCCCCACAGATAGAATATGCACAATGCCCTCTCATGTGTCTGAACTGACCTGTCTCAAGCTGACCCTCAAGTTTCTTTCAGGACTTCTTTAGATGATCAACTGGTTTCCTGTCCGAAGAGTCCAGAGCCTTTGAGCTGGCCTCTGGTCAGCTGTATTTCACGGAATCATTGGTATAATCTGTGACCACAGGCTGGACTCCAGTGTGAGGCACTGCAGGACTCACCTCCATTCTCTGTGGATCCTCACTTTCAAGGTTTTATACAAATTGACAGGACAAACTAATCACAGGTTTCCTTTCCCAGGAATGAAAGATGAAAGTATCAGGACTAAGGATGCAGCTCAGAGGATAGAGCCCACACAGAGCACGCGTGGTGCCCTGTGTTCACTAGCCAGCGCCAAATAAATAAAAGAAAAATAGTTTCAGAGGCATCAAAATTCATTATAATTTATTGTTACTATGTAAAATAAATCTACTCTTACGAAATATAACATGTGTTATATATATGTTGTTGATGGAAATAAATTGTAGAAATAAATTCTACAAATTTTCAACAAATAAGTAGATAGAAGAATATTATGAACTTCTAGACAGCCTTATCACTTCATTTTAATCAGAGCCAACATTTTACCAACCTGCTTCTATCCATCCACCACACTCCAAAAGGATTTTTAAAACACATCCCAGAGCACATGTAACTTCACCCACAAATACTAGATTATACGTCCCGAATGGATAAGCACATTTTTAAAATATAACCACAATGTCATTATTACCCCCAACAAAATAAGCAATAAACCCTTAATATGATCTAATCCCCAGTCCAAATGTTTAAGTTTCTTGGTCTCAAAAGTCTCTTTTTATAACTGCTTATTTAGGAAGCAAACATGCTTCATACAGTGCACCTGGTTTTACATCTATTTAACCTAAAACCACTTTCTTCTCCATTTGTTCTAAAGCAATATATTTGTTGTAGAAAGTCATTTATCTGTCATTTGTCATATTATTTTCATAATAAATTTTATTTCATGTAAAGTAGCCAAAATATTGTCTCAAAATGATTACTATAAAACTAATAACTGAAATATTTTATATTTATTTTTATAGTCTTTAAAAACCAGATATGACTTTGTATACTTAAAGCACAGCTTTGTTCAGAACCTCACATTTAAAGTTTGGCTTTCAGGCTGGGAAGGTGGCTTAGTGGTAGAGTGCTTGCCTAGCATGCATGAAGCCCTGGGTTCGATTTCTCAGTAGCACATAAACAGAAAAGGCCAGAAGTGGTGCTGTGGCTCAAGTGGTAGAGTGCTAGCCTTGAGCCAAAGAAGCTTAGGGACAGGGCCCAGGCCCTGAGATCAAGCCCCAAGACTGGCAAAAAAAAAAAGTTCCCTGTTGTCGGGCATGGTGGCACACTCCTATAATGCTACCTACTCAGGAGGCTGAGGTACAAGGGAGGACTGCAAGTTCCAGACCAGCTTGCGCAACATACTGAAACTATCTCAAAAACAAACAAAAAACAAAACTCCTTGCCAATTTTTCCTGTTTTCAACTTTCCTGTCAACCTTTCACCAAATGCTTTTATCATCCATTGATGATGACTTCCAATTCCATTATTTATTAGAGATTGCAGAATCACATTTTTAAAAAAATGTTTAGTTGATTGGTTGGGTCTTTTGTTGTTGTTGCTGCTGCTGTTTTTCTCCTCCTCTTCATTCTTCTTCTTCTTTCTTTTTTGAGACAAGTTCTCACTATGTAGCCCAGGCTGGCCTTAAACCCTAGATCCTCCTGCCTCAGCTTTACAAGTGCTGAGACTGCTGGGCACGTACATACAACCTTGTCTGAGGTATTTTATACGTCAGAGCCAAGACTCAGGGGTCAGGTGTGACTGTCTCTGAAACCAGCCTTTATTGCCCGACTCCCAGAAGTTACATAGATCCAATGCCTCTTTTTCTGTAACACGGGATTTTCTTGTCCTTTTAGGGACAAGAAATAGGATAATACTGCCTTTAAAACAGCATTCATACAGAGCCCCAGATGCCCTAGAGTCAAGTCTTAATCCTTTCTCAATCAGCTTCAAAGATCCTAGGTCTTCCATGGGTAAGCCAAGGACTTACAAAGCACTTTCCAGGTCAACCTAGCTGGCCTTGGTTAAGGGAGAACTCGAGGAACACTGGAGAAGCAGAACATAGAAGGATATTATCTGTGTAGACAGACAAGGGTAAAACCATTAGTTTGAATAGAAACCAAGCAAAGTGGAATTCTTACATAAAGATGAACTCCACTCTAATAGGTCACCCAGAAATGGTAGAATATAACCTTGATTTTCCTTCTGTCAATTTTCAGACATGAGTTACTACTTTTAGTGGTTACCAATGAGAAGGCTTCTTACCAGGACAAACTGATGGATTTCTGGGCTTGCTGTATGTGTACTGCACTCATAATCATGTTTAGATGTTAAAAGGTCATCATCTTTGGCCAATAGGACAGTTCAGCTGGCTAGGTGTTAACAGCTTCCCTGACTCCTTGCACAGCCATGAGCCCCAGGATCATCTTGGACGTTTCCTGTCCTGATTGGGAGTCAGGTGCCTTTTTCAAATCATCTCAAAATGACATCCTGTACCAGCAGAACTGCAAGAAGGAATTGGAGACAGTAAAGTCCATAGCACAAAGCTTTCCTCTTTGAGGAGGAAACAGGAAGGAGGAGAGGGGAAGGATGAGTTCAGAGGTTCTAGTCCTACCTGCTTTCTCTCCTTTCCTGCAAGTCTCTTTCTCCTGACCTCTAGGCCCAAGAGCTACTATGGCCATCCAGGGCCTTCCCTCCCTGTGTGAAGATCTCAGTGCTGTTCACTTCCCACCCAGCCCTTCCTGAGCCAACTCCCTCACATCTCTGGGAGAACTCAGTCGGCCTTGTCCCAACGACATCAGGGCAACTCCTATTTCCAGCCGTTTTTCCTTCAGCTGCACACACACAAAAAATGTGCAGCGGTAGACCGGGCGTGGGCTTTTGAAGTCTCCTCAGGAAGCAGAGTTGTTTTCTCAGCACCACATCTGAGAGCATCTTCTCAGGGGGGCCGACTGTGTGAGAGCTGCAGAAACTCAGCTGGCGTGAGCCTCTCCATCCCCCCCTCCGCCGCCCTGCCTGACCAGCTGGAGAGGGACAGGCCCCACACCACGGGACTGCTCAGGAAAATGAGGCGCAGGACAGAAGCAGGTAAGGGAGGTGGGTTCCTGATAAGTATTTCCATTTGTTTCTCTTATCCCCTACTCCTAAGGGCAACATGTCTCACCATAATTAAACTGAGATCAGCTTAGGAGACCCCAACCTCCCCCATCACCCCAAGTTCCAATTATAATCTGTGTGACCATAAATCGAGAATGACTATTTCTATCCCCAGAACTGCCATTTGGAAGAATTGTTTATCCTCACAATTCTCTATGACTCCTACTTCCAAGAGATAAGGAAAGAAGAAACCCAGTTTGCCAGCACCAACATGTCTGCCCACCCTGGCATTTAGCTCAAAGTATAGTTACCTCAGTCCTGGGCCCTACCAAAAGCCTGGGCTCCTTGCCCATATGTTTTGCATATAGAGCCTGTTGCCCCCATTGGACCACTGTGTATCCATGTATCCACTGAAAATCCATGTAGGCCAGATCATTGGCCCACGATTACATGGCTGGTAAGAGGCAGAACCAAGACTCGAGGGTCACATGTGGCCATCTTTGAGGCCAGCCTTCATTGTCACCCTCCAAGGTTGCACAGATCTGCTGGGCCTCTAACTTGGCGTGAAAGATGTCTGTAATGTGGGAGTTTCTTTTCTTTTTAGGGCTAAGAAATTGGATCACAGACATCACATACCCCAGCTTCTGCTTCAGACCTAGGGAGATAGGTATTAGCTCTGTAATATGGCTAATAGAAACCAAGCAAAATGAAGTGAGTCAAATAACATCTTTCTGCTCATTGACCCTCAAATATCTTCTCGTCTCTATGTACACACTAGACAAGTTTCTTAGAATTGTTTTTAGGAGCCAGGTGTGATAGTGCATGCCTATAATCCCAGCACACAGGCAGATGATCACAGGTTTGATCCAGCCTTGGGTTAGAGAGCAAGACCCTGTCTCCAAAAACAACAACAACAACAACAACAACAAATGCTTGCGGTTCCCTCTTTCTGCCCTCATCTGCCTGACTCAGCTCAAATCAGCTTTGAGGATCATCCACCCATTGAGGTCCCCGTGAGTACTACTTCCTAGTTTTCCTCAGGGTACAAGATGTTGTAGCCTCCCATGTTCTACCCACCGTTGCCACACCTCTGTGCTGTCCCCTGACTCCTCTGCCACACTGCCCTCCTCCCAAGAGCCTTTGTGTGTGCTGGTTCAGCCCTGGTAGACCATGGAAGAGGGATTCAAACCGAAGCAAAAACAGGGGTGAGACCCACACCCTTCACCTTTATTATATGAGCTGCCTTGTCCCACTCCCAAGGAGGTTTTCACATTCAACTTTGCCTTTTCCCTTTTCAGAAATGGTACCCAAGAGTTCAGCTTATATTCTAGCTCTAACACTCAGTTTCAGCTTGAGGTGAAACTCCAGGAATCCCTATCTGCTGCTTCGCCACTGATCCACGGAAGCTCTCACAGGTGGAATCTTCCCGAAGGACTGCAGATGGCTTATTTGTGAACTAGCTTCTTATCTTAAACTTTAGTCACCTTGACTTTCCCATTACTTGAAACTTTTTTTAAAGACTGCTGATGAATAGTTGTCTTGAGCCACACCCCTAGTCCTTTTGGCTTTATTATTATTATTTTTTAACGGTGTCTCACTTTTTGGCTGGGCTACGCTGCAGCAACATCCTTCTAGTGATTGTTCCTGAATAATTTGCACACTACCATGCTTAACTTTTTCTGGTCTCAAGAACTTCCCTCCCTCCCCACCCCAGGATGATCTGGAACCTCCATCCTCCACATCTCAAAGTCCAAGTCATTGGGATGGCAGGTCTATGCCTACAGTACCAGCTATGACCTGAGATGGAGGGCTCATGACCTTTTTGCCTGGCTGACCTTGAGCTTTTCAGTGTTCCCCCCTCTATGTGGTTAGTGAGAATTATAGATGTGAAACTCCTGAAGGCCAGAATTACAAGCCCATGCCCAGCTAAACTTTCATTTCATTTTCTGATGGTCCTACAGAAACAGGTGCCATGTGGGTGACTATGAATCTCTATGTGAGCTGAAGACCATGCTGGCTGAGCTAGGGTGTGGATATTTCCTCTCAACCAGTCCCTTTGCAGCTATTATCACATTAAACCTTTGTTTACTTTATAGACTCTTACTATAGTCCATTTACAACTGAGTAAGCTTGTCACTAGAATGTGTGCCTACACTTGATGCACAAGCCTTTGTACCTTCCATTAAGTTACTCTGCTTTTCAAAAAGTAGATAATTTCTCCACTCCTCCCAATTCCTAGTCACTGGCTCTGTGGTACATTAAATGCGTAAATATGCAAAGATATCTTTTAAAAGGCAGTATCTCTGTGTCTCCATAGTAATCAAGCCTTGTTAGACAACTCCCCCATAGTTGACTCAAGTCTAGGATTCACTATGCCTCAGGGTTTAGGTAACAGGCAATATTTTAGAATTTAATACACATTAAAAGATATGATTAGCCCAGCAGTGGTGGCTCATGCCTATAATCCAAGCTACTCAGGAGGATGAGACCTGGAGGATGGAGATTTGGAGCCAATCCTGATTTTCAAAAAGAAAAGAATCCTCCAGACTCCATCTCCAATTAATCAGTAAAATGCCAGACTGGGAGCATGGTTCACATGATAGAGTGCCAGCCATGAGCAAGAAAACCAAAAGAGCTCAAACCTTGGTACTAACACACACACACACACACACACACACACACACACACACACACACACACACACACACAATGATGTGGTTAGCATACTAAGCCTATTATATAAGATATTGATTAGGATAAAGTTACATTAGCTAAGAAGCTAATTGTTCATAGACTGGCCAAAATCAAGACCATCAATGAACAGTTGAGAAATCTGTGAATTCCAATGCGTAATAAATAAACAGTCCACCTTTCCTTTTTATACCTAGGCAGTGCATCAGCTTTGTAGAAAAGAAATGAGAAGCTAGAAAACCGAATTGGGTTCCTTACTTAGAATTCTCCACTGCCTGCCATGGTCACCAACTTAAAAACAGAACATTGTTTTCCTTGTGTCCAGCCCATGAAACATCAAGAATGCAAAACACAGAGCAACTTTTCCTCTTTTGTATAAACACCTGATTGATAGGATTTATCCAAACCCTACCTTACAGCCAGCTTCAAGAGCTTATGGGAAACTGAGATCCGCCCTAAGAGTAAACAGTCAATGGAATGACGATTTTCTAGGAAGTGTCGGTCTGGCTGCGGCTGCAGTGGCAATGAGCTAAGAGCAGATTTTTGGCAGTGGAGAAAGCCATTGAGAACCGTGAACTGTGATGAAGTACGCACTCATCCGGTTATCTCCGTGGGAGTGCCTTCTGGGAGGCAAGAGGGAGGCCGCCTTCTCTGGGGATTTCCTCTGCTATTACAGAAAATGATGCGGGCGAGCCTCCGTTCCCCGGAATGGGAGGCCAGAGGCCACCTGCATGCTGCCTGTGGGGCCAGGATTCTCACTCACAGTCAATTGGGCAGATGTGGGTTCAGAAGCTGGGTGGAATGACTCACTGGATGCTCCAGCACAGATTAGAGGGCAGCTTAGAAATGGGTTTTGAGAGCTGAATTCAGGAGAGAGATACTCAGCTCTCTCCCTTCCTAAGCAAAGATCTTGGAGAGAAAGTACGGTTGCCTGTGACATCTCTGAAAGATCCAAGTTGCTGCCTGTATCTAAGATACTGGTACACCGAGGTGGCTTATGGCAGTTTACAACAGAAAAACAAAACCAACCTGGAGGCATGGACCTTGTTCAGGAGGGAGAGCCTGGCTCAGAGGTCGCGGTATGTCTGGTATGTGGTTGATGAAATACAGTGCAGCTCTTGTCAAATTACAGCTCATCCGTGTGAGTTGGCAATGAGATGCCTGATATATTTAAATGGCAAAGAGAAGCCGCAGAAAGACCTGAAGAGTAAGATCCCATTACTGTGCTCCCTACGTACAGATGTGTGTCAATGACTACAGAAATGTCTGGGAGGAAACTTGCCTTCAGAAAGGGGAGCAAGACTGCTTGATGAACTTGGACCTGAGAATAGGATAGAGATGCGAGTAGTTGAACTCTCTTGGAGAAACCTGATTTGGGGCATTTTCCTAGGACTGGGAGGAATGTAGAATTGGGCCTACCAATGGGCCACTCTCGGGGCTGAGTCAGGCTCACTGCTCTCCACAGGCCAGACAGCCCAGCAAGGCAGAGCCCATTCCATCCTGACCCTGGGCAGGACTGGGACTGCATCTTCTACCACTGTGTTCTAGGATTCCTGCTCTGCATCTGAATTCCCCTGGGCCCACACTTTCTTCCTGGGCTTCCCCTTTTCCTCTATCAAGTCTTGCCCTCCAAATCTTGATCCCTGGGAGGGAACTGATAAACAAATTCCAGGCTTCTCTGTTGGGCAACATATTTACGTTTTAACTGGGATTTTTCTGGGGAAACTTACTAGGAACAAATCCAGTCATTCTGTCACTATATAATCTGTGAACACCTCATACAGGCCAAGTGCTGGGATGGAGGACATCCTGAAGGGCTGGGATCAGACAAAGGCTCAGTCTAGTGCAGAAGATGTCTTGGGGGAAGTGAGTTACCTCAATAGGATCAAAGCAGAATGAACAGGTGTGACCTCCACATTTGAGGGAAGGTGTGTTTCTGGGAATTAGCAAGGGACAGAAGAGATGGACTCAAATCTTGTTTCCTCCAACTATTGGGTGAACTTGGTCAAACCATCAAACCACTGGTTTCCTTATATGTAAATTGGGGATTAAAATCGTGGCTTCTTCCTCATTCACAGAATTTTTAACCATGTGAATGTGCTGTAATTTACTTCTATATCAGGTAAATGTTACTAAGACATTGTAACTAGATATGATAGCTTATTCCGGTAATCCTTGCTACTCTGGAAGTTGAGGAAATCATAGTCTAAGGTTAGTCTAGGCAAAAATATTCTTGAGATTCCATCTCAACCAATAAGAAGTTGGTCACAATGGTATGTGTCATTTCACATGCACAGAAACAACTAGAAGGATTGCAACCCAGGCTGGCCTGAACAAAAAATAAAACCCTATTTGAAAAATAACTAAAGCAAAAGGACTAGGAATATGACTCAAATGTAGAGCATCTTCTTAGCAAATGTAAGGCCTTGAGTCAAACCTTAGATCTCCCTCCCCAATGTCTTACAAACTGAAGGCAGAATGGGGGTTGCTGGCTCATGCCACTCCTGCCTTAAAGGACCAGCTCCATGGCACCGCAGATTGGCTCAGCGGTCAGGGCACAGGTTCTGAGGCCAGGCAGCTGGGGCACTAAGAGTAGGTTCCTTAATCTCTTGGAACCCCAATTTTACAGTAATAGAACCCTGTACATAGGCCTTTTGAGAGATTCAATATTTATAAAATTGAATGCCCATAGTCAATCTCTCAAAAAATATTTTTTTAAATTTTGACATGTAGTTTATTTCATGCAGTATAAATATAGCAAATCATGTTTTTCTTTTGGTTGTTACTTGCCTGAGTATCTTCTTGTGCCCTTTTCCCTATTTGACCTTTAGGAAAAAGTGAGTATCTAGTAGGCAGGGTATAATTAAATTTCTTATTTTTAATTCACTAACCCTTCTTTATATTTTGACTGAGAAGTGTGATCAGTTACATTGTAAGTAAATCTTTTTCTCAAAAATATTTTTAAAAATAATTGAGAAATATGTAAAAAGCAAATTCAGGGGCCCAACTCTGGTGGTGCTGTTGGCAGGAGCTGCTGAGGGAGGGGCAGAAGCGTCCTGCTCTACCAGTGTCTTGCATTCAACAAGAGCCAAGTTCCCAGACTCTTTCTCGAGGGAAGGCACCATGGAGGCTGGTAGTCCCTATCATATTGACTCTGATGACAGCATTACTCATAGATAAAAATGGTCAGATTTCTGTTTGTGACCTCCTCCCACCCTGAGAAATAAGAATGGTATGCAAATTAAAAAAAAAAAACAACCTAACCTCCAGCTAGTTGGTTTTTGTGTTTGTTTCTGCTTTTGGTCAGTCACAGGATTTGAACTCAGGGCTAGTACTGTCCCTGAGCTTTTTTTTCTTTTTCAAGTCTACTACTTTGAACCATACTTCACTTCCACTTTTCTGGTGGTTAATTGGAGATAAGAGTCTCACAAACTGTCCTGCCTGGGCTGGCTTCAAACTGCTATCCTCAGATCTGAGCCTCCTGAGAATTATAGATGTGAACCACCAGTGCCGGGCCCATCAGCTAATGACTTCAACAGTCACTTTTCAGGATACATAAAAAGCAATGGAAGATAACTATCCTCAGATGAGTGAGTATGAAGTTACTGCTGACTTCTGTGATAGTGTCTTGCCACTAACCTGGGGTGGAAAGATTGAGAAGTTCCAGGAACACTGAGGGCTTCCAGGACCATCCAAGTGGTCCTAGACACCAATGAGGAGGAAGGGAGGTAAGAATTGACATTTGCAATGAAAACATTTTCAGCAAAACATCTTCATGAGGTGTTCTTTTGTGATGCACAGGAAAACATTATATGTTTTCCTATGACAAAGCCTCATGGGGCTTGGTTTTGCTCTTTTTCTTTCTCTCTTTCTTCTTTTTCCTTTTTGAGTTAACAGATATTTGTATTACCAGGGGGGTTCATTGTGATTTTCCATACATTCATATAGTGCATTTTGAACCAATTCACCCTTCTACCATATTCCCACTGCGTGCAATCTCTCTCTCTCTCTCTCTCTCTCTCTCTCTCTCTCTCTCTCTCTCTCTCTCTCTCTCTCTCTCTCTCTCTCTCCCCCACCTCCTTCTATGTATAAAGTGTGGATGTGCATTTCTAGCCCCCAAAGAGAACTTCTATACAATAGCAACATGTAGAAACACTTTCAAGTTCAGGTGTAGCTATGCCTGAGAAGCTAAACACAATTCCCACGTACCCCCAATGGCTCCCTGTCCAAGTCAGAACTAAAATTTAATCCATGGCTGACTTTCATGCCTTGGAACACTTCCATTCAGTCACACACCATGAATCCTAGTGTCGAATGCCCCCCTTCCTAAGATATATGTCTGTTCAGAACCTGTAAATGTGACTTTACTTGGAAATAGGTATACATTTATAGATATAATTAAGTTAAGCATTTTGAGATGAGATCATCCTAAATTAAGTGGCCCCTAAATCCAGTGCCACATGTCCTTGTAAGAGAGAAGATGACATGGAGAAGGACATCGAGAAGGGAATGATGCATCGACAAGCCTAATGATGCCGTGCCGTGAGCCACCGGCCGCTGGGAGAGGCAAGAAAAGGTTCTCCCCTAGAGACTCCAAAGGGAATGAGGCTCTCTAATACCAGATTTTGGACACCTACCTTCCAGAACTGTCAGTATAGTACAGTTATGTGTGCATTCCAGTTATTTCACTCAACAATTGAATACCTACATGACAGTGGCCCCATAACATATTACCTAGTGATGCCATAGAGCATCTCACTTTGTCTAAGTATACTTCGCGATGGTCACAAAATGATGAAGTTGCCTAACAATACACTCCTCCACACATATCCCCAACCCAGGTGTGACTGTACATTTGTTTTAAACCACCAAGTTTGTGGAAGTTTATTATTGTTTCCTTGATTTTTCTTTGTCAATAGAGTGACCAATAAAAGATTACCGGCCTGGAATCCTAGCAACTCAGGAGGCTAAGATCTGAGGATTGACGTCTGAAGCCACCCCAGGCAGGAACGTCTGTGTAAGACTCTTATCTCCAATTAACCACTTGAACATCAGAAGTGGTGTTGTGACTCAAAGTGGTAGCACACTAGCCTTGAGCAAAAAAAAGCTCAGGGATAGCACTCAGACTGAGTTTAAGCCCCATGACTGACAAAACAATCTTCTTTTCTTCTTCTTCTTCTTCTTCTTCTTCTTCTTCTTCTTCTTCTTCTTCTTCTTCTTCTTCTTCTTCTTCTTCTTCTTCTTCTTCTTCTTCTTCTTCTTCTTCTTCTCCTCCTCCTCCTTCTTTCTTTTTTTTGGTGGTAATGAGGTTCAAATTCAGGACCTTTTACTTGCTAGGCAACCACTTTGCTCCTTGAGCCATGCCTCCAGCCCTGGGTTTTTGTTCTTTGTTTTTGGTTTTGTTTTTTTATCTTAATGGAAGCTCTCCTCCCCCATTTAAATTTTCCAAATAGTATCATCAGGGTCAGGAGTGGGGCAGAGCAGACAAAGGTGGTTCTGAACAAGCCAGAGGCCAAAGCTGAGTTGGAACCATGTGCGGGGAGCGTCATGTTTTTGCTGGCTCATCTGTCAGACAGGAACTAATGGAACAAACAAGATAACTCAGGAAATGTACCATGTCAACACATAGCATTGCTTGGGCCCCACAAATACCAGAAAGCTGGGGCTTGTGGCATGGAAACAGTAGAAATGAAACCAGTCACAAATCATAACAAGACAGGCAATGCTCCTTGACTAAGACCTCATTTGGAGCCAGCAACTCAAGCTAAAAGGAGCTAGCACTAGTGAGAGGTGACCTGGCCAGGGAGCAGCAAGCTTGTATTGATTCTTTCAGGGGATGAACTGAAGTTTGGCAATTGTCCATTCATCGTGGATATGACTTTGAAAGACGTCCTTCTTATATACATGAGCATAGTGGCCTTGTATTTGGTGGGTTAATAGGCAGTGAGTTTCTTTCATTCAGAAGCTGCTGAATCAGAGCTGGTACCCTCATCATTGCTTGCATAAAGCTTATGGCCTGGGGATGAGTTGAGTTTGCTACACCAATCTGGTGTAGAAGAAACTCATAGCCATTCTGATGGGCAATAAGCCAGGCTAACCCTATGTTATTGTCTTGAATTAGAAAGGAATCAACCTGTCTACATGCAAAGCTGAGTAGTCTGACTTGAAGGTTGAGACAGCGAAAGGGATGACATGAGGACAGAAGTGCTAAAGTGTATATCTCATTTTAGTCATCCATCAGACATCTAGGCTCTGGGAAAGAGTCAGTGATTTGCCCAGTGCTGGTAGCTCACACCTGTAAGCCTAGCTAGTCAGGAGTCTGAGATCGAAGGATCGCAGTTCAAAACCAGTCCAGGCAGGAAAGTCTGTGAGGCTCTTATCTCCAATAAACCATTGGAAAATCGGAAGTGGCACTGTGGCTAAAATGATAGAGCACTCACCTTGAGCTGAAGCGCTGTGGGACAGCGCTCAGACCCAGAGTTCAAGCCCCATGAGCGACCAAAAAAAGAGTGATTTTAGCAAAAAGCAGTTTTCAAGCTTCTGCAAAATAACCTAATCATTGGGGCACCACAATCCCTATGTCAGAAGTGCTGTCATGCAGCAAACTAGTGAGCAGCTCAAAAAAGTATTGTTTGGCTGTGCTATATCCAAAATTACTGATTTTTATTTATTTATTATTATTATTTTTTTTTTTGCCAGTCCTGGGGTGTGACCTCAGGGCCTGGGCCCTGTCCTTAAACTTCTTTTTTTTTTTTTTTTTTTTGGGTCCAGTCGTGGGCCTGAACTCTGGGCCTGGGCGCTGTCCCTCAGCTCTTCAGCTCAAGGCTAGCACTCTACCATTTGAGCCACAGTGCCACTTCCGGCTTTTTTCTTTTTGCTTATGTGGTGCTGAGGAATCGAACCCAGGGCCTCATGCATGCAAGGCAAGCGCTCTACCACTGAGCCACCTTCCCAGCCCCTTAAACTTCTTTTGCTCAAGGCTATTTACCACTTGAGCCATAGAGCCACTTCTGGCTTTTTCTGATTATGTGGTACTGAGGACTCAAACCCAGGATTTCATGCATGGTAGGCAAGCACTCTACTACTAAGCCACATCCCCAGCCCCAATTACTGATTTTTAACTAAAGGGAAGTAAATTCCAAAGATGAGGGAGCTTGATTGCAATCACATAAGTCTATACACATTCTGGACCCGAGGCCAAATCTGGAGTTTTGTGACAAAGCTATTGAGAAAGTACAAGGGCACAGAAATGGAAACAGTAGAAAACATATGCCACAATTTTAATAGATAACAGGTTGATTTGCCTAGTGTTCCCTTGTGGTGGTCCTAGTGTATCTGACCACTGTCGCTCTTAACTTTCAGTGAGAAAAGCCCCTTTGTTGAAGAGATACCTTGGCTGCTCACTTTTATTTCATTCATTTTGCTGTGATTATCATTATATTATATATTTATTTATTATTTTATTTATTTATTTTGGTGTCAGTACTAGGGCGTGACCTCAGGGCCGGGGCATTGTCCATTAGCGTTTTTGCTCAGGGCTGGCACTTTACTACTTGACCCACAGCTCCATTCCTGGCCTTGTGGTAGTTAATTGGAGATAAAAGTCTCACAGACTTTCCTGCCTGGGCTGGCTTTGGACCACGATCCTCTGATCTCAGCCTCTTGAGTAGCTAGGACTCCAGGCTGCTGCTTACTTTTAGAGGCAGTGTGAACTTTAGTCAGCCTGCTTAAGTTCCATGTTTGACAGGTATGACATGGGCTAGTTCCTTTGCTTAGGCTCTGTAAAATAATGATAGTAGTACATCCTAGCAATAGTTCTGATCACAGGTTGTAAGAAGCAAAGAACTTAATACATTCAAAGCTATAGGTTCACATAAAACTTATCCCACAGGAAGCTCTTAAGTTACCTATCTTTATTAACATCATGATTGGCTCGTGATAAGGAAAGACCAAAGTAGGAGGTCCCAGCCTCAATCTCAGGCCTCCTAAACTGAGTGCTGGGGTTTTGCCATTACTCATTGCATTGATTCATCTGCTACAACCAAAGTTGAAAAATACCGTCAACAAAGAAAAAAACAACAATAAATGAAAGAGTCCAGCATCTTCATTGTTTTACTAATGAAGAGGGACTTTTCAGAGTTAATATGACTTACTATGAAGATTCATTTATCTAAAATTCAGCAATCCTTTCAACCATATTTTCTTCTGTTAAATCCCCCCCAAATTAGAAGTATAACATAAAAAATATGTATTGCATAATCTCATTTTTGTAGATTTTGTCTCTCTAGCTATGCATTTTTCTTCAGATGGCTATGTATCTCAAAATTCATAGAAAGGCATTTGTGAGAACATTCACAAATGTTGACAACAACAAGCTAGGATATACTTTTCCTATATTTTCTTTGTACTGTTCTATGTTCCTTGAGCATATAAAAAATTGCAGTTGTTATTTTCATTAAAATAATGACATTTAGAACATACCTGTTGATATCTAGTATAAGCAAAACTTAGAAAGAAAATAGAATAGGGAAAACTTATAGAAACTTACAGTAGAGGGGCTGGGAAGGTGGCTCAGTGGTAGAGCGCTTGCCTTGCATGCCTGAGGCCCTGGGTTCGATTCCTCAGCACCACATAAGCAAAAAGAAAAAAGCTGGAAGTGGCGCTGTGGCTCAAGTGGTAGAGCACTAGCCTTGAGCTGAAGAGCTGAGGGACAGCACCCAGGCCCAGAGTTCAGGCCCCATGACTGGTATCCCCCCCCCCAAAAAAGAAACTTACAGTAGAACGCAGAATAGCAAGGGGTGAGAGAGGAAGAAAAAGGAAGTTATCATTTAATAGGTAGAAAGTACTGGGGAAAATGTAAAAGTACTGAAAATGGATAGTAGGAATGGCAGCATGACCCAAAGCATGTACTCACTATGTCATGTAGAATGTTTAAAATAGTAAAAATTTATCATTTGAACATTTTATATTTTACCACAATAACAATGAAATACAAAAGTGTGTCTGCTGTTTTTCCATTCCCAGGGTTGGGGGTGGGGCACTGTGGCAGTAGATGTCCTGGAAACCAATATGGCAGATGAGTCTTGCCAAGGGCTGGCTGCTCCAGCTCAGCATTGGCATAAATGGAGCTGTACAGATTTGACTCCAAGGGGATTTCAGGAATCTGGGCAGAGCCCAGAGAAGACAAAGCTGCTCAATAACATTGAACAGAAAAGGGGCTTGAGTTGGAAAGAATCCTCCTTTTACCCTTGAAAGTTTAGCAGGTAATGGGGATTTTCTTCTTTCTTTTCATTTACAAAACTGGCCAATGTATTCTGAACTTTGTTACCCCTCTGGAATCCCACTTTGCTCTGTGTCCTCCCATTCAGCTAAGTGTCCCATGTTTGGCTCAATCATCTGAGAACCATTCCAAGTTTTTTATCTGTGTAGCCTGGAGGCTATAATCTTCCAAGAGGTGCCAATGGGTCAGCAAATTGTGGGCTGGAGACAGGAATTCAGGTCCCACCTCCTAGCCCATCGATTCCACGCCCCTCAGAATCTTTGTTGTACATTGCCGCTATGGTGACATCTGGGGACACCTGGCCTAGCAAGCAGGGGCCTGCCAAGCTCACCTTAGCAAAACAAGGGAAAAAGAGTGTATTTCCAGGACATTTGGTGATCATTCAAAGCCAAGGGAAACTGGGCACCATTGCCTCATGCCTGTAGTCCTAGCTACTTAGGAGGCTAAAATCTGAAAATCACAGTTCAGATCAAGCCCAGGCAGACAAATCTGAGAAACTCTTATCTCCAATTAACCAGCAAAAAGCTGGAAGTGGAGGTGTGGCTCAAAGTGGTAGAGCGCTAACGTTGAGTAAAAATGCTTACAAGAGCAAGAGTATGAGGCCCTGGGTTCAAGGCTCAGTACTGGCTTATAAAATGCATGCAGGCAGGTACACACACATACAAACAAACAAACACACAAGACAAGGCCTGATCTGAGCCAGTCAGATCAAATGTCTGACTTAGCATTTAAAACACAGGCTGGGAAAACTGGGAGAGAGTGAGGGAAGGGGTGACATTGTCGAAAAAGAAATATACAATTTACCTGTACATCACTTTTATAATAACAATTTCAAATTGTAAAAAATAAAATAAAAAGACACAGAGGCTGCAAATATCATTTTGAAAACATCAATATCATTGCTTTTATAAGGGCTCAATGTTCAAGAATCTTCATAAGTTGCTCTCTGATTCTTTATTCTGGGGCGTGATGACCAATAAGATGTTGGCCTCCATTCCTGGCCCTTCTTGGGGTTTATAATTACAGCAGATCCACAGAGAGCTCCCAGACACCCTGGCCAGGCCCAGCAAAGACCAGCTGTTTGCATACAGACCTCAGAAAGAGCAGAGTCTGCAGACAGTAAACATGTTCTCATATTAGAATCTTTTCTCACAAGTGCTGCCCTATACTCTTAACCCAGTCCTAGGAGTTAACGTGTGTTTCTCCTCTCCACTCCCCTTTAGAAAAAAGAAAAGAAAAAAAACCCATGGAGTTTTAAATTTCACATTCTGTGATCTAACTTCCCATTTCCCACTCACAAACAAATGACATCTGGCCACTCTCAACAATAAACTTGGAAAGATGAGACATTTCCTGTTAGTTCTCCATGTAACCCCTGCTTAAACTTTCAAATTCCTGAAAGAATTGCCTGAGAAATAAATGGATCATTAAAAAGTGAGGAAAAGTGGGGAAGGAGGAGCTAAGGAATCTGCTATAAGGCCCATTTGACAGTTAATGCTGGTAAGTTGTTTTAAACCAGTATTCTAGTGGGGTTTGTTTTTCAAAACTCTATTTCAGCTCCAAAGGATCACAACAGATTTGTTCTGTACAACCACCTTGCAGATTGTGGAAGAGCTTTTCATCAGCCTAAGGGATCACACATGGTAAAATGTCCAATATCTTTCAGTGTTGGTAGAAAATATTTTTAAAATCCTCATCTGTTTTGTTTTTTTAGCACCTATTTATCTATCCTGTTAATTCCTAAGAAATTACACATGGTCTCACAGTCTCAGAAGATGACACCATTATCTGTCACATCTACATTTCCAAACCAGAGTGTTCTTCTTCATCGCCAGCCGCTAGCTGAATATTTCTTCTTGGAAGCACATCTTATTTCCATTCAGCATGACTAAGGCTGGTTAGCTTCCCCAAGACAGCTCCATTCTCCACACTTTCTCTTTCTGTCATTGATGACCCAGGCTCAAAAGGTTGCTTTGAGGGACTAAGCTGTTTCACTTCCCAGTCCACAGAGACAGTGATCCAATCTATCACTTGTTCTTCTAACCATCAACATTTTGACGACATGCTTGACAAGTGATTTCCTGAGAGTTCTCCCTCTTCCACTTCCTGTTTCCAGAAAGGTATGCAACAGTAAATCTGTTCAATGCATTCTTTTTCTTTTCTTTTCTCTTTTTAAGCCAGTACTGGCACTTTATCTAAGGGATAAGACTCTTTCACTTTAGCTTTTTTTGCTCAATGCTGGTGTTCTGCCATTTGAGTCACATCTCCACTTCTGGCTTTTTGCTGGCTACTTGGAGATAAGTCTCATTGACTTATTTCTATCCAAACTGGCTTCAAATCAGGATCTTTAGATCTCAGCTTCTTGAGTAGCTAGACTTATGGGTATGATCCACAACCTTCCAGCTTGTCCAATGCATTCTTTTTTTTTTTTTTTTTTTTTTTTTGTGGGTTGTGGGGCCTGAACTCTGGGCCTGGGTGCTGTCCCTCAGCTCTTCAGCTCAAGGTTAGTGCTCTGCCACTTGAGCCACAGCACCACTTCTGGCTTTTTTTTGCTAATGTGGTGCTGAGGAATCAAACCCAGGGCCTCATGCATGCAAGGCAAGCACTCTACCACTGAGCCACCTTCCCAGCCCTCCAATGCATTCTTAACACTCATAAAGTGAACCTCATGGACATTGAAGATCCTTCAATGTCCCCTAAGGACCAGGTGTTGAAGGTTTAAGTCAAACCTGTGGCTTTGGTGGTGGAACCTTTAAGAAGTGGGGCCACATAGAAGGAAGTTTTGTCACTGGATGTGTGTCTTGAAAGGGGTATTGGGACTTAGGCTCTTCCTGTTTCTCATCACTCCAACTCTGCTCATTCACAGGGAGCATTCATGGTAACTGGAATATGCCATATACACTCCTACTTCCAGTTCTTTGGTCCCCCAATTTCTTGCTCTTGCCTTGTCTTGCCTTCCCTTCTTCCTCTTCTTCCTCCTCTTCTTCCTTCCTATTTTCTTTTGGTGCCAGTCCTAGAGCTTGAACTCAAGGTCTGAGTGCTGTCCTTGAGCTTTTTGTTCAAAGTTAGTGCTCTACCACTTGAGCCATAGCTCTATTTCCAGCTTTTTTGGTAAGTAATTGGAGATAAGTGTCTGAGAGACTTTCCAGTCCAGGTTGGTTTTATTTTTTATTTTTTTGGGTCCTGGCGTGGGGCCTGAACTCTGGGCCTGGGCGCTGTCCCTCAGCTCTTCTGCTCAAGGCTAGTGCTCTACCACTTGAGCCACAGTGCCACTTCCGGCTTTTTTCTTTTTGCTTATGTGGTGCTGAGAAATTGAACCCAGGGCCTCATGCATGCAAGGCAAGCACTCTACCACTGAGCCACCTTCCCAGCCCCCCCCCCCCCCCCCCGGTTGGTTTTAAATTGCGATCCTCAGAGCTGAGCTTCCTGAGAATTTCGTATTACAGATGTGAGTCCCTGTTGCCGGGCTTACATTTTACTTTACTTCACTTTTCTTTCTTTTCTTTCTGCTTCTTTTCCTTTCTTTTTATCAATCATGGGGCTTGAACATGGGGCCTGGGCACTGTCCCTGAGCTCTTTTCGCTATCACTTTGAGCCACAGCTACACTTTCACATGTATTTTTCTATTAAGTCTCCTTTTACTAACTGAGTCTTGACCTTCCCATGGATAAATATTTGGATTTGGGTAAGGAACATGCCTTTCTATATCAACATCATCCTACAGTTCCTTTCAGGGTACAGGACGGATTAACAACTGATCAGCTAATTCTCTCCTGTCTCTAGTGAGGGTATTACAGTGTCTCCCAGTGAGAAGTGACTAATACACACAACATAGGTTCAAATTTATTCAGGCAAATATAGAGAACTGAAAGTAGTCATTGTGTACTTCTTTGACTTAATGAAGTGTTTACTGAATGTCTATTTGATGCTAGGCACTGCTTCACCTTAAGCAGTAGAGAGACAATCGAGAGAGTGGTAATGTAGAAATGGATCCACAGCCGCATTCTCGGGGTCACAGTTCCAGCTCTACCACTTAATGGTGGTGTGGTCTTGTACAAGTTATTTAACTTCTCTGTGGCATGTAAGAAAATGGAAATAATGGCACCCAAAGCTAAGGTAACAAAAGAAAAAAATATAAAAAATAGACTCCTTCAAAATGAAAAACTTTTGTGCACAAAAGGATATTATCAACAGAAGGAAAAGACAACTTACAAAATAGGAGAAAATACTTGTAAATTGTACTTCTAATAAGGATCAATATTCAGAATGTAAGACAAAATCCAATAACCCCAAAACAAAGGCCATCTCAATTCAAAAATAGACAAAGGGGAATAGGTGTGAAGCTCAGTGGCAAAGAATACTTTCCCATCATGTACCTGGCCCTGAGTTTGATCCCCAACACAAAAGACAAACAGGCAGGGAAACTGGACAAAGAGCTTGAGTAGACATTTCTTTATGGAATAATCACTACTGACCAATGAGCACATAAAAAGATGGTGAACCACAGTAATGTATGACTTCATACCCATTAAGATGGCTATTATTTAAAACAGAAAATAATAACAACTATTGTTCAAGGTGTGGAGAAAGTAGAACTATTGTGCTTTGCGGGGGGGAATGTAAAGCAGTGTTGAGAAAGAAATATGGCAGTTTCTCAAAAGTTAAACATAAAATTCCTGTGTGATCTAGCAATCTCTCTTCTGGGTATACATCCCCAAGGATTGAAAATAGGCACTCAAGGTATTTGAACAGCCATGTGCATAGCAGTATTAATTCACAACAGCCTGGCATGGAAACAATCCAAATGTTCATCAATGGAAGAATGGATAAACAAAATGTACACACAATGGATTATTATTAGTCAGCTTTTCAAGAGGGATTAAATTCTGACACATGCTACCATAAAGATGGACTCATGATCAAAGTGAAACAAACCAATTGTAAAAAGACAAGCATCATATGATTCTACCCGTATGACATACCTCGGCCTGCAAAATGTCTCACACTCATCCTTTGAACACTTCTTCCCTGACAGGACCTGTCATAGGACCAACTGTTCTGTCACTGGATCAACCATAGAAACAAAAATGGTGGCAACACTGCTAGGTGGAGTTGATAGCACAGGAGTGTCCAGACTAGAGGGGAGGAGCCATAGATTCCTCCTGCATTGCGGAACCCCTTAGTCAGCCATTTCAGTGTATAGAACAATGAACCACTATACTTTAGGAATATAATACACCCAAAAAGATAGGAAAATGAAATTATAGGATGGGCCCAAATATGTAGTAAATAAGATACTAATTTGTTTAGGCAGTGACATTCTTAAATTTTCCTTGATATGGTTTGAATGTGTCCTCTCAAAAGCATATGTTGGAAACTTATTCCCAGAACTACAGTGTGAGGAGGTGGGGCCTAATGGGAGGCATTTAGGCCTAAGGGCTTCACCCGAGGTATGGATTCTACCTTTCTCTCACTATGCTGGGGAAGGATATGGCAGGAAAGATCTCCCAGGGGAAGATGTAGCAGGAAAGCCTACACCAGATGTGGCTTCTCATTCCTGTACTTGCTAGTCTCCAAGGTTCATGAACAAAAGGCATTTCTATTCTTTATAAATCCCCCAGTCTGTAGCATTCTATTATAACAATACAAAATGGACTATGACCCTCTTCCCCTAGAGTTTCCAACACTTCCGAATGTGAAAAGGAATGAGCACTCTTTGGCTTCCTTTATTCCCTTCTAAACTAAAGAGAGAGAAAAGCTGGGTCCAATAGCCTCCCATAGGCAAGCATGCTTTGGTTCCAGAGTCTCTCAGTCTTGTGGACAGTCAGGAAGGTGACAAAGTCAACTCTGTGAGGAAGATAAGTTGAAGCAGAAAGAAGAATGTTTTACAACACCCAGCGTATGGTCTTGGGGTGCCTAGTCAGGATGGGTGAGAAAACACTGACTAGAAAGATCCCCTCTGGGAGGTGCACCCACACCAGCACTGGAGGCCCTGCGCCCCAAGAAAAGCAGGAAAGAGAAGTGTGAAATTGCTTTTTACGACCCAGTGCAGAAAAGAGATTTTCTTCTCCAATGCCACAGAATCACATCCAGAACACATGAATTATCTTTTTTTGGGGGGGGGGGAGGGGCAGTCCTGGAGCTTAAAATCAGGGCCCAGGCACTGTCCCCAGGCTTCTCTGTGCTCAAGGCTAGCACTCTACCACTTGAGCCACAGCACCACTTCTGGCTTCTTCTGGGTAGTGTATTGTAAGAGTCTCACCGACTTTCTTGCCTGGGCTGGCTTTGAACTATGCTCCTCAGATCTCATCCTCCTGAGTTGCTTGTCTTACAAGTGTGTGCCACCAGCACTGGGTTCTAATGATCTTATTTTGATTTATTTATTTCTTTTCTTTTTTGAGGGGGGGATTATTTTGATTTATTTATGATCACTAGGGAAAGGCATTCTGATTCCCTAGTAAAGTGTAGTACTTTTACATTTTTAAAAAATTGTTATTATAAATGCAGTAATCAGAGGCATTTCAGTTACGTAAGTCAGGTATGTTTCTTCTTGAATAATACCACCTTTTCCCTCACTCTCTCCTAGCTCTTCCCTCCTATCCCCATGCACAAGTTGTATAATTTTCAGCAGAGTGTCTGATGAGCACCACTGCTGCATGTGTTCACCCTTTGTCGCTCCCTTTCTGTGTCTCTCCCTTTCTGTGTCTCTCTCTTACCCTCCAAAAGACACATAAACCAACAAGACAAAAAGAAAGGAAAACAGAAACAGCAACAATGGGGAAAAAACCTTCTTGTTTCCATTTCTTGGAGTTCATTTAGTGTAGTACCTTCCATGATGGATTTTTCTAAAGAGACAGTGTATCACTTATAGGAAAATACTGTTCTAGTGTTTTCCCCACAACATTTGCCTTTTCCTCAAGAAGTGTTTACCAGTTCAGGTCAGACTCAAGCCTCAAGGAAGCCATTGGCTTTCTTACCTTCACCAGTGTTTACTGAAGGTACTGAGATGAAAGAGACAGACCTGGCCCTCAAGAAGAGCACAGTCACAGGGTGAGGAGCGATACTCACTGAGGGAGAAAGGAAGATGGGGTCAGAAAGAAGGAAGAGAGGCTAAATTCGACAGTTCAGCCCAACCTGCCAGAAGGCACCAGTGGCTCCCATCTTGATCCAAGCCAAGAACCTATGAGGCCCTGCTCCATCTGCGTGGTCTCTTTCCTCCCTGGCCTCAATGCCTCCTCTGCTGCTTGCTCTCTTCCCTCCCTTCTCTCCTTCCTTTTCTTCCATCTCTTCCTCCCTCCCACCCTCCCTCCTTTCTTTCTGCTCTCCCTCCAGCCACATTGGCCTTCTGACCTGCTCAGGATGCTTCTTCCCCACCTTCCATCCCCTGTTGAGATGCCAACTTCTCTGAGAGTCTCTCCCAACCCCTTCCCACATGTCCACCTGCCATACGCACCCATTACTCTTTCTGCTTCATAAATCTCCCCAAAGGTTCTATAGAGATCACCCAGAAAGTCCAGAGATCCTACTCTGAGCACTGCCACATTAGAATTCCCCGAGAGGCTGGTTTGTTAAGTCTAGCTCTGAGTCCAACGCAAGGAATTCTACTACAATAGCTCTGGAGAGGCATCTAAAACTCTGTGTTTCATGGGGTTTTTTTTTTGTTGTTGTTGTTGTTTGGTTTTTTTGGCAGTACTGGAATTTGAATTCAGACTTTGTGCTTGCTGATTAAGTCCCAGCCCTGTAACTCTATATTTAAAAAACACATTGTTGACATTCTAATACCATCTAAGCACACTGTTGAAAAATAATGGAAAGTCAGTGAAAGGCTATAAATAAAAAGTGACCAAAGCCAGGCAGTGGTTGGCTTACTCATATAATCTTAGCTATTCAGGAGACTGAGATCTGAGGACTACAGTTTGAAGTTAGCTTAGGCAGGAAGGTCTAGGAAACACTTATCTCAAAGTTGTCACCAAAAAGCCAAAAGTGAATGTGTGGCTCAAGTGGTAGGTGCCAGCCTTGAGTGAAAAAGCTAAGGGATGCCACCTAAGCCCTGAATTCAAGCCCCAGTATCAGCTCACAAACACCAAAAAAAAAAAAAAAAAAAAAAAAAAAAAAAAAAAAGTGACAAAATTAGTAGTAGACCATTTGCTTGGCAAGGCACTAGGTTTGGTCCCCCAGAATCTGCCCCCGCTATCCACCCAACATGAAATGTGGCAAGATTAGAACAAAACCATAAGAGACCAATCAGTATCAGAGAGATCGTAGTTTTAGTAAATGATATTTTCGGGGCACATGGTCATACTTCCCACCTGCTCCCCTAATACACACCATGAGGATACTGCTTATAGAACCTAGAGCCTCAGATGTACTAGGCAAGCACTCTACCTTGGAGAGAAAGACCTAGACCCGTATTCCAGCTGTGTAATTTTATTTTTTGGTGGTGCTGGGGTTTGAACTCAGAACTCCCTATTTGCTAAGTAAGCACTCTACCACTTGAGCCATGCCTCCATTCCTCCTTTGCGTAATAGTGTACATTGGTTGATACTAGAATTGCAGAATTGAGGACAGTCAGCCTTCTGATCAATAGGATCAACATCCACAGATTCATTTGCTTTCAGATAAAAAATTACATGGGGTTGAGGGCATGGTTCAAGTGTTAAAGCATCCGCCTGGTCAGTGTAAGGCCCTGAGTTTAAGTCCCAGCGCTTCAGACTTTTTCAAAAATGGAAGAAAAAAAAAAGCTTCTGTCTGTACTGTTTTTCATTGTCATTATTCCCCCAAACAATACCGTTGCATAGCATGAACATTAGCTATTAAACATCATCATTCAAGGTATTTGGGTGATATATGAAATGATGTACAAATTCTGCACCATTTTATATAGGGGACTTGAATATCCCACTTTCTATGGGATGGGGGGGGGTGAGTGGATCCTGGCATTAATCCTCTTCCCAAGATCAAGGGATGAAATAGATTTACTATATGATGCTTTTTAGGAAAAGTTTGCTGACTACATGAAGGACTGGAAGGCAAGGAGGAAAAGAGATCGATATTTAGGGCTAAGACCAGAGAGGCGTGGGGTAGTATGATGGGGAGGGAGAGCTGAACTCCGGAGAATGTACTCACTCATCAGCAGGTGGGGCACACACTGAGAGAAACCAGCTGGGCAGTCCAGCGAGGATCAAAAAGATGTCTGTGGACAAGTTCCCCCTCTCCTCCAAGTTTAGCACTCAGATCCACTGAGGTTTCCTGTAGTATGTCCCCTTCAAGCTGCTGTTTCCTCTCAGAAATAAGACTAACAGCTGTAGCACAAGCAGCCCAGACACTCTAAAGACATTATCTCATTTATTTACATCACTCACCAAGAAGGTGGAATTATTTCCGTTTCACAGATGGGAAAAAAGAGGTTTAATAATTCACCCAAGGACAGATCCACCAGGCTCAATTCTCAACACTATCTTTGGCAAATACAAAAATCTGCTGTGTACTATTTTTCTTTTTTTCTTCTGTTTTTTTTTTTCTTTTTCTTTTTGGTCCTAAGGTTTTCGTGCTCAAGAGTAGTGCTCCACTACTTGAGCCACAGCTCCAGTTCTGGCTATTGGGGTAGTTATTTGGTAGTAAGGATCTCATAGGTTTTCCTGCCCAGGCTGGCTTTCACCCATGATCTTCAGATCTCAGCCTCCTGAGTAGGTAGGATTGCAGGTGTGAGCTGCAGCTTACTGTGTACTTTCTATGGCTTACAAAAGGGATTTTCAAAGAACCATTCCCAGAGACTTTTAGAGTATGTTTTTGTGTTCCTACCAGTTTCTCATGTTCCTCATGGCTTCCAGTTTTGAAGTCACTTCTTGATCCTTAACAAAACATCACCCTTAATCCCATTTATGGTAACTGAATATTTTTATTACCAGTTCTTCTGGAGCCTGGCCAAGTGTCTTGATAAGCTAAATGAAATAAATTGCATCTGTTGGCAATTTATTCATGCTGAGTGATACCTTCTGAGCTGAAGTAGGTGATCAAATCGTGGAGGAATCTAATATTCTACAAGTAAGACCTAGCCCACAATGCTCCCCTCCCCATAGTTTGAAAACAATTTAAATAAATTGAGGATCGTTCCTTACATTAATTTTATTTTATTTGTTTATTTCACAAACAGAAGGAATGATAAAATTATATTTACTCCGTCACTATTTTTTTCCTCCTTTGCTAAATAGTGCAGTTTTAACATATGTGGGGGGAAAATTCACCTTGGACTAGATGTAGTAGTACAGGCCTGTAATTCTAGCTTCTTGGGAGGTAGAGATAGGAGGATTGAAGTCTAGATTGGCTGGGGCAAAAAGCAAGATCCTATCTGAAAAACTATAGCAAAACAATGATTGTGGGAATGGCTCAAATATTAGAGACCTTGGGTTCAGTCCTCAGTATTGCCAAAAAAGGAAAAAAAAATGCACCTCTACTGAGCAACACTTTCTTAGCGTTATTCCTTAGCAAAATGAATAGCAATGAAGTACATGGCATGTGCATTGTATAAGGTATTCTAACATGTCTGGAGATGATTTAAAGTATAGAGCAGGATGAACCTAGGTTTTATGCCAATACTATGCTATTTTACACAAATGACTTGAGCAGCCTCAGATTTTGGTATGCATGAAGATTGCAGAACCAATCCCTCACAGACACAAGGGACAACTGTACTCTCATGTATGTATTTGTTAAATTGCCCCTCTTTTGTCTGCCCAGTAGGTAGAATGTCAAGTCCCTCAAACTAGAACTGTGTTGGCCTTTTCACTGCTAAGTTAGTTAGCAAAGTGCTGGATGCACAGTTGGACCTTGAATGGCTGAATGAATGACAAAGGTTATTTTGCCTTGTTGTTGTTGTTGTTGTTTGTGTGGGTCTCGCACTTGAACTCAGGGCCTCGATGTTGTCCCTGAGGTTAGATTTTTGCTCAAGGCTAGCACTCTACCACTTGAACGACAGCTCCGTTTCTGGTTTTGTTGTGGTTAATTTGAGATAAGAGTTTCCCACGTGGGCTATCCTCAGATCTCAGCCTCCTGAGTAGCTAGAATTATAGGTGTGAGCCACCAGTGCCTGGTTTCACTCTGTTTGGGGAATTATTTATTGTTGTTGTTGTTTGTTTGTTTGTTAATTATATAGTTCCTGGCTCCTTTTTTAAGTGTTACAGTGAGTCTTTTTTAGTTTGAAATTTTACATCTTTGTACTTACATTTTAATTGTCTCATTTTTGTAAGTCTTTGAAAATGACTGTGTGAGGTTCTCCAAATTAATCTATAAATTTAAAGTAATTTAAACCAAAATCCCAATGTGGTTTTCCTTAGTATTTAACAAACTATAAAATCCACACAGAAGAATAATTGTTATAGTTGGTATTTTTAATCGATGGGGAAAGAACAGATTATCTAATATATGGATTGGGACAATCTTGCTGCACACAAAAAACCCTGAAATCATACACACAGACACACAGACACATACACACAAATATACACACCTCAGATGTCTTATGATCCAAACAAATAAAAACAAAACATTACAATTAAAAAGAAAATGTAGAAACTTGAGGTCTTCAAAATGTAAACTATAGAGAAGAAAAAAAGGATAATCTTTGCTACATCAAAATTAAGTTTCCTCGCCAACAAAAGACACCATAAATAATTTTTCAATTTATCAGTGTAGTGAGAAAAAAATAATTTTGTGTCAGTACTAGGGCTTGAACTCAGAGCCTCACAATCTTCCTTAGCATTTTTGCTCATGGCTGGTGTTGATGCAAGAGTCATGCATCCACTTCTGGATTTTTCCCTGATTAACTGGAGGGATTTTCAGCTGTGTCTTCCCTATTTTGATACATGATCCTTCAATCTCAGCCTCCCAAGTAGCTAGGATTATAGGCATGAGCCACTAATGCCTGGTGAGAAAAAAATCTTATATTTCATGGAGCAAAGGATTGGTTAAAAATATAAAGAATGTGGGCTGGGAATGGGCTTAGTGGTAGAGTGCTTGCCTAGCATGCATGAAACCCTGGGTTTAATTCCTCAGTGCCACATAAACAGAAAAGACCAGAAGTGGTGCTGTGGCTCAAGTGGTAAAATGCTATCCTTCAGCAAAAAGAAGCTCAGGGATAGTGTCCAAGCCTCAAGCCCCAGGACTGGCTATATATACATGCATACATACATACATATATATATATATATATATATATAAATATATATATATATATATATATACATACACACACACACACACACACACATAAAGAATGTTTATGAATTCGTAAGAGACAAATAATCTAATTTTGAAGTGGTCAAAACTATTCCCAGGTAGTTTTAAAAAGAGAGTCAAATTACTCAGTCTCAGTTGGTTGAGGTGGTGAATACTTGTAGTCCCAGCACACAGGACACTGAGGCAGGAAGATCGTGTGTTTGAAGTTAGCCTATCTCAAACAATATCAACAACCACAAAAGTTACTGAATCTCCCCAGTGAACAGAGGAAATGCAAATGAAAACAATGAAATCTTAGCTCACACCTAAAGTATGACTTTTTTATTTTGTCAGTCATGGGGCCTGAACTCTGGGCCTGGGCGCTGTCCCTCAGCTCTTCAGCTCAAGGCTAGCACTCTACCACTTGAGCCACCACACCACTTCTGGCTTTTTCTGTTTATGTGGTGCTGAGGAATCGAACCCAGGGCCTCAAGCATGCAAGGCAAGCACTCTACCACTGAGCCACCTTCCCAGCCCTATGACAACATTTGAGTGTGATAATGTTCAGTGCTGGTGAAGATGGGGACAAACTGAGTCCTGGGGGTGGACTGAGGGTAAATCAGCACAATCTGACCCTTAGCGGGCAACAATGACTGCATCTGTTTTCATTGTAGAGTTTCCAACTATGACCTGGCAATTACACATTTCTCCATCTTTTTTAAAGAAACCTGAGCACTGCTAGACTGTCTATACAGCTTTGCTTGTAAATGTGAGAATCACAAATATCTATCAGGAGGGGAGAGGCATAAAGTAACACACAGCACATTAAGAGAAATTAATCAGCTGAGCTCTGGTGACTCACGCCTGTAGTCCTAGCTATCAGGAGTCTGAGATCTGAGGATCGTGGCTCAAAGCCAGCCTGGACAGAAAAGTCCCTGTGAGACTCTCATCTCCAATGAATCACCAGAAAACCAGAAGTGGAGCTGTGGCTCAAACTGGTAGAGCACGAGCACTAGCAAAAAAGCTCAGGGACAGCATCCAGGCCTTGAGTTCAAGCCCCACAGCCACCACCAACAACAAAAGTAATGAATCAGAGGTATAGGTTGGTGTCATCATGGTCAAATGCATTGCCAGGTGAGAAGAGTAATTTTCAACATGTACACTGTTGTGATCATTTACAGGGAAACATGTGAAACCACGCCGCCACATGTCTTCTGGGGCAGCACATGCATATGTAATACAGATCCTAAAGCAGTAGGTATATCCCCGCTTCATCACTACGTTTCCTCCTGGTGAGATCAGTGTGGCAAGATGGTGGCAAGGTGGCTATCTAAGGAGCTCTGCATGTATTTCTTTATAATTTAAGTGAATTACTTTAAAAGAATCATCATTTAAGAAAATAAACTAAGTCAAGTGTCAGTGGCTCATGCCAGTAATTCTAGTTATTCAGGAGGATGAGATCTGAAGATTGTGGTTCAAGGCCAACCCAGACAAGAAGATCCATGAGACTCTTATCTCCAATTAACCACCAGAAAACTGGAAGTGGTGCTGTGGCTTAAAGTGGTACAGCACTAGTCTTGAGCTGAAGAGCGCAGGGACAGTGCTCAGGCCCAGAGTTCAAGCCCCATGACCAACAAAAAGAAAAGAAAAGAAAGAAAAAAAAAACTAGTTTTCAATGAGCTGGATCCATAACTTGAGAGGAAGCCCTTAGAATATGTTACAATAATTTCTCATTATCCTAGTACCCAAGTCCTGGTCAGTGGTCTCAACTCAGTAAACAGAATGTAGGCCATTTGCTCAGTTCAACAAGAGTTTTCTGCTGCTGGGAACAAACGTCAAAGTAGGAGAAATTCCAAAAAAGAAGGATTCAGTAGGCAGGAGGTGAAGGGCCTTAGGAACAGACAACAGTGAGAAAAGGGGACTCCAGTCCTAGGACTACTAGGAATGCCTTCTGCCATGGCTTGGCTGCACCTAGAATAGGGCTTTTTTTGAATTTAGCCTAAGCCAACCAACCTTTCCATTCCAGCCTGTGATACCCAGTCAGTATAGACTCCCTGGCCTTCAGGCCCAAAGAATTGTGGGCAGAAAATGAACAATAACAACAAAAAACAATACATACACACACACACACACACACACACACACACACACACACACACACACACACACAAAACTTAGGTAAAATGCCTGGGTCAAGGCTATGTTTTCTTGGGATGGTTCTGCTCGCCTGTTAAGGAGTTGTTTTGCCCACCAGGTTTTAGTTTTTTTACTTCAAGCTGTGTTTTGTTTTTTTTTTGTCGGTCGTGGGGCCTGAACTCTGGGCCTGGGCGCTGTCTCCCAGCTCTTCAGCTCAAGGCTAGCACTCTACCACTTGAGTCACAGCGCCACTTCCGGCTTTTTTCTTTTTGCTTATGTGGTGCTGAGGAATCGAACCCAGGGCCTCAGGCATGCAAGGCAAGCGCTCTACCACCGAGCCACCTTCCCAGCCCCAAGCTGTGGTTTTTAGCTTTATTTTTTTTTCAGTGCCCAGAACCGAACTCAAGACCTTGCATTTGCTAAGCAAATGCTCTTCCACTGAGCTAAACCTCCAAACCTAAAGTTATTGGGTTTTTAAAAAATTGTTTGATTGTGATTATAAAGGTGATATACAAAGGGGTTACAGCTATATAAGGTAGGTAACGAGTACATTTCTTTTCTTTTCTTTTTCTGGTCCTGGGGCTTGAACTCTGGGCTTGGGCTGTCCTTGAGCTCCATTTCACTCAAGGCTAGTACTCTACCACTTGAGCCATAGCACTACTTCTGGATTTTTCTGTGCTTAATTGTAGATAAGAGTCTCGTGGACTTTTGCCCAGGCTGGCTTCAAACCATGATCCTCAGATCTCAGCCTCCTGAATAGCTAGGATTACAGATTATGAGCCACCGGCACCCAACTAAGAGCACATTTCTTTTTGTACAATGTTACCTCATCCCTTGCACTCTCCTAGTTTTTCCATCCCATCCCCACCCAAAAGTTATCTAGTTGTCTAGTGAGTGCCACTGCTGCATTGTCCACCCTTTGTTCCTCCATTTCTTTAGCCCTCTCCTTACCCTCCCAAAGACAGATAAGCAAACAAACAAGAAAAAAAGAAAATGAAAACAGCAACAACAACATCCCTCTTGTTTGCATTTCCTGGAGTTCATTTTTGAGAACTGTTATTTTATATGATCAAAGGCAGACAGACATTGCTCCTTTGTGTCCCTCTCCTAAGAGTATCCTCCCTCGGTCTCACTGTGTGTGGATACCTAGAGTCCTGTATGATTTATCATGTTCTAAAAGTTACGGTATTCATGAGCTGGTGCTTTTCCAGGCATGTAGAATGCAGGAATTACAGGGTTCTAGAAGCTGCCACCCAGCATGGGAGGGCAAACAACGTGTAGCAGGGTTGCCCATAAGAGGATGAAGCCCAAGGATGTGAGGTGAAGCCAAAGTTGCCGTGGAGACTCAGGAACAGGGAACATTCTGTTGAGGAAACAAGAAGAGTCAGCTCAAGGCCCTATGGGCTGTGAGAGCCAATGTGTTGCTTTTAACTCATGCCTGTTGCAAAGTGTGCCTATTGGAGGAATGTGCTGCCTTCCCCACACATTATCTTCTATGGGCATCTTGTCTGAGACCCATAGGGTTTGAGAAGAGTGAAATGATAGACAATTTCAGTCATAATGTTCAATGCACATGTGTGAATATGGAATTAAGAAACTTGAGGGGATGGGTGGGGTTGGTTTCGATGGGGAGGGAAGGATGGAAGGGGTAACACTGATCAAGATACATTGTACTCATATAGTGACATGCTGAATTGAAACTTATCTGTATAGGTATTTAAAGATGATAAATATGAATTTATTTTAAAAATCATATGCAGGCAAAGCAAATATTTGTTGGCATTTGAGAGTGTCACAATGACGGCCGTGTCTCTTATCATTTATTCTCTGAGCATCTTATGACAACGCAGGAAGATGCTGCCAGGAGCTGTCCCACTAGTTTGGCCACATGGATGTCACACAGAGAAAAGGTCTAGGGGATTTTGTTTATTGTTTGTTTGGGTGTGTGTGTGTGTGTGTGTGTGTGTGTGTGTGTGTGTGTGTGTGTGTGTGTGTGTGTGTGTGTGTGTGTGTGTGTGTGTTGGTATTGGCATTTGAAATCAGGGCCCCACACTTTGACCTGGCCTTTTCTGCTCAAGATTAGTGCTCTACCACTGGAGTCACAGTTCCACTTCTGATTTTTTGCTGGCTCATTGGAGATAAGAATCTTACAGACTCGTCTTCCCAGACTGGCTTCAAACTGTGAACCCCAAATCTCAGCCTCCCAAGTAGCTAGGATCACAGGTCTGAGCCACCAGGCCCCCAGCTCCTTTTAAATGTACAGATTGTAATTGGCTAGTGTGAACTTTACACCTTTGCACAAAGCTTCTCTTCTGTGCAGTCAGGGCCTCAGCACACCATCCAATGGACTCAACAATGGCTGGCTGCAGTTGACACATGCTCTGAATCAGTAGGGTGAAGGAAGGAGTAGGGCCACTGGTGGCCCACAGCACACTCAAATTATAGCCCTGCTGACTTGTGGGTTGGTGCATATTTATGAGAACCGCCACAGGCAGGGACTAAACAATTGGCTGTGGCTGATGGGGCCAGAGAATCACTGCTGTTGTCTGGTTATTGGGAATCTGGAGAAGGCTTACTGCTTTATCCTAGGGTGCTGGGCAGTGTGTGCAGGCAGTCCCACAAAAATCTCAGCCCTCACAGGCAGTTGGGCCGGAGAGATTTATGGCCCCCAAGGAACATGTGCGACCAAGGCTGCTCAAAGGAGACCATCCATTGTGTGGGGCTGACTGTCAAATAACATGTTGGGGTTTCTTCAGTGGTCCCAAGACTCAGAGATTACATCTTTAACACATCAATAACTTCGCCTCTGGTTAGCAGGGCTCACTGGGGCATGACTAATCAGCGGATGAAAGTGTCTTTGTGGGGATTAACTTTAATGAAAAGAAAAGGGATAGTTATTTGGGGAGTTTGAAATCGTCCATAAATCAAAGGGAACACTGACAATGCAGGTTCATAAGGTAAGAATGAAGCCATTGTGGGGGAAATTAAGGAACAGCTACTTTTTATATAAATCACAGGTCAGGGCTCCATTGGCTGTGGAGTCCATGGGAACAGGAGTGCTTGGCATCTTCAGGTGTAAAGGGGGCCCTTTAGGAAGGCTGTGCAATCCTTAAGGAAAAGCAGATGTCCTGCATCCTTATTAACCCTTTCCCACTGGCTTCCAGATGCCCGGCAATTGGCTTATGGAAGGTTTGAGGCACCAGACCCTATCTCGTCCAAATGGAGCCAGCAAAGTCCATTATGATCCAATTGCTTACCCAAAAGGGTCCTGGGACTCAAAGTCTATCTAGAAATTCAAGCAATAACTACATGTAGCTCACAGAACCAGTAAGAAAGATGACAGTTTAGACATCAGACTCAAAAGAACAGCCAGAGAATCAAGTTCACTCTCTCAGGAGTGGCTGGTGTCCCACCCTCCCGATTTGATGCTCTGAGGATGAGTCTGCCCAAACTATGTATCCAAATCCAATCAAGAGGAAAATGGCATAGAAGCCCAAATTATGATAACTTCCACTAAACGATAGGTCTATTCTCCTTTTTAAATGTGTCAGTCTCAAGTCAGGTGTGGTGGTACATGCCTGTAATTACAACAGGTGAATTACCCAGGAGGTAAAGACAAAAGAATCACAAGTTCAAAGCCTAGACATTGTGTTGGAAATAAACTATATAACGTGTAGGTGGAGATGGGAAGGAAAAAACTGGGAGAGAGTGAAGGAAGGGCGGACATTGTCCAAAAAGAAATTTACTTTTTACCTGATTTGTGTAACTGTAACTCCTCTTTACAGCACCTTTCTAATAACAATAAAATAAATAAATAAAAGAAGCCAGGCACCAGCAGCACGTAGTCTATAATCCTAGCTACTCAGGATACTAGAATTTGAGAGTCATAATTCAAAGTTTTCCTGAGCAGGAAAGTCTATGACACTCATTTATTTATTTATTTATTTATTTATTTATTTATTTATTTAAGTCTATGACCTCTTATCACCAATTTGCTTTCAAATAGCCAGAAGTAGAGCCAGAAGTAGAGCTCAGGTGATAGAGATTTAGCCTTGAACAAAGAAGCTCAAGGTCAGAACTCAGGACCTGAGTTCAAGCTCTAATACAGACACTAAAACAAACACAAAATTTAAACAAACAAAAAGCCAGTCTTATGAAAGACAAAGAACATCTGCATAATCATTATGGCTGGAAGGAGACTAGCAAGATATATCAACTGAGTGCCCTGCATCTGTCTGGATTAGATTCTTATCTAGTTAGAAGTACTGCTAGAAACAGCATGTGCCCCATGTTTTACCTAATAGTCCGTATCAGCAAGAACTATCCTGCATTTTATAACTGCACAGTAGTTATGTGAGAGATTGTTCTTGTTTCTAAGAAATACACATGGAAGTAGTTGGTGGTTAAAGGTAAAATGTTCAGGAAGTGGCGCTGTGGCTCAAGTGGTAGAGTGCTAGTCTTGAACACAAACAAAGAGGCTCAGGGACAGCCCACAAACCCTGAGTTCAAGTTCCACAACAAACAAACAAAAAATGTTCAGAATTGTTTTTTCAGATTGTTGTTGCTGCTGCTGCTGCTGTTGGCAAAATATCTGCCAGATACACTTCAGCGAGGAAGGACTTATCTGGGCTCGTATGTTTAGCGGCCTTAGCCCGTCTCGCAGGAGAGGGCGTGGCAGGGGCAGTGCAGGTTATAGATGCAGACCAGGAATGTTTGCATTCCAAGCCTTGTCCTGTCCCCATTTTATTCCATCTGTCACAACCCCCACCCCCACTTATGGGTTGTGCAATCCATGTTTTGGAAGATCTTCTCCCTTAAAGCTAATCTCTCCAGAGAAAGCTGACAGATACCCACAGGTGTGCTTTACCAAGCTAAGTACTTCTCAACTCAAGCGGACAATCTCCTGAGACCAGGAGGAAGGCAGCCAAGCATTAACAACTAATGAGTTTCAGTGAAAGTATATGGGAGTTAATTATACTATTTTTCACAACTTAAGTGTAGGGTTTTAAATATATGTATATAATAAAATGAATAAACCAGATCTATGCTAAGCACTGCAAATGCAAGGGAGTGAGTGCTTATAATCCTCAAAACAGAAGAAGTTGTAGCTGAGTTCTGGTAGTTGTAGTGAGACATAATCTACCAGAGGAAATGTGTAGCATGAAAGAAGTGGTTTATATCCTTAGGAATGCTTCTGACTTCAAGATTTACACAATTCAACTTGCATAAGTCTGAATATATATATATATATATATATATATATATATATATATATATAAAACAAGAGACATCTAGCTATATAGATATATAGATATCTTAGATATATAGGTATCTTAGATCTATAGATCTATATATAGAGAGATAGATACCTTAGGAATCTATGTAGACAAACAGATACATAGTATTTGTTTGGGGTGTGGGGTGTGGTATGGTGTGTGTGTATGTGTGTGTGTGTGTGTTTGCAGTCCTGTGGCTTGAACTCAGGGGCTGGGTGCTGTCCTTGAGCTTGTTTTGCTCAAGGCTAGTGCTCTGCCACTTGAGCCAGGTGCACTTCTGGTTAATTGGGGAGAAGAGTCTCCCTGACTTTTCTTCCTGGGCTGGCTTCAAACTGTGATCCTCAAATCTCAACCTCCTTAGTAGCTGGGATATAGGCACGAGCCTCCACTGCCTGGCTGCATCTCTATTTCTTGCTGGTGAGACTTCCAATGTACGTGCCAGACACCAAGCACTGTACATATGCCACTCCTTATTTCTTGCAGTAGCTCTCCGATATAAAGGAGGGAAAGCAGGGACAAGGTATGGAATGACTCCTAGGTATAGAGCCAGTGTGTTCTTTAAATAGGGTTGTTTTGTTTAGAGACAGGGTCTCTATGCAGTCTAGGTTGGCCTCAAACTTTCAGTCCTCCTGTATGCTGGGATTATACGTGTGTACCATTGCATCAACCACAGCTAGATCACATTTGTTGTTTATGTGTTTTTTTAAATTGAAGTTGGCCTTGGGTTGTGGCTCAGTGGTAGAGCTCTTGCCTAATATGTACAAAGCCCTGGGTTTAAACCTAGTATTGTGGGGAGGGTCTTTTTTTTTAATTGCTTCTAGATCCATGGTAACAAGGGAATGGCACCTCTCACAGTGACCTATAATCTTAGAAGACCTTAGCTTCAAGGAAAATAGGCTTCTATCATACATGCTTTTACAAATTTTATTCTTAAAACATCTCATGGCAAGGCAAATTCCAAGTTATTTATAAAACATAACTTTCTTTCCTTGAAATCTGATGACGTGTGTAAACAAATGCCAAACAGCCAGAACACAATCAATATCTCCAAGACTATACCAGCCTCACCACTAACCATCCTAGGCTGCATTTCCTCAACCTCACCACGAGCAGGAAAAACATCTGACATCATAGATTCTCCTTAAGATTCCAAACATGTTTGCCCTTTTATATAGTTTCTGCTCATTTATAGTTCTAGTTAGGAGAACAAACAAATTAAAATAAAATTAAAAGGCAGGAATAATAGCCCAAGGTATGGTTTACAAAATGGCCCATTGGGAAGGTAAAGAGAGCAGGCCTTCCTCCCCTACCAGCCAGTGACAGATCATTAAGAATGTGGATATAACCTTCCTAAAAGCTGCAGGGAGCCAGGTCAGTATACCTGGGCCGGGTCCCTGCTACCATATTTGCTGCTCCTCCTAGAAGAGCAAAAGTGAACAACTTGTGCAAATAAAAAGTCATTCACAGCCAGGTGCTGGTGGTTCAAATCTACAATCCTAGTAACAATACCTACAAACACCTGCTCAGGAGGCTAAGATCTGAGGATTAGTGTTTGAAGTCAACCCAGGCAGAAAAGTCTGTAAGACTCTTATCTCCAATAAACTGTTCAGAAAAAGTCAGAAGTGGAACTATGGCTCAAGTGGTAGAATGATAGTCTTGAACAAAAAAAGTTCAGTGACTAGACCTTGGGTTCAAGCCCCAAGAACAGCATACCAAAAAAAAGAGTCATTCAGAAAGCAGAGCACCAGTGGCTCATGCCTGTAATTCTAGCTAATCAAAAGGCTGAGATCTGAGGATCAAAGTTCAAACCCAGCTTGAACAGGAAAGCCCATTAAGACTCTTATCTCCAATTAACCACCAAAAGCTAGAATCAGAGCTGTGGATCAAGTGGTAAAGTATTAACATTGAGCAAAAAAGCTCAGGGACAGCACCCAACTCCCCAACCCACCCTGATATTAGAAAACACTATCTATGGTCAACTTGCTGGAAATACATTGAAACCAGGAGAAATGGTCAAATGATCAAAACCAAAAGTAATGACAAAAGAAAACTTAGAAAATATGATGGATCCTAACACCCATATAGGAATTAAATCAATAGCTAAAACTTTGCCATATTTGGTTTTATCAGCCAATAAACTCTAAGAGAGAAGAAGAGACAGACTATATAGATAGAGATTTAACTAAGCAACCTAATTCCAATTGTTTTGCTTCATTTTGTTTCTGTGAGACTGTCTCTCTATGGAGCCCAGGCTAGACTTCAACTTTTGATCCTCCTGTGTCTGTGTCCCAAGTGTTGTGTTTACATATATGTGCCACCAGGCCTAGTTTTCTTTGAGCCTTGATATAAACAATACAACTGTAAAAGAAATTATAGCTATTTAAGGAATTTGGAATTGACTGGATATTTGATGGTGTGAAATTATTGCTATTTTTGTTAGAATAATAACATTTTGGTATGTTCTTTTGTTGTTTTGGTTCTTTTTAGGAGAAACAAAGATTTATTAGAATATTGATATAAGAGAAATATGGCAGGCAGCTAGCCAACCAAAGAAGTACAGTAGTGTACAGACAGGGTCAGGAGTGGTATTTTTGTCTTTGGTTAGGCTACTTTTAATTGGCTATTCTCTGTTTTGTGGGACCTTGTGATTGGCTTTCTGTTTCTCAAACCATGGCTTAAGTTTTGAGGGAGGGATTGGTTTGAGTGCTTGATTTTCATATCTTTGGTGGGGTTTTTTTTGTTATATTTTAAGTGTCTTTAGACACTTAGAAATGCTTGTCAATGAAATAATATGATATCTGGTTGTGCTTCAACATAACTTAGCAGGGAGGAACTTGGAAGAAATAATGAAAAAGATTGCTGAATAGTTAATCATTACTGAAGATGGGGAGATATGGGGCTTAATGTTATATCCCCTATAATTATTATATGATTAAAATATTTTAAAATAACCCATACTCTTAACTTTCATATATGTGCATGTATTCACAGATATCTGGTATTGGAGAAAATGTGGCATAATGAGAAACTATTAAAGTGGGCCAATTTTTTTTATTTATTTGGAAATTTTGAGAATTTAAACATTTGCAAGTCTCAGTAACCAGCTATTTTACTTTTTGCACGAATAAAAAAAAATTTTAGGTAGTCATGCAATGGAGTAATTTACAACTGAGAATAAGTGTGCCATAGTTACATCCAACAAAGAGGAATATAAAAATATTGAGAAAAAAAGTGAGGACAAGAAGACTACATTAAATAGTGTGGTGGCATTTTGGGATCTTTCTCTCTTTCTTTCTTCCTTTTTTTTTTTTTTTTGGTCGGTCATGGGGTTTGAACTCTGGGTCTAGGCGCTGTCCCTCAGCTTTTCAGCTCACGGCTACTACTCTACCACTTGAACCACAGTGCCACTTCCATGTGGTGGCATTTTTATAAAACGCAAAACAAGCAAAAGGGGCTGGGAATGTAGCTTGGTGGTAGAGTGCTTGCCTAGCATGCATGAAGTCCTGGGTTCAATTCCTCAGTACCAAATAAACAGAAAAGGCCAGCAGTGGTGCTGTGGCTCAAGTGGTAGAGTGCTAGCCTTGAGCCAAAGAAGCTCAGGAACAGTGCCCAGGCCCTAAGTTCAGTCCCCAGGACTGGCAAAAAAACAAAAACAAAAACAAAAAAACAAACAAAATTAGAAAATATGCTGTGCATGGATATATATATATATATATATATATATATATATATATATATATATAATATCCTCAGGATATTCAGATAATTACTTCTATGGCAACCACTAGAGAAAGAATTATGCATATATTGGTAATGTCATATCAGACATTGAATTACTGAATTATTGGCAATGCCCTATTCCTTTGGCTGATGGAACCACAGATTTTCATCAGAGTTTAAACTTCATTATGTATACATCTGATGTATAGGTCTATGTTAAAACAAGTATTTAAGATAATTTTAAAAGTAAATTAAAATGTGTTGTCATGATTCTCTTCTCTATGTGGAGATGCATTCCCTCTCTGCTGTGCTGTGTTTCACTTCTTAGTAAACATGCTGTGTTTCACTTCTTAGTAAACATGAATTAAATGTGCACAGGATTTTGACTCCTGAAATTATTCTGTGGATTTGAAACAAGAGTATATTTTGCACAGCCAAACACCTTTCCTCTTGTACTTTGGATGGCTCCTTCTCATTACTCATCTCAGTTGTTATTTTTGCTTTGCCATATTCAGGGCCTTTGTAATGTTCCCAAGTTTTCCATAAAGGTAATTTCCAGAAGAATGAGCTACTGGGTTTGAATAAAGAAAGCTACATTTGGGCTGGGAAAGTGGCTCAGTGGTAGAGTGCTTGCCTTGCATGCATTGAGCCCTGGGTTCAATTCCTCAGTACCACATAAGCAAAAAAGAAGAAAGCCGGAAGTGGCGCTGTGGCTCAAGTGGTAGAGCACTAGCCTTGAGCTGAAGAGCTGAGGGACAGTGCCCAGGCCCAGAGTTCAGGCCCCACGATCAGACCAAAAAAAAAAAAAAAAAACTACCTTCATCAACTATAGCTAGGTCTCTGGCCTCACCACTTTCTACTCTTGGACAATGTGTTTGCTTTCCATATCTATGATCAAATACCTGAGAAAATCAACTTAAGGGAGTAAAGATCTCTTCTGGCTCATGATTTCAGAGGTTTCTGTGCATAGTTACTTGGCCTTGTTGCTCTTAGGCCTGTGATGAAATAGTGCATCATGGTGGAAGTTTGTAACAAAGAAAACCTCACAGTGGCTAGAAAGGAGAGGACCCAGGTCCTGATATCCCCTTCAAGTCCCCCTCCCAAATAACCTAACTTCCTTCCATTATTCTTGTATCCTAAAGGTTCAACCATCTCCCAGCAGTGCAACAGGCTAGAGACGCTTTCTTCATATTTGTCTTTAGGGGACATTTCAGATCTAAACTCTAACTAATAATAATACATCAGAGCCTCCTGGGTACCTCATACATGTCTATAAGAGCTGAAGAAGGGATCTTTAGCAGACTTGACCTGGACCTATGTTCTACAACCCTACCATAAGCAGGACCAACTCTCACCAAATCCAGCCCTTCACCTACTTTTGTAACCAAAGTTTTGTTAGAACACAGCCACTATGAGATTTCCTCAGTAGTTTAGTCATCTATCTCCTGTGCTACATGTGCTACATTCGTGCTACAATGACAGAAAGCCATTTACTAGCCAGTCCTTTGCAGACTCAGTTTGCTGGGCCTCTATATCATGCCTAAGTTGCTTCATCCTAACTTTTAGGAGGGCACCATGCTAATCCTCCCTATCACCTAAACCAAGCCTATTCCCAGTGCCTAAGATGCTTCCTCTGCCCTGCTGAGAGAACACCTCCTCATTATCAGAACTGTCAGGTGACGAGAGGCAAAAGTTGGCATGGGGTGGGGGTGCTATGGATACCAGCCATTGCTTTAACCTTGTAAAAATCTAGGTTTGGGTCTTTAGTCTTCCATTGGATGCAGATAAGTAAATTCACCTCAGCCTCCATCCACCCATCTGGCAGACAGAAAGGATCTCTGCTTGCTCACTCTACCTTTCATATAAGGATCAGATGAAATAAAAGCACAGCGCCTGGAGCAGGACTCTTGGCTGCAGCAGGCATCCGGATCACTGGGAGATCTTGTCAGAAGCAGATGTCTGGGCCCTCCCTCGAATTGGGCATTCAGGAGATCAGAGTGGAAATCACATTTCTTACAAGTTTCCAGATTGTGTAGCCCCTGCTGTTAGTCTGGCTTCTACACTTTGAGAACCTCTTCTCTAGAGAGTGATTTTTCACCATGCCTGCACATTAGTGTCACTGGGGAGCTTCGAAACTCCAGACTCCTGAGTCAAGTCCAGAACTATTAAATTGGAGGCTCTGAGAGGGGCCCGCCTCATGCATCTGCTGAAAATGTGTGCTTGCAGCCCACTGCAGCCAGTGCTAGCCAGTGACTTTGGGGAACTCTTAGAGAGGTTCTTTCTTGCTCAATGTTATGCTACTTATGGGTTTTATTTTGGTTTTTTTTTTGTTTTGTTTTTTGGGTGTTTTTGTTTGGTTGGTTGGGTTTTTTGTTTGTTTGTTTTTTGGTGCCACTGCTAGGGATTGAACTCAGGACCTATCCCTTAGCATTTTTCACTCAAGGCTAATGCTCTACCACTTGAACCACACCTCCATTTCTGGCTTTTTAGTGGTTAATTGAAGATAAGAATCTCCTGGACTTTCTTTCTTGGTGTCCTAAATAGCTAAGATTACAGGTGTGAGCCACCAGCACTCAGCAAGATTTGTTTTGTTTTAAATCAGATAAAATAAAGATATATTATGGAACAGAATGCAAAATCTGTGTATGTTTCAAGCTTTGGTTTGTTTGTTTGAAATGAATGGCTTTAGATTTCATTGTGCTATGAAAGGAAGCCATTGCTTAGGTGAACCATCTTGCATTTGAAAAAGCTGAAGTCTATCTGTATTATTATTACAGGCAATCTTCAACTCCCTCCATGAACTTACATCCAATATAATCACTGATGGGATTTTCCTGGCTACCTTCTCGTGCATTGCTTACTTCCCCTTCTCTACCAGTGAAGCTGCCTCCCTTATCTGTATGTACAAGAAGAGACTTTTGGCCACACTGTTCTGTGATCCTGACAAATTTGATGCTTTTATTTTATTTTATTTTTTTACTGCTATTATACATGTAATGGACAGAGGGGCTACAGTTACATAAGTCAAGTTAAAAAGTACATTTATTATTTTTTTATTTTTTATTTTTTGGGTCCGGTCCTGGGGCCTGAACTCTGGGCCTGGGCGCTGTCCCTCAGCTCTTCAGCTCAAGGCTAGCGCTCTACCATTTGAGCCACAGCACCACTTCCGGCTTTTTTTCTTTTTGCTTAGGTGGTGCTGAGGAATCGAACCCAGGGCTTCAGGCATGCAAGGCAAGTGCTCTACCACTGAGCCACCTTCCCTGCACAAAAGTACATTTCTTTTTAGACAATGTCACCCCTTCCCCTTCGTTTTATTAAAGGTAGAGTTGATCTTGCGTTTGTCTTGTCCCAAACCATGAGTGCCTCCCTACCACATCCAGAACAAACTCTACACCTACCCAGACTACAAGCTGCCCCCTACCACCCTTCCACCCTGGTCTTGTTGCACTGTTTTTGAAATGCCATTGCATTAGGACTTTTTCTTAACTCCTGGGAAGGACCTAAGTGCTTCCCTATTCAAGGCCTTCCCTCACTTCAGCACTCATCCCCAAATCTCATCCTTTAGAACTCAGCCAGAAGATGCCAGCCCAGTATGCCTTTCCATGACCGTATCTAAGACAGACATTCCCCACCCAGTTTGCATCTTGCCCCTTTATAACAGCCAGCACAATTCATAATGACCTTATTGTTTTTATTCTTTTCATCTTTTTTTCCTCTCCCATTTTCTTCCTTTTTCATCCATCTACACTTCTGGAATCTAAATTCCTTTGGAAAAAAACCCAAAAAGACCAAGTCATTTTGTTTTCCATGTAGTCCTTCATCCAAACACTGGCTTCTGTCACTGTTTATTGCATTAAGGTTAGTTTAGCATTAATTATCAGGCAACCCTGACTTCTCCCTCTTGTCATATAAGTGACATGGCATGCAAGAATGGGACGCCTCTGGCTGTACAGCCAGCCAGGGGACTGGAGGGGATGGAGGCCAGGACTTGGAGGGGTGGGGTGGCTGCCTCTCACTTCTGCCAGTATCATCACATAGGCCTATGGCTGCCAGACCTTCCAATGTCTTGAGAGATGCAGATGATCCAGATTTTTAACATCTTGGCAACTAAACTGAACTTAAAAAAAAATATATCCCTTTGAGGAGCCAAACAAAACACATAACACATCTGTGTCCTGGATCCTGCCTGAGGGCTGCCAGTTTGCAACCTCTGCTGAAATCCAGATGGACTAAATCTCAGGCTCTCCTCTGATCTATCAGCCCAGTTACCCTATCAAAGGAGGAATGATGTGGTTTGGATTATCAATGTTTCCTAAGAAAAGATAGTCCTTTGAACCATGAATGCTGCTCTGGACTTCCAAGGGCTTTAGGGATGGAACTAGCTCAGCCAGTCTGCCATTCAGTTAGCATTCCTTAATACCTGGCATGTGCCAAGAATGGGGCAGCCCTTTGGGCAGTTGCTGAAGATCAAAGCCAGCAGCCAGTCTTCCAGCCTGCCCCAGCCTCCTTCTGTCCCTCCCTACCCAGCCTCCTTGCTGATCCAACTTCACCTTCCCACCAGAACAAAGCTCCCACTCCGCTATTTCCCTCCTAGCTTTCTGGGCACCTGCTCACCCCCGAGGAACACCAGGCCCTTTGCTATGGCCCTGCTAGAGGAGCTGCTCATCTCTCCAGCTCCCCTTTGCCCAAAGTGGCAGTCCTGAGGGGAAGGGAAGAGGCTAGGAGTGGTCAACACCAGCTGTTATTTCCTTTGTTTTGTTTTACTATAATCCTTCATCATTTATCTATCTCTTCTTCTCTTGATACATTTTTTTCTGTTGCATTTCAAAACAAATTGCAGCCAGGTACCAGCAGCTCACACCTGTAATCCTAGCTACTCAGAAGGCTGAGATCTGAGGATCAGGCATGAAGCCAGCCCAGGCAGAAAAGTCCCCATAAGACTCTTATCTCCAATTAACCACTCAAAAACCAGAAGTGGAGCTGTGGCTCAAAGTAGAAGGGTGCTAGCCTTGAGCCAAAGAGCTCAGGGACAATGTCCAGGCCCTGAGTTCAAGCCTCACAACTGATAAAAAAATGCAAACATTAGAACTCTGCAACATTCACTTTGTTGGCTTTTGATGTTTATAATTTTTCTATTGAGATATATATTTTTTTAATGCACAAATCTTTTTTTTTCTGGTCATGGTGCTTGAACTCTGGGCCTAGGCACTGCCCTGAACTCTTCAGCTCAAGGCTAGTGCTCTACCACTTGAGCCACAATGCCACTTCTGGCTTTCAGGTGGTTAATTGGAGATAAGAGTCTCACAGACTTTTCTGCGCAGGCTGGTTTTGAACCATGATCCTAAGATCTCAGCCTCCTGAGTGGCTAGGATTACAGGTGTGAGCCACCGGCCCCTGATTCAATGCACAAATCTTAAGTGAGGGGTTGCTGAGTGCTGGTGAATGCATACTCCTAAGTAACCCAGATGTGGTAAATGTGAAGAACATTGTCATCTCCTGAGTGAGTTTCCTGCACCCTTCTCCCAGACATTGGCCCTACCCATCTGAGAAGCCAGCACAGGTCTAATTATTGTTTTAATCCTTAAATAAGAGAGTTTTGCCTATCCCAAAATATGATATATTTTTAAACATGCAGTGAATGTGATTTTATGTAAGGCTTCATTCAGTATAACACATTTCAAATACACACACAGACCTGAATTAATTGACAGGTCTACTCTGCTTATTGCCCAATAGTTTTCCCTGAAATATTTATCTTCCTTCTTATTTATGAGCACGTGGGCTGTTTCCAGTTTGGGACTACTATAAATAAAGCTAAGCCTTCTTGTACAGGCGTTTTGTGTTCCTTCCTCTGGGGTAACTACTTGGGTATGAAATTGCTGGGTCTCAGCATATGTAGATGCAGATATGGCTTGGCTTAAGTCAGAGTTTCTGTTTGAGCAACTGATATCAGCAATCCACAACTAAGTTTCTTCTATGTGCTGGACTTGGTTGGATATATCCAGAAAATGCAAGACAGGAATTGCCCTCCAGAAGTTTCAAGTCCAGGGAGGAGGACAAATGAGCTCATGAGACCACTAAAATGGCAACACATAGAACACAGGGCCCTTCCTCTGCTAAGAAGAGAATTAGTAAAGCACCCGTGCTCCAAATGGAGAAGGGTCCAAGCATCCAGGAGGACTTCTTCCTGGAATGAGACCTGAGCTACACCTGAGGATGGGAGTTGGGTGGAGAAGATGTGTTGGAGTGGTGGGAGGAAAATGTGGACATATGACAGAACTAGGACGCTCTGAAGACTAAAGACTTCTGGGCTCAGAAAGGCCCACAAGGCAGAATAAAATTGGGACACTAAGGGAAGACTCAGGGCCCAGATCTGTGAACAATCAGGGAAAAGAGTTTAAGGTTTTGACAGATTTTCCTTCCGCTTCTGGGGCACAGTAAACTTGGTTATCAGTAGCCTGAAAGCAATACTCTAAAAAAAAAATCCAGATACATATAGAATTTTAAAGTACCTTAGAATTTCTGGAAGAAGAAAATTGAACTTGTCACTCCAACACTGCCCCAGGGACATTTCTCCTTTATGATCTAGTTGCTCTGGTAAGTGGCTAAGTGTCATGAGGGTGGAGAACATCTTACGGTCCAGTGATTATCACTGGTGTTTCTTAAACTTCTCCAATTTGTGTGTGATTTACTGCTCTAGTTCTTCCCTGTGCTGAGGACACTTCTGAAAGCTAGAACAGTAGGAGTCTGGCAAAGGTAATTAAATTAGAAAGTCTCCAATGTTCATTTTGTATCTTCAATAAGCAGATCCACAAAACAATGTGATATAGGGGGGCACTGGTAGCTCACGCCTGTAATCCTAACTGTTCAGGAGGCTCAGATCAGAGGATTGCAGTTGGAGGCCAACTTGGGTAAAGAAGTCCGTGAGACTCTTACCTCCATTATCTACCCCCCAAAAAGCTGAAAGTGGAAGAGCACTACTAGCCTTGAGCACAAAAATTCAGGGACAGTAATCAGGTCCTGAGTTCAAGCCCAGGACTGGCATAAACAAACAACAACAAAAAGTGTTCCAAATGGCTGGCAACATCTTGAGGCTACCATGTGACCAAGACAAAGCTGCTTTCATGCTTTCTACATCATTTTCTAGTAGGACAATCCATCTCTGGGCAACGCCAAAAGTCTCCACTCCTTAAAATCTGTGTATTTCCTCCAGACTTAACAAGGGAACTCTTCTCAACTAAGCCTAGATCTCTGACTCAGAATCCTGTAAAGATATGCAGATGACCTGAGGGAGGAGAAAATCTGTTGACCAGTTCTTGAAGCTCTTACAACACACTAAGGTTGCCAAGGCGCCAAACTGGCCCTTTGATGAGATTTCCCAGGACACGTTTTAAGAAGAAATGGAGGTCCGGGGTGTGAATATTCTGGGCTCCTGTGGCCTTTCCACATGGTTGCTTTTTCTTTGGCATTTGAAGCCACAGCTTACTGAAAGGACTTGTATATTTCTGGGGTCTGCATTTCTGACTAAATTGTGTTGGATAGTGGGGAGAATATTGGTCTACATTTCCTGGAGCGTGCAGCTCATAACTAGAGGACTTGATTATGTAGAAGCACAGGACCTTTGTTATGTCTTCTGCTTCTGTAGCAGGGACTACATGGCTGGACCTTCCAGCTTCCCCACTGAAAGTCTTATGACCCAGGAAACCCCTTGGTTTGGGAAAAACTATAGCTGGCCCTGTGAAATATTTTCCTCTAAATAATATTTGGTTTTCTAAAGTTCTAGTCAAAAGAAGAGTTTTTAGAGACATGTGCCGACAGCAACAAACTCAAATCCGGAGCCATCAGCACCCAGGAAGGGTGGCTGTGAGGAGTGTGGAAAATGTTTCTCTTCCAGCCAGGCTCTTGGTCATATGAGTGCTTAGCGCTGGCAGAGGTGGCTGGTGGTTAGAAGAAACTGTGACATTTGCAGTAGCAAAGACAGTCTCTGGGTCACTTGCTACAGCCTTTGATGAGGCAATAGATCTTTTCCACAAGCTGTTTCATTTGTAGATTTCAGAGGGAGCAAATGATGTACACTCAGCAAGCCTCACTCTCTGGGTTGGAGTTTAGGTTCTTATAAACCTTTGGAGGGTTTGGCTCTGTGTCAAAGAGGGGAATTTATCCCCTTCTCCCATCTATTAAAAAAAAGAAAAGAGGAAATGGCTTTGGAGAACAATCCATACCCTGCAGGGTCAAAAGGAGCTGTCTTACCATGTGGTTTCTAGTTCTAAGTCATTCTCTTGTAGACCTGATCTCCATCAGATCTGAAGGATCTCAGACCCTCGCCTCCAGGGAAGACATTTGTCCCCCACCTACATAAGTCCTGCTCCAGAGGAGGCCTTCTCTGCTGCAGTGCAGCAGGTTGAAGCTCAGTATGATCTGTCTCTTGGGCCACCTCCTTATCAGAGATGTCACAGAAGGTTGCAGCTCTCATTGATCTGTGGTCTGAGGGCCGATAGTCTGACCCAGATCCATAGGCTCATTAGACCCTTGTTAGTTGTAGAGTTCTACAAGCTCCCTCCCACCTCTCTTCCACACCTGATATTTCAGCAATACACCATGAAAATCACCGATTGTCCCTCAGGGACAGACACATCCTGAGTCCAGTGCCCACAGCTGTTCCACAATTGTGGGTATCTTCTACTGCCCAGGCCAGCCAAGACATACAAGGTGTTCTTCATTATAGACTACAGAGTGTGGGGGCGGGGGGGGGGAGGGGGGTGAGTCTTGATTACAAGGAAATAACTCAGTCTAGTGGCTAGGGTAAGATTGCCAACTCAAAGAACAATCGATGAGATCATCCAAACCTGGATGTGAAACTAATTCCATAACAAGATAACTTACTGTGGACCACCTCGTTGAATTTTCTATTTCCTAGTACTAGGGTCTACCTATGATCATTTATGTTCCAAATAGTATAAACACAATACAAGCATGGTGCTAGAAAGTCCCTGAAATCAAGATACAAAGAGCTACAACAATGATGCAAATTTCATGTTGAAATGAATTGACTTGAATTCTCAGCACGGCAAGTAGACTTTAAGCCAAGGTAGGTGAACCAGAACTTTCTGAGGAACTCTTATTTCTCACTCAAAGCTCCAGCCCTAGAACCAAACTCTCCAAGTGAACTAGCATTTTCTCTGGGCTTACATGAGACAAAACAAAATGGTTGCAGGCTTTTCTCCATTCACCCTGATCCACCAGGCAGGGTCGGCAATACATAATAAGGGATGACCTACCCTGACCAAGTGAATCTTTTGAGATCTTGAATGGCAGGGGTTTGGAGCAGGCTGAGAGATTTGAATCCGAGACAATGAATAATACCACAACCACACAGTTACTGTGATTGTCACATCTTGTCACTCAAACTGCTACTCAATGCAAGAAACATAGCCATTTGGTCTCCTCCTGTGAAGACTGAACAAAACAAATGACTTAGAGTACATCTCTGAAATCATGGAACCAGCTTCCAGTGGCTCTGACAACTCTTTTGGAGAAGGACTACTCACCAGTCTCTGCCTCTACCCAATACTTGAGGCATTTGTTTCTCTGTATGGATCTGTAAGGAGAGAGAGAAGCAGAAAGGATTCCAGCTCTCTATGGTAGCTGAAAGGAATCATAGGAAGAACCTCTCAGCTGAAGTGGAAGCTAATTGGTCACTTAAGGTTTACCTGTGTCAATCATTCCAGCAGCTAAATTAAGATTAAGTAGAAAATAGTGAAGGCAAACGGTTCCAGTTACCTACTGTTAATAACAATCCACACAAACTTAAGGTAACTCTTGTGCTTCACTTCTCGCAGGTCGGGGGGTTGGGTGGGCTCAGCTGGGTGATTATTTCTGCTCATCATGATGTTGCTTGGGGGTGAGAACATCCGAGGCTTCACTGGGCAGAGTATCCAAGATGGCCACTCACAAGTGACAGGTGACACTAGCTATGGATCTAGAACACAGTTGAAGTTGTTGAGGCCTCTTTGTGTGGTCTGGGTTTCTCACAGTACGCTGGCTCAGTTCCAAGAGAGAGCCAGAAGGCAGTGGCCACAGAAGGAGGAAGCAGGAGGCTAGATCCAGTAGGCTAGGTCTGCAACCGGCCCAGTGTTGCTTCAACAAGATTCTATTGATTTAGCAATTACAAGGCCAGTCCAGATTCAAGGGAAGGAGAAAAAAAAGTCCACTTCTGCATAGAGAGAGTGATTATTAACAGCCATCCCTAATTCACAATAACTTAATTATGAATTTTTCCATGTTTTTCAGTGTATGCTCACACAGGCCTGTCTCAAATGTCACTGATTACCACTCAGAAGCTCAAATCCTTCAACTGCCACACTTCCTCTGTAAGCAACTGAAGATCTTTCTTTGGATGTCCTTTTCACCTGTTAGACTCAACAAGCTCAGAATTGTACTCAATTCACTCTTGCTCTTATTCCCTGCATGAATGGATAACATTGCCACATGCTCAACTCTCTTAAGTTAGTGCTCTGAGGTGGCCTAGATGGGCTTCCCATGCTTTCCCTACATCTGTGCGGTTTAGGCTCTGTCTAATCTGCCTTCTTTATATATCAAGTGCTTCCTGTTCCTCCTCCCTACTTCTAGTACCTTCATTCACACCCAGATCACTTCAGCTTCACTGAAAATCATCTTCTATTAACCACTAGGTAGGATCTCCTGTGTCTCTACTTCTCTTTCTCAGAGTAGTGTACTGACCATGTAAAAGGACCATAGTAGTTCGTGGTAGCATATTTTATAACAAGATAGGACAGAAAAGAGAAATAAGCTGTCTTTTCCATAGTGGCCAGGAGAGACTAGGCTATTTATATTTCCTTCTCCTTTCCTCTAGGAAACCTACAGCAACAAATAGCAAGCCCAGCTTGGGCCTGATATTTCAGAGCTACCTCATCAGCTTTCCCTGACTTCTGGGACCGAGAACACCTTTCCTTGGCTCCCTCAGGGAGCCACGAGATGAAGAGGTACAGCAGGAGGCATGCACAGGCCTGGGTAGAAAGTGGGATCCTTTTGTGATCCATTCTCAGAACACAGTGCCTGGGAGGCACTAGGAGCCACAGATATTTAGATTTGTGGAAAAGGCATCTCAAAGTGATCCAGAAGACCCATTGGAGCTTTCTGCATATGTTCCCAGCCCTAGATCTTGGAGAACATTCAGAGATAATATTTGTATCCGTGTTTTATAATTATCTTTAAGAAATCAAAATTCTGGCAGGGTGCTGGTGGCTCATGCCTGTAATCCTAGTTACTTAGGAGACTGAGATCTGAGGATCTCCGAGCAAAGCCGGCCTGAGCAGAAAGGTCCAGAAGATTCTTATCTCTAATCAACCACCCACAAAGCCAGAATGGAGCTGTGGCTCAAGTGGTTGAGCACTAGCTTTAAGCACAAAAACTCAGAGCCAGAGCCAGAACAGCAACAACAAAAATCTGAGATACAAAAATAAGAGTTGTGCTTTACTCATTCATGCCCCTATCTCTTCTTTCTCAGCTCCTAGTTGTAGTTTCTGACATACAGTAGTTGATCAATACTTATAGATGAATTCCTGGATGTCTTTTGGTCAATCATTACTCATGTTTATGAGTGCTTACTCTGTGCCATCTGCAGTTCAAAACACTTTCGATGTACTAACTCATAGAATTAATTTATGTAATCTCCATAACCACACTGCCAGACTTACTTTGTGGCTGAGAGAATGAGGCTAGAAGCAGTTAAAATCACATAACACATACAAGGAGAGCATGAGGAGGTTCAAGAGTCGAACATTGGCAACTCCAAAATCCAAATTCCAACCACCAATGGTGCTTCCTTGGTGATGAGTGGATTGGAGCACATGTCTGCAATTAGGAAGGCTGATGATGTGGGGGTGGAGAGCTGAGAGGAGACATTGCTCAGAAAGACTCAGCTATTACAGGGAATTTACTCCAGGAAAAAATAGAAACATGCAAATTGGATTCCTGTTGCAAGTTGGTTATAGCTGGCCAGCCCAAGTTACTAGATTAAGAAGAGCAAGAATCCAGGTAGTCATACTAAACCTCGGTCATGATGATTCTCATAAGCATTGTGGGTGTGGAAGAGGTGGAATCAGTTTTTATTTTTTTCTTCTGTTTTCTTCCTCCTCTTCCTCCTTCCCCCGCCCCCGCCCCATTACATCTCTTTTGGACTGGAAAGCTTTGTAGACACTTTACGCTTCTTTGGATTTCTCTATTGACTAACTCAAGAATGGAGATGCAGTCCATATTTGACTAGAATTTGATTAAGGTCAAAAACTAGACGGCATGATATGTTTGTCAGATATTTTCAAGCTCTCCTCCACTCCTAACAGAGGCAGTAGCTGTAGTGAAACTGAACGCATGAGGAGCTGCTGTGTGTTATATTGGGGCAGTTGTAGGAGCAACTCTGATTTCCGGCCAAACAACTACCACTACCAAAAATGTTCTGAGCTTCTCTGATAGCAGAAATTCAGACGGCCTACTTTCTCCATTTTCCTTAGAGTTCACATCCAAGTCCTGATCTTGGCCAATGAAGCCATTTATTAACCACTTTGAGTTGGTGAAGAGAGATCTCATTCCTTCCTCTGCCCTCAGAGAATGACGAAGAACCAGTGGCCAAACACCATTATGGAAAATATACTATATATATGGTTTGGGGACAAGCTCAAGGGGAGTTGGAAGATTTGGACTCTCATGTTCAAAGCTGAGAAGGCTTAATTTAGGGACCACGTGATCTGCTCCCATCACAAGGTCCTCTAAAACTTCCTGTTCCCTCTTTCTTCTCCAACACAGCTTGGCTTCCTCAGGCACTTTTAGTTGTCCAAACTTCTGATTCTTTCTATTGTCTGCCTCCTCCCTCCCACACAAATAACTGTGTTTTCCCACACCTGTGAGACCTCTTCCCTACTTTTGAAATTCAAAAGGAAATTAGACCAAGTAAGCTTAGTTTCTCCTAACCTCTGTTGCAACATTCAGAATTCCCTGCTGGCTAGCATCTCTCAGGCTCACAAAAGCAGGGGCAATGTCCTTTGGTTTTCTGATCTGTAAAAACCAGGCAGTGGATGAACTGCCCTACTGCCTAAAAAAGGTTGTTTTCATTATTTACACATGCTGAAGGGAGGAATGAGGCTTACATAAAATATACTAATTTGAGATCACAGGCAAGTTTGTATTTTTTATTTTAGGTAGTTTTATGACTCATTCAGGAGAGTTTTGTGGTTTATCAGATCCTTGAAACTCAAAACTGGAAGGATTAAACAAAGTCAAACAAAATGTTACAGCCTTTACAAACTAGAACCCAAACTATGACATTTGGAAGAACATTTTTCAGTCATTTAAACTTTGCTGTTTTACTACGTGGAAAGAATGGACTAGCATCTGATTACAGTGAGCCCTTCTCCTGAAGACTGGAAAGCAGCTGAGGCAAGAGTTGCATTATGTCCCTGAACAGGGATCAGCCTTTTTAGATTCTTCTTAGGTTCTTAGTTCACCCTGCTCCTATGGGCAAATTAGGAGCAGCTGTATTTGTACAATGTGGGTCAGGAGTGAATACCTGGTCCATGACCAGCCAATAGGCATAGCTTCTTAAGACTTTGAATATAAAATCCAAAGAGAAAGTCAGCGTTTCTTTAGGTGTGTGTAAACTTGGTTTCTATGTGTACCCCCGTTCTCTGATGTAAGTCAGAGGTAGTCTGGGGAAGGAAAGAAATGAGAACAGGGAATTGAAAGAGAGGAAGAACTTCCGGGTTTCCCCATCCTTCCACTTCCTACTTCTTGTTTCTTTCTGCATTTCTGCCTTTTGCTTCTATGAAATATCCTGGTGGCTATAGAAAAATAACATACCTTGTTGTGTCATGTTAGGAAAGATCTTAATTTAAGAGGGATATTTTCTCTTTAGGCATTTGATTAAAAGTTCACATCCATTAGAGGCAAAATTTGAACTCAGTACTCTCTGGTTATCATTTTATACCTGTGAAAGCTAAGGCCCAGAAAAGGTCCATCTCTTGTCAAGGCCACATCTGTGCCTGAACCAGCTTCCCACACCAGACTCCGAAGCCATTGTTCTTTTCCTGCTATCTATCCACTAATGTACTGAAATAGTATACTTACTTTCATAATATATACACATTTAAAAAAAACCCTGTGTACTCTTGTCGATACCTGATTCCTCAGGTTTTAGACAAAACCTGAAACTTGAAGACATTGGTGATTTCTACAAGGCTCCATACAGATTGAGCAAGAACGGGAAGCTTATTTGTAGGCCTGAGGCTCCCTTGAATACATTGAACTTATCTGTCCAGGATACCACTGAGAGAATGAGATGGGGGAACCATCATGGCAGTTTCTCACTTTGTTCATCCACAAACTTCAGTGGCTGCTCACTGTATCCTGGGCACTGCTCTAGATCAGTAGATACAATGAGGAGCCAGTTGGGTTAATTGGCTTCCTAAATGTTAGTGAGAAGAAAGCCTTATCCTAGTGGATGGGCACATGGTGTCAGAGCAGGGAATGTTTGGGGTGGTGTGGGGAGATAAACTAAGAGTCACTATTAGGGTGACAGCACCTTGAAAGTGGACACAGCTTGGCAAAGTCACAGAAAATATAGAATGATGCCCAAGGCATAGGGAGGTGAGTGAGGGAATGAGGGAGTGAACAAGTGAGTGACACAAAGGTGACCCACTAACCGTCACACTTTTGAGTAAGCATAGTCAGTTCTCCAGGCTCATTTCCTCATCAGACTTTCCAACTAGGTAGAATGGAAATTCTTTCAAGTGCAGTTTTTGTTTTTTGCATTCTGAATTCACACGCTACATTACAGCATATTAGGAAGGAATACAGTCAGAAAAACCACCCACTTGAGATTAGAACCCAGGCAGCTACATGTGATGGACGGCTCGTGCCTGTGGAGATAGAGAATGGAAGGACTGCCATTTGAGGTCAGCCCATGCAAAACGTGAACAAGACCACATCTCACCAGGGAGGTTGGGTGCTTTGTTTCACCTTCATAGTCCTAGTTATGCAGGAAGGATGCCTAGCAGGATTGAGGTCTGAGGCTCTGGCCCATGCAAAATCTGCAAAAAGAATGACTAAAGCAAAAAGGGCACCGCCTAGCAAGTGTGGGGACCTCAGTTCAAAAAGTAGTACTATCGAGAGGGAGATATTGAGAGGAGAAAGGGAGGAGGCAGAGAGATAAGAAGTGAGGAAAAAGCTTTCCCAGTGAGGGAACTTTTAATGAGTCTTGAAAGGTGATAGGAAATCCAGGTAGTCTGCCAGAAACAGACGGGTTTGACCAGGTTTAAGAAAGTCTTTGCTTTGAACTAGGTTTTTTGTTTTTTTAGTCTTTCCTTGCAGGGCTTCCCAGTGGCTCACGCCTGTAATCCTAGTTACTCAAGATGCTGAGAGCTGTGGATCGCAGTTCAAAGCCAGACTGGGCAGGAAAGTCCATGAGTCTCGTAACTCCAAGTAACCAGAAAAGTGCTGGAAGTGGAGATCAAATGGTAGAGTGCCAGCCTTGAGCGGAATAAAAGCTAAGGGACACACCCAGGCCTCAAGTTCAAGCCCCAGTACCCCCCCCCCACACACATACACACACACACACACACACACACACACACACACACACACACACACACACGAGTCTTTCCTCATGAAAACATGCACATGAGATTGTAGAAAGAGAAGAATGGGTCTGGGATGGGATTACAGCCTAGGGAAGGAATATAAGAGCAGGATGATTTCTAGGGGTCTAAGATCCACTAAAATGAGTGAGGGGTTTGGGGACTTGCCATGTTCTTGATTTTTTAAGAAAAACCCACAAGTCCCCTGGGATAAGTAGCCCTTCCTTATGATGGGTTAGGCTATAGAAGATGCAAAGGCAATGCCACTCCTGATTTTGTCATTCATAATTCATTGGGTCATTCATGATATATTGGGTCATAATATTGAGCCATAATGATAACATGTTGCCTTTGGAAATTAAAAGGCCCAAAGCAAACTCGACAGTTGGGGGGGAGGGGGAGTGCTTCCTATCTGATTTAAATGCCAGTCAGTTGGTCTGGATCACAGTTCCAAAGTCACCCGAATCTCTGAAGGCCTCTGTATAGGACAGTGGGTGTTTCAGCCATTGACTTTTATTTTATGATACATAAAACAAAAGTATAGAAAAGAAAATCACAACTGAGAATGTTTGCCTAGGGAGAGGAGGCGAGAGCAATTTCTCAGAGGGGTCATGCCAGGAAAGGGGAGGTGTATCGGTCACAAGCCGCTGGGTGGTGTCTCACCATTGATCGCTGGCAAGTGGTACTGGAAAAGATGGTCTGAGCTCCAAAGTGCAATATTATATTTCCAATTAAAAGGTAAAAACAAACCTTTTTCATAAAGTACATTGGCCTCGGCACTAGGAAGTGACTACAAAGTCCATGCTGATTGAGACAAGCTGAAAGCAGACACTGTGTAAAGGAGATAAGTCAATCTGTGTCCTTTAAAGAATAATGAGTTCCATTTTTCATCAAAAAGATCTCCTTGTGCTGAAGAAACATTCTTTCAATAAATCTACTTAATGGTTTTCCCTCAAATGATATATAACATTTCACTTTGGGGCCGGGCACTGCAGCAGGCCTTTGCCAGGACTGCAGCCCACCCATCATTTGCATTGGTAATGTATCCAGTGATTCCTAGGAAGTGTCCTTGTTGCAGGGGAAATGCCAGAAGCCTTGCTGGGCCCTTCCAGAAGGTAGGGCATAAAGTGTTCAGGAAACAATGTAACCCCAGTTGGGCCCTCCACCCTGCCCACCTAATCCTAGCTGCTCAGGAGGCTGAGATCTAAGGATTCATCTTCAAAGCCAGTCTGGGCAGGATAGTCCATGAGACTCTTATCTCTAGTTTACCCGCAAAAAGCCAGAAGTAGACTGTGGTTCAAGTGATTGAGTACGACCCTTGAATAAAGCTAAAGAGCAGCATCCAGGCCCTGAATTCAAGTCCCAGTATAAATACAAAAAAGAAAAGGAAAAAAAAAAAAAGGAGTGTGGTACTAAAGTTAGATTCTATGTGAGTTCAGTGATCTCTCGGCTCTGAGAGGGACTGTGTGTCATGGTTGTAGTTAAATGCTTTGGATCCTTGGGTGCTGAGAACTGGTTAGCTCTGCCTGTGTCCTGAGCTCATCACTCTCCCACAGACCTGCTGGCCAGAGAGTAGTGATGGTTGATTGTGCCTGATAAACTCAAGAGCCACTCCTGAGGGTGCGGGGTGGGGGGGGCACCCCACCTCATCTGTGGGTGGAAGTGTCAGGTGGCCAGGGTCTATCAGAAGAAAGGGCCTGCCTCCTCCTAAGGAATGATTTAGGGCCTTCTGTGACCTTGGGTTAGGCAGCAGAACTACATTTCAAAAGCAGCTTCCCTTTGTGAATCCCAACTTTACAACGTGCTGTTCTTTTTCACAAGAACCCAACTTTATGTAACAAAACCTATTTCCTCCAAGGGCACCCAGCCCTCCCCATGCTGCCGGACTTGCCCACATGGGAGTCATTAACAACAACCCTGCAGTTATTTCCTTATGGTGCTGTTTGTTTATTCTCCCATCGTGTGTGAGTCAGCCAGATCATGATTTGTGGTGGTTTTGCTTGTGAAATCTTACATAATTATATTCCCATTGTCAGGTTGCATCGAGCAGTTAGACCCTATCGTGTTTTCTCATTGCACAACGTGTGCAAATCCATACAGAGAAAGCCTGAACAATGAGATGACGTTAGCTGCCCAGTCCCCGTCAGCCCCAAGTCACCCAGGAGGCGGCTCTGCAGTTTCACAGATACAACCATCAGGCAGGATGAGAGCAGGGTGACAAGGCCAGGTGGGGCCTTCCAGATGGGTTTCACTGAGGTGATACTTAGGAGAGGAGAGTGAACGATGGAAAAAGCAAGAACAACACTTCACACACAGCAACCAATTGAGTTTTTCTTCTTTTACTGCATTTTCTCCACACTGGATTCCAACATGCTGGTCCAGAGCGTGGCTGGCTGAAAACTTCTCCAGTAGGATTTCCCTTCCCCGACATGTACAGTATTTGTCTCGACCCTACTCACTGTCCCAATCCCAGAGGCAGTTAACAAAGACACTCGATTCAAGCAGTAAGTGGCCACAACACACAGATGGGGGTGGGGACAGAGAGTGGAATCCAGAAAAGGGTGCACAGGGGCAAGACGCCCCTCCCCCCTCCAGAGGGTAATGGCATCATGGAATTCAAAACCCACAACAGCTTGGTTTTCTTTTTCTTTCTCTTTTAATCCTGGAGTATTTTTTTTAAATCCTAGTATTCATTTTTTAAAATCAGATATCTGACCTGATTCATATTTGTTTGCATACATCTCTGAGTAGTGCACCTTATAGTAGTTGATGTGGCTATACGACAATTACAAATACCTGCATAAAAGGAGAATGGTGCGACTCTATAGGAACACAGCAACCATCACATTCCACAGCACATCATTGGTTAATTTTGGAATCGTCAAGCATTATCTCAAATAAGAGAGAATATAACCGAACACAAGCGCCACGACAAAACAATCATAACAACAGAACCAAACCCAACTTCTTGATTAATCATTTTTTTCAAGCTTTAGCTCTGTTTCTAACACTTTTCATTAATTGTTATTGTAAGCTCCAGTAGCAGGATCAGATTTCTGCTGCCTCTGGGCAAATGAGTTATGATCTGATCTCAAGTTCCAAAGGAAATGCTCTAAGTTTTATTTTCCCCCAGTTGAATAAACAGTACCATGTATATTATCTCTTGTGTTAGAATAGTGTTGTCTTCACATGAGACTCGAATAATGGTAATAGTCACTCATTTCCTTGAACACAGACACCCCCATGCGTGCTGACAGGTTTATAAGGATGTGGTGGCAGCGTGGGTTCTGGGAGCTGCTAGATGGCCGGCTTTGATTTCTTGCAGTCTTGGGCAGTGGAGCCCGAGTTCGCCTGGTTATCATCCGCTTTCTCTCTCAGATGCTTGGCTTGTCTGAAAGATTAATACATTAACAAGAGCTGAGGTCTGGGGTTGTACATCTTCAGACATGTTTATTAGCAGATGGCACACCGGATTCAAAGGTCACCACAAAAATGACATTTTAAAGTGAAACAACAATATTTATGTTCAGATAGTCGGCTGATGAGATCATGTGGAAATGGTTTTGATTAAATTAGCTTATAAATGGTTGCCAATCCATAGACAACTTAAAATGCCATGTCTGTTTACCAAATGTGTTCTTCTCACGTTCTTACCTTTAAAATATTAATGACCAAATGCTGGGTTACTATTTGTTTTGTTTTGTGTTCTAGAGGGTTTGTTAATTTGTTTTATCTGCTCGTGTAACTATAGGAATAGTATGTCTGACTCTTCCTGTTTTTTTTTTTTAATTCTAAAAATGTTATCTTCTCTGTGTGTTCTGAGATCCCACTGCTATTATTACTGCTTTGAAAACACTTGGATTCTACTATGTAAATATAATATGCTTTCCATTTCTTTAGTATATAAATTGGGTATGTGGACAAAATTTAGTCTCTTAGATAGGACCTTATGTTCAAATCTCAAAAAAACCTCTCTGGGCTAGATGTGATAAATGATTGTGATGGTTGTGTTTTTGCCTTTGCAGCCTTTGGGAAGCCCACTTCTGTGGCAATCTGAGCTTGTGTTTCACACACACAGCAATGTGAAAAGCCAAATACAAACGGGGGGCACGAGGGGCACCCCCTCTCCCATCTCCATCGCTTCCTTTTCTCTCAGTTGTTCCCATAACTTAGAAGGAACATAGATGACATTTTTTTTTTAACCTCAGACATGGGTTGACCAGAGAATGCTCAACAGACCAAAGTGAAAATAAGCAATCTTTTGTATGCTTTGCAAATCTGCAAGTCAATAAAACTCATAAATATTTCCAGCAAAGTCATTAAAATAACCAATCCATAGGTGATGGAGATGAGTAGGACCATAGTTATTGTTCCTCACTTATCTACATTTAATAATTTTGTGAGATTTGGTTATGATTGCCTTATAATTATCTATGCCTCTGTGTTACCAAAAGGTGAAGGTCAAGGGGAGGAGAACAGACAAAGGGAGAGCAGAAGTGTGGGCGAAAACAGTCACGATATTCAATGCACATATGTGAAAATGGGGACAGGTAACTTGAGGGGATGGACGGGTTTGGGAGAAGTGAAGAGAATGATGGAAGGGGTGAATGGGTAAAGATGCATATTGTGCTCAAACTGACATGTTGAATTGAAATCCTTTTGTTAATTGGGTTATGCTTTGTTTTACTGTTTTGTTGTCTAGGTGGTTTGTTAATTTTTTTTGTATTTTTTTTTATTGTGAGAATACCGTACAGAGGAGTTACAATTACATGGGCAAGATAACAAGTACATTTCTTATCAAGCATTGTTGCCTCCTCGTTGTTTCCCCTTCCCATCCCTTCCCATACTGTTAATTTGGTTTTTTTCTGCTCATTTAACTATAGGAGCAGAATATCTGTGTTTGTTTGTTTTTGTTTTGTCAGTCATGGGGCTTGAACTCTGGGCCTAGGCGCTGTCCCTCAGCTTTTCAGCTCAAGGAGAGTGCTCTACCACTTGAGCCACAGCGCCACTTCCAGTTTTCTGATGGTTTATTGGAGATAAGAGTCTCTTGGACTTTCCTGCCCAGACTGGCTTTGAATGGCGATCCTCAGATCTCAGCCTCCTGAGTTGCTAGGATTACAGGCATGAGCCGCTGGCATTTTTAAAGAGTATTTTTAAAATTATATAAATAAAATCTAAATCTGATTACAAAACTAAAAAACAGGTGAAAGAAATAATTATCTGTCTCATTTTTTTATAACTGTATTTTTTTGTCTTTTCTTTTTTGGTACTGGGATCAAACCCAGGACGTTGCCCTTGCTAGGCAAGTGCTTTGCCACTGAGCTACATGTCAGCCCTCTGTCTCATTTTTTCAACAGTTAACAAAATTATAAATTGAAAGGTACTAATAAAAGATTTACTCACTTTTCAAGAGAACCTTTCTCAATATTCACTGCTCCATCAACTGGATCCAGTCCTTGTTCAGAAAACTGCTTCAAGGCACTTAAAGCTGCCTAAAAAGGAAAGAAAACAGAGTCATTTGCTGTCTTTATAATGAACTGGTGATTATTAAAGAAAGCTGAAATAGGAAGACTATCCGTTTCATTAGTTTGAACCAATGCTTTTTGCATCTGTTAGCAAAACATAAAGAGGCATCATTTTGTGGGGAGGGGGTTGGGAAAAGAATCTCCAATGGTTTTATTACACCTTCCCTTTAGTCATACTTTTGAAAAATCATGTTTCACCTACAACACAGAGAGGCGCTTTGTATAACTGAAAATACTTTGTCAGCGACTTTGTATAATTTTTCCTCACATGGCTGAAGCTATACATTCTCTTTCTTCAGATGCAAGCACATCCAATGTTTCCACCTGAGTACTTTCCACAGTTAGCATAAAGGTATTGTTCAGTTTTATGGACAGTGAGCCCCAGGCAAGACCCAAAATATTAGTGGAAAAATGGGCAGGAGGTAGGCATGCATAGTAAGTGCTAGGTCTGATGGCATCCTAAGAGAAGGAAAGAGAATCCAGGGTCCTTGAGGCCCTGAGGAGACAGGCCTGGCCGTGGCAGAGCCTCCCAAGGTGTTGATAGGCCAGGAGGCGTGGGATGCAGGGGTGTTGACAGGCTGGTGGAGCCTGGCTGGGTAGCTGGGAGGCACCAAAAAATGCACGGCCGATAAGATCTACATAGCTTGTTGACACTCTTGTGCTTGGTCCAAATTGTTATTTCTTTGAATAAGAATTTGGTTCCTTTTTCCCCATCCACTGCCCCACCTCCTGAACCCCATTAGAAGGGCTTTGTTGAGTCTGAGCTAGGTGTCAGCAGTCAGGGGTGTCTGAATCTGGTAGTCCTGCTGGTTCACACTGTGGGCATCTGGCTCTTCTCAGCTGCCTTAAAAAAAAAAAAGTGTTCTTGCAGTTTCCCCAACTTTTATCTTCCAGGGACCCCCTTTGGAGTAGCTGAGGAGGTGTATGATTTCTTATACTTTATGCAGAACATATTTGAGGGGTTGCATTTCACTTAATAAGCTTTATTATTGTTTCATTGCATTAGTTTTGCAGTTTTAGGTTTATAAGGAAATTAGCAGGTAACATACTATGGAGACTAAACAAAGTCACTCCTATTACTATTATAGCTTGCATATAGTATATTTGTTGAAACTGATTAGCAAATACTGGTATATTAAAATCCACATTCAGATTCTTGTTTCTGTTTTATAGTCTATAGAGGTAATAAATACACAATGATATGTAGACTCCTATATTACAGTACTATGTAGAGTAGTTTTGCTGCTTTAAAAATGAAGTGATCTGGCTGGATATGGTGGCGCATGGTGGTAGAAAGATCAAAGTCTGTGGCCAGCTCTTGACAGAAGAACAAGACCCTATCTGAAAAAAATAACTAAAAAATAACTAAAGCCACGGCTTGTGTGATGGTCTGTCTTACAAATTCAAGGCCCTGAGTTCAAACTCCAGAACCAATATTAATAGCAACAACAACAACAATAATAAAAAATCAAGGCAATAAAAATTCTTGAGCTCTGTTCATCTCTTCCACATTCCCACCAAATACCTGGTAGACAGTGGCCCTTTTGCTGCTGTAATAGTTTCATCTTTTCCAGAATGTCATATAGTTGGAAGGATACACTATACAGCCTTTCACTTACAACCTGCATTTAAGATTCTTCTCTTTCCTCCCTCCCTCCCTCCCTCTTCCCCTCCTTCCCTTCTTCCTTCCTTCCTCAAACATTTCAGGAGCATCATTTTTATAGCAGTACAGTGCCCTGGGCTTTACATGCCCTTCTGTATTCAGCTAGTCCATACTGCTGGACACTTAAGCCAGTTTGTTTTAAAGTGTTATTAGCCCTATATCAAGCAATCTGCTAATGAAATTATTGAGGTATTCCTGTATGATAAATCCTTAGAAATTAATTTCTCAGCCAAAGATGATGCTAATTTGTGTGTGTGTGGGGGGGTATTGAGGTCTGAATTAAAGGCTTCACGCATGCTAAGCACACACTCTGCTACATGAATCACTCTGCCAGCCTTTTTTTTTTTTTTTTTTTGCATTGGTTATTTTCAAGATAAAGGCTCACTTCTTCCTGGGTCAGACTGCACTGACACTCCTGTTTGTGATTCCTTTTGTTGCTGGGATAACAGATGCCAAATATTGGTTGAGTTTTTCGGATGGTCTGGAGCTGCACTCCTCAAGATCTCTGCCTCCCAAGTAGCTAGGATTCCAGGCTTGAGCCACTGTACCTGGCACATGGCACTCATTTTTTTTTTTTTTTTTAGATCATGATCTTGGCTTTCCCTGGGAGAGGCTATGTCCCTACCACCATCAGTGGGAGGAGGGGAGTTTCTTTTGTGCTTCTGGAATTTACCTTTCCAAACCACTTGTAGGTCAGATAAGCAAACCAGGGTTGTCATTTTTTTTTTAATTTGTTCATTCTGCACATTAATCTTATTCATTAGACTTTGCTATAGTGAAGTTTTGAAAAACTGGAAGAGAGCTAGGGAGGAGGTGATATAGTCAAAAAAGAAAGGCACTCATTATCTGACTTATGTAACTGTAACCCCTTGGTACATCATCTTTATCACAATAAAAAGTCAAAAGAAATGAAATTTACCCCCATAAAGACCCTGAATTGAATAACCGTCTCCACCCCTCTCATTTAGATCTGGTTGGGTCCTGAGTGCTCAGGTTGACTGTGTTAAGAGCAGTCCTGTGGATGTGCACCCTCATGTGGTCTTGTTCCATTGGACTAGGCCCAGCACCCCACCTCCCCTGTGGATATGGGGTGCAAAATGCCAGGTATATTCACTTGGTTTAGGCCCCCAAACCAATCCATGCTGACCTTCTTCCTAAATATCTCCAACTTTATGACATGGGCTAATGAACTCACAATACTTTGGAGATTCAACGGTTTTAAAGCAAGTGATCAGCTATTTTCTTCTGATCCGTGAAGCTGTGATCCATTATTGGAACAAATGCCACTTTCAGGGTAATTTCTTCACAAATGGTCTACTGAACATCCATTGGGTGCCAGGAAATTTAAATAGTCCGTGTGCCTCTGCTGAATGATGCGATTGAAAACTCCAGGACTTCTTGGTTCAGCTTTATTCCCACCAAGTTCAACACACAACCCTAGCCAAAATTTTATACTTTTTTTTTTTTTGGCAGCACTAGGACTCAAATCCAGAGCCTCAGGCATGCTAGCCCAGTGCTACAGCCCCAGTTCCAACATTTAAAAACTTAAAAAAATAACATCAGCTCATTGTAGGCCATTTCTATTCACTGTGGTGGGAACCCTTGGTTTCTAGTGTGGTCTGAATACCAGTAATTAAAAGACCTGCATCTCTGAGCGCTGAGCCTGCTCTCTTCCACAGGAAAGGATGCACAGAAGAGCGGAAGGCCAGCTCTTAGGGAGGAGGTCCAGGGTTTTAGCTCTTGCAAAACCTCCTGGATGATTTTATCATCATGTCATTCAGATCCTTGGTATACTGTCTAAATGACTATCATTAGCCAAAGAATGTCCTGCAGGCAGGAATGGCAGTGTGCGCTCTCTCTCTCTCTCTCTCTCTCTCTCTCTCTCTCTCTCTCTCTCTCTCTCTCTGTCTCTTTCTCTCTGTCTCTGTCTCTGTCTCTGTCTGTCTCTGTCTCTTTGTCTCTGTCTGTCTGTCTCTGTCTGTCTGTCTGTCTGTCTCTCTCTCTCCATGCCTTGAACGGACTTTTGGAATACTTGCGTGACTGCTTCCCTCCAAAGGTATGCTTACATGTTCCAAGTAACATGCCTTTATCTATCTGATGAGGTCACTCAACCCACATTGTAGTGATAATCCTGAAGACAATAGCTTACAACTATGAAAGGACTTCGTTCTAATTCACCTCTGTAAACAATAAGAGCTACCATTTGATGCACATCATTCTGCCACAGTCATGGGACTCGGCCCTTTACCTGCATGGCCTCAGCTGTTGTCACAGAGGCCCAGAGCATGCCATAACCTACTTAAGATCACACAGCTAGAAAGTGGCAAAGATCTGAACTTGAACTACACTGTTGGTCTTACTACTTTATTCTCCTCACACATGATCACTTTCAGCCCAGCCCTAATCAGTGTGGCTTCTTATGATACAGATAATCCAAAATCACCCCTGGGCTCCTTCCATGCTCACCCTATTCAGCACTTCCACAAGAATTACTTGAATTCCCACCACTTTCCAGACAAGACATTTATTATTATCTTGTAGGGTCACACAGCCCCTTCTCAGGGCCCGGGTTGGCCTCCATGGCTTCACTCAGCACTTCTGTAACACTTGCAATTTTGGTTAACACCAAATGATTACAGTCATTATTTTGTCAGTTGGAGTTACTGACTGACCACAGATGAGTTGACTTGATTCTCCATTTCTTAACATCCTTAGGGTAATGAATATTGTTCTCTTTACATTTTTTTATTCTAAAGACTTTCATTTCCTACTTTCCTGTGTTTGCCAGCAGGAGGGAAAGAAAGGAGCTGGGGTTTTGCCAGGCTGTGGGATGCAGGACACGGCAGTGAGAAGAGGCCTGGGCCTGCAGAGGTGAATTAGCTACAGGGGAACACATGAGCAAAGGGTTTGACAGTCCTCTGATGGACAGACAGCCACGGGCTGCCTAGGAAGGCAGAGGCCTTTAGTAAGGAGCTGCTGACTAGGTGCGTCTTCTTATAGTCCATAATGTAATAGGTACACAGAAACAGCTTTTGCTAAAAAGCACTGACTCCTTATCTGGATCCATGAATTAACTGAAACCATTTTTACATCTGCATCTTTCACTCTGAATCTCTTTCCCCTGCAAGTACCATGGGTGCGGGAAAGAGAGGGCTGATTATAACATCTTTATGAGGAGGACCCAGAACTTGCTTCAGTAAAAAAGAGCCCCAGAACTTCAGGAGACAGATCACCCCCCAAGTAAGGACAATGCCTGTAATCCTAAGGTTGTATCTTGGAGCAGGAGTAATCATCTCATGGGAATCTGATTGCTTCCCTTGAGTGATGAGTGCTAACTTCTCTGAATCCCTAGAGATAATGATCAATCAGACCACACTTTGCCTGGCTCTGTTTAATTATGCGCACCTCTCTTCTACACCAGTTCATCTTCTGTTTAAACCTACTGCTCACATCTTGCATCATAAAGATGGGTTGAAGTGTTGACATTGTCTCTTTCCATAGGCTGTCCATGCCAAATAGTAAACCATCTCTTTCCATCCCTCACTGCTACTCAATCTCTTTCTTGGGTGCGTTGGGGTAAGTGGCTGGACCTCACATGTTGAACCCCTGAGTTGGGCCTTTGTCCCGGAACTCCAATTATACTAACAGAGCACTCTCAAAGCTGTTTCTTTCTGTGCTTGCCATGAGTTCCTCCATGGGCTCAGGGCTCTCTTCCCACAGTGACCCTCAATTCATCACCCACTCTTTTCCAAGAACCGACGTTTATACTGATTAAAGAATTCCATGGAAGGAGATAGATTGGCTTCTCTTTCTATAGCAAAATATCCAACACAATAAGATTACGTACAATGCCTGAAAAAGCAACACTGCATTTAGCAAGACTCAATTACACACTGAGGTCAACAAGCAGAATGAACCTTTGCTATCAGATTGATTATCTGAAAGAACACTGGATAATGCAGTGACTCTATGAACAAATAAGAACATTAAATGGTCCACAAGGATGCTTTACTACATGTTTCCAAATTGTCTAGAAGATAGCAAAATCAACAAAATCTTCATGTTGAAGCTACTGGGACTGAATAAATTGTGAACTTTCTAGAAGCCAGCTACTTTAAAAATACCAAGCATATTATAAATATTCTACAAGCTGTTATAAAGATGCTCTGGAATGAGGGAAAAAATTAACTAGCTCTCACTTGGGAAGATATACTCAAAGCCTGATTAAGAAGCAAGTTCAAGTTTTCTATTTACTGAGAGGGTAAATAGATAACAAGATGTTCAGTTCCCACTGTCTGCACTTTACCCCTCCAGCATGGACGATTTGCTGTGTGATAAATGGAAATGAATCTTGGGGAGTCGTGGGAAGAAGCAAATCTGGGTTTCTTAATGAGGAACATCTTGCTAACTAAATGCAAGTTGGGTGACTTCCCACTCACTGTGGATTTGAGAATTTCAAAGATATACTAACATAAGTGCCCAGACCCTCCATAAGTCTTTGGCCATAATCAAATAGACAACTCAATGATTTCATTTCCAAGGTCTAAACATGTTTTCCTAGCAAGTCAAAACAAACACACATTTGTCGGTTACCACAGCCTGCCCACTGCAATCTTAAACTTTCACTTTAGGACAATGAACCTGTACTGTGGGACTTAAAAAAAAATGAAGGCACATCCAAAATGATAAATTTGGCTTAACTGAAAGGGAGAAAAAGTGTACATTTTAAAGTACATTTTAAAGTTTTTATTACTGTCATTTCCACTCTAAATTCATTCCCCCAGCCTCCCAACCCCATGGATGTGTTTCCTTTTCAGGAAAGCATCTGCATAGATACATAGAAATATTTTTGTCCCCAAAAGCTTTTACAACTGTTTTGTGAGTAAAGCCACACAGGTTGTACAACAGATGTCGCCACCAATTCATGTGTTGCTTGTTTTGTGTGTAGTTATAGCAATGCCGAAACATGATGCCGGTGAGATACTTTCCATGCCTACTTGTTGGTCTTGGTTCACTTGAATGAGTGTGTGTGTGTGTGTGTGTGTGTGTGTGTGTGTGTGTGTGTGTGTGTGTGTGTGTGTGTGTGTGTGTGTGTGTGGTGGCAGTGTATCTTCCCAGTCATTGCTGCTATCTCTGACTCTGTCAATTAGCAATTCGCCTGTTCTTCCTGCTTCCTTCTCCAAGGATTAGTTTGTAATGACAACAAAGCAGCACTAGGTCACTCTTTGAGACCACAACAGTCTTCATTAACAAAATATGAATTTTAAGCCATCTTATGACTGGCAGTTCTTTGTGAAGGCTTTGAGCAAGATGCCCAATGAGTCCTAGTAACAACTCTGAGTCTATGTCACCCTTTTCCCACCAGCTTCTCTTCCTGATTCCCAGAAACAGGCTATTCAGTCAGTGGTAACCATACTTGTCTGGATGTGGCCTTCACTTTTTTTTTTTTATTTAAGTAAGTGTTCAGGGTTTGTTTGGCTTTGTCTTTTCCCCCTGAAGTGCTTGCTCATGTTGATTGAACAATTCCTGGAACACAGTGATCATGTGTGCAGTTCATTTAATCAGCTCCTGTCCTAGGAAATGATAGGTTTCCAGTGCAGCAAAGGGTTCTCCTAACTTCTCATCCCAAGAATCTTTGCGGCTAACTCTGTATCAAATCATTTAAACACTTGAAAACCAGAAAGGTCTCCAGGAAGCTTGAAGGCTGATTGCCCAAAGAGGGAGAATTTCAATGTTTCTTATTTCTTCCTTGCTTTGTAAGGGCTAGCATCGAATGTTATGTCTGTCTTTATATAAAACTAGAGAAACTAAAAGAGAGTTTTATTTCTAAACTTACCACATTATGTTAAGCTACTCAGTCTATTCCATTTTAGATGAATCAATGATATGAAAACAGGATTGCAGTGAGCTTTCATTAACCCATTCACTGACGGGCTACTGACAATTTCCTCATAGTCTGCTCTTTTCATTCAGGCTTCAACAATCCTGTTAGTTCTGGTCATTTCCGTAAAATTGGCACTTATATAATGGCTTGCCCTTCAAATAAAGGAATGCCTGCCTGCTGGAGTGAAGGTTACCAGTTGTTTAAAATATAATAATAATAACAACAATAATAATAATAATAATAAGCGTAAATGGTCGCTAACACATGCAAATTTTCAATAGTCTCCTGGATACAGGTGATTTGACTTTAGATTCTGGAGACTTTATACAAAAATTGAGCATTAAAGCTACAGATTTAGCTGCCACTTCTGCTTATGTGGGCAGGCTATTAGAGTAGGTGATCCATGCCTCAGCCAGCCTGGACAACAACCAGAGCTGAGTTGAAGCAGGATTATCTGTGCTGAGAAATGTTTTCAGTGTGCTTAGAACACGCTTCAATTACATGTGCTTTCTGTTTTTTCATTATTGCCTTGGAAATAATGAAACTGTTAAAAACTGTTTCAAGTTATTTTTAATATAATTTTCATTGTTATTATTCAGGTGTTGTACAGAGGGGTTACCATCCATAAGTCAGGTAATGAGTACAATTCTTTTATACAATGCCACCTCGTCCTTCACTTCCCCTAGTTCCCCCTCCCATCTCTGCCCACAAATTGCATAGTCCATTTTTTTATGCAGTATATATTGAATACCATGACTGCATCTGTTCGCCCTTCTATTTTAGATGTTTTTTGATTGGACACCAAGTCCCCTTTGTAATGGGCCTTTACCACACAGGGTGTTTGGATCCTCACACCCTGTGTAAGACGAGCGTGTGTGACAGCAGCATCACTCTCTGTGGTAGGGAGAACAGTGGCCCCCAGAGATGACCACATCCTCATCCTCATAATCTGAGTGTCACCTTGGCCAACAACAGGGATTTTCATATGAACCCTGAGAGGGGAAGATCAGCCCCATTATCCAGGTGGGGCCACTCTATAATCACACAAATCCTTAAAGGCAGAGAATCTTTTCTGGCTTTAGTCTGAGCAGAATGGATGCACAACATTGGTGGTTTTGAATCAAGGAGGGGAACTATGAGTCCAGGAATATGGGTGGCCTCTAGAAACTTAAAAGGAGAAGGAAATGGATTTTCCCCTTGGGACTCCAGAAAGATCTATGGACCCCTTATTTTTCCAACTGAGATACCAGTTTGACTTCTCAGCTGTGGAACTCTAACCTAATACATCTATATTGTTTCAAATAACTTGTTAAGGCAGCACAAGAAAATTAACACATTCCCTGCCATTCACACAAGGAAGAGAAAAGAGTCAATATTGGAATCTGCTACAGTTTGGATTGTAAGTGTTCCCCCAAAGCCCTCATGTTAAAGGCTTGGTTGCGAGGGTGGCATTATTGGGAGGAGATGGAAACTTTGAGAAGTGGGTTCTTGTGGGAGGCCTTTAGGTCATTGTGGAGGATGCATCCGCAAGGAAGACTGTGGGACCAGAGCCCTTTGCTCTTTTCTCATGTTTTGCTTCCTGGCCATGAGGGGAACAGTTTTTCTCTACCATAGGCTCCTTAAAAGATATGCTGCCTGCAGGGGTGGAGGTGGGGGAGGGGGAAATGTAGTTGTGGAGATGGGAGGGAAGGTATGGTAGGGGAAAAACAAAGGAGGAGACAACAACGCTTGATAAGAAATGTACTCATTACCTTGCTCATGTGATTGTAACCCCTCTGTACAGTATTTTCACAATAAAAAACTTATTTAAAAAATGCCGCCTCTCCACAGGTCCAGTTGATCATGAACTGAAGCCTCCAAAACTGTGTGCCCTTTCCCTTTGTAAGTAAATTATCTCAGGTATTTTGTTGTAGGAGCAGAAAATGAACATGGAAAACTGGTCCCAAGAAGTGAAGTTGGGCCAGTGCCTGGAATCCTATATGCTTGGGAGTCTGAGATCCAGAGGCTCACTGCTAGCCTACTTGGGAACATCCGAGAGATTCCATCTAAAATACCCAGCAAAAACAGGGCTGGGGATATGGTAAGTAAACAAGGCAAGCAAGCAAAAGGCACTAAGTTCAAAGCCCCAGTGCTGAATTAAAAAAAAATAATAGGGAAAAAGACTACCACCTATATTTTCACTCTGTACAGTGCCTTTTAGCTGAGGAACACCTTGACTAACAACTGAAGCAGCAGACAACTGTGTGTATGTTCATGTGCTTCAGGATGCTACATTCAGCTGTTGTTCCTACTTGAGACTTTTTTGTTTCAAAGTGTCAGTTTTGTTTAGATTTTTTTATGAGTCCTAGCTAAAGATAAAATCAGCTACAACCATCATCCAGGGACAAGCACTGCTATTTCGATAGAAAGCCTTCTAGACTTTCTGTGTATTTATAGTTTTTTTTTAATGGGATCAATTGTATAAGCTGTTTTGTAACTTTTTCACTCAACAGTATCTTGACTCATTGCTGTGACATATGTATTTCCACATCTTTTTAAATGGCTACATGGTTGTTTCATGAGTGCCAAATTTCATTAAACTGCTGAGGAATTTTTAGGTTTCTAAGTTTTCACTAATAAACACTGTGTTGCTAAAAAAAAAAAAAAAGAAAGTGTAGCGCTATTGTTCTAACTACAGCTTTTGAAAGTGGCTTATTGAAGGAGTGGAGAAGTTTGGGAAAGCAAGCTAAAGAAAGGCTATTGGGTGATTCTGATGTGGGCTCAGGAGACCAGAATGCTAATAGAAAGGTAGACAGGAAAGGTAGTGTTGACTGGGATTCATGTGAAAATGAAAATTCTATTGAGAATTAGACAAGAGGCTATCTTAGCTATTTGTTTCAGAAAATTTGTATGTATTTGGTCTAGGCCCTGAGCCTTTGTGGGGGAGATCAAGCTTAAAGATGACAGAGTAGTTTATCAAGGCAGAAAAGCACTCAAGCTGTAGGCTAAGCATGGTTTCTACTAACTATTTTATAGTGAGGATCAAGAGCAAAGACACTAGAGTAGAAAGATATGAAATTTTTTGCTGCTTGGTCAAAAAGGAGCACATATAAAGGTGGGACTAATGAAAGTGCAGATGCTACTGCTAAAGGAAAAGGTAAGTGCTTTGTACTGGATCAATTGCAAACATATGTCAAGAATTTGCAAGCCATCCTACCTTTTGGAGCAACAGAAATTCAAATGTATTTCAGTAAAAGAACCCAAGGTGCCTTGCTTGCCCAAGACCATCTATGGACTCATTTTCCCAGTATTAATTTCCCCGTGTACAGGCATCAGGACACTCAGAGTCCACCGCAGCTATGGTTCAAGGGGGTCCAAGAACAGCTTTCCTAGTGGCCAGCCTTGACACCATGTGCTGCTGGTTTATCAGGCAAACAATGGGAGATGTGGGAAGCGTCCATTAGGATTGCAAAGGAAAGCCTGGGAGCGGTATGTTTCGTGATTGGAGGCTCTCCTGGCATCCTGTAACAGGGCAATGTGTACAGCTGTGAGAGTGGAGCCTAAGCTGCAAGCGAGCCTCTGAAAGAGAAAAGTACCAGCAATGTGCAATGCCTGCTGAGGGATGCGGTAAGCAGTGAGCAAAGCTAGCCGCAGGCAGTAGCCATGTGTGCTGCAACCTGCAAGGGCAGAGGTGCCCAAGCCCTTCAGAAACCACCTCCCAACCACAGTGTGCCCTGGACACCACACCTTGAACTTGGGTTTTGGTTTTGATTGGGCTGATCCCTTCTTTCTATTTCTACATTCCTTCCTTTTAGACTAGATTACCCTTGTCAGTTCCACCATTGTATCTTGGAAATATGGAACTTTAGTTTTGACTTTTATAGGGGTTCACAGCCAAGAGTTTTGTCTTGAAACTTGAGGGGGTTTTTGGACTTGGATTTTCAGTAATGCTGGGATCAATTAAGATTAAATGCTGTTTGCCCTGTGCGATGGACATGAGCCTTTGAGGGGCTAGGAGGAGAATGCTATACACTGTATTTCGAATGTCCTTCAGAGGCCCATGATTTAAAGACTTAGTTTCCAAGGTAGTGCTATGGGAAATGTGGAGAGGTTAGGAGGTGTGGTCTTCTGAGAGATCTTCAGGTTATTAGGGGCATGCCCGAAGTTGGGAGATCCCAACTTTCCACTTCTCGTTTGCTTCCTGGCCACAATATGCTACCTCAACATAGGCTTCAAACAGCAGGGACAAAGTATCACAACCTGAAAATTCCGACTGCGAGCCAGAACATACCTTTTCTTTTAACAAGCTGGTTATTTCACATATTTTGTTAATAGAAACAAAAAGCTGACTAGATAGAGTATATCAGGTTTGGTTTACAATTCCAGCTCTATTGCAAACCATCTGAGTGTTCTTATATGAGTTACTTTACTTCTCTGAGCCTCCTGCTCATTTTCCGTGAATTACGGACTATAATTTCTGCTGCATTTGATTATTTTAGAAGTTAGTGCCTAGAGTCTAGTGATATTTAATGAAAATTTGTCTTATGTATTTTCTTTCCTTTGCTCTCTCTTGAATCCAATATCCACCTAAATTTACTTATTAAGCTGGTTTCCAAGGTGAGAGGACTCTCAGACTGAGAGGACTGTACAAAGCCCTTCAGCCCAAGTGGTGCTGGGAGGGCGAGTGGAGTTTGGGGAGCATGGGAAGCCCTGAGAACAGGTTTAAAGCTCTCATGTAGTAAAAGGAGGTGCCTTACTGTGGGAAAGGCTGCTGGAAATGTGGGCTCAGAACAGGAAGGAAGGCAGAGGATGCTGAGGGGATCTGAGTGATGCTCCTCTGTCAGATAGGAGGCAGGTGATGTGAAAAGCATGCCGTTTTTCAGCTCCCTGGCGTGTTCTGGTGGAACTTGGGACCTAAATAGCCTGGCTCCAGAGTGGACTCCCCACCCTCCACACCCATCATAGGGCTTGAGCTCCTGTTCTGGGTCAGTCCCTGAGCATTTTGCTCAAGGCCAGTGCTCTACCACATTGAGCCACAGAGTCACTTCCAGTTTTTAGGTGGTTAATTGGAGTTAAGAGTCTCATGGCCTTTCCTGCCAGGGCTGGCTTTGAACTGTGATCCTAAGATCTCAGCCTCTTGTGTAGCTAGGATTATAGGTGTTAACCACTGGCACCAGACCTGGAGTGGGAATTATTGATGACTACATTGTATACATCTTTCCAGCCAGTGACAGACTGTATTACTGAGTGTACTACTGGCATAGCAGCAGAGGTCCAGCAAGGGGTGCTGGATCTGAGATCATAGGTTTCCCTCTTTATTCACCCTCTTGAGAAGGGGCAGAGCTGGCCTCCAAAGCTGCTGGGGTTGGCTGGATAGAACAACTTCCAATTTTTCCTAATGTCTATAGGCTAGATTTTGCTTAGCTTCTAGGGACCTCTGTCTTCTTTGTCTCTATTTTTAACTTGCTAATATAATTTTTAAATTATCTTCAAGTAGTTTTACAAAGGGGTTTCAATTCAGTTTGTCAGTTTATGAGTACAAAGCACCTTTCTTTGTCTCATCTCAACCTCCTGTGCTGCGACTTCCTTCTGATTCTGGACGCAATAGCTTAATTCCTTTTCGATGGTAATGGCCCCAAACTTCCGTCTGCAGCTTTAGCCTTCTGCCCTAAAGTTCATATAGCTGACTTCCTGGTAGCTCTTTCTCCTTAGGTGTCTAATTGATATTTCAATCCTGCCTAAAACAGAAGTTTGATTCTCATCCTCAAATTATTCCTTTTCCAGGAGGTAGTATCCCCACTCAAATAGATGCGTGGGCAAAACCCTCACTTCTTCCTCAGTTCCCACATCTGAATTCATTCTGTTGGTTCTGTGAAATGCATCCAGAATATACTTGTTACCATGATCCTAGCTCAATCCACCATCACTCAGAGTCAGGCCACACCTTCTTAATTCTCTTCCCTGTGTTTGTCACTGCCTACCTACAGCCCAGCCTTTTAAAACATAACGGAAAGCCCATCACTGCAATGCTCAAAACCCTCTAGGACTTCTCATTTCCCTTAGAATAAACCCTGACTACTACCTATATTTCTGAAGCCCATATGAGTGCATCTACCTGCAAGCTCCCGAAGCCAGTGGATCCCCAGAACAGAGCCTCTTGGTTGGGAGTTCATTCCTGGCTCAAGGGCAGTCTTATGCTTTTCCTTGAGGTTGGATGCCCTTCTCCAAGTCATTACAGGCCTTACCCGCATGCTTCATTTAGCACTCTGCTGTCACCCCCTGTGCCTAAGCATCTGCAGAAGTCACACCAGCCCACTTCCGCCTGATGGTCTCACATCTCCACACACGAATTATTTTCAGTACAATTTTATTATCTCTAAAATTTTATTATATCTTTAACTATTTTATGTATTTATTACCTGGGTCTTCCATTGGAACCTAATTTCCATGGAGGAACAATTTTGGCTACTGGGTGTTCACTTCTGAATTCTGTTTACACAGAACTGCAGGTCTTCAACCAATAATTGTTGGTTGAATGACTCAGAGAATGAGTGAATGAATGGTTAAAGTAGTACCTACATTAAAAAAATCTACCACATAAACCATTTCTCTCTCTCTCTCTCTCTCTCTCTCTCTCTCTCTCTCTCTCTCTCTCTCTCTCTCTCTCTCTCTCTCTCTCTCTCTCTCTCTCTCTGTCAGTGCAGGGCTTTGAACTCTGGGCCTGGGTGTTGTCTCATGTACTTTCCTGCCTGGGCTGGCTTTGAACCAAGATCCTCAGATCTCAGCCTTGTAAGTAGCTAGAATTACAGGTGTGAGCCACGGCACCAGACTCAAACCATCTCTTATATACAGTCTTATTCATTCTTAGAATGAATAAGAATCAGGGAGCAGATTATTCCCCATTTATATGGAACTGACCATTCAGCTTAAGTATGGCTAAACACTGGTTTTTCAAATGCAGTGCACTAGTTAGGTCTTCAATGGGAGTTCTCATTGTTGTAATTTTTTTTTTTTTGGTAGGTCATAGAGCTTGAACTCTGGGCCTGGGCGCTGTCCCTCAGCTCTTCAGCTCAAGGCTAGTGTGCTATCACTTGAGCCACAGCACCACTTCCAGTTTTCTGCTGGTTTATTGGAGATAAGAGTCTCATGGACTTTCCTGCCTGGGCTGGCTTTGAACCATGATCCTCAGATCTCAGCCTCTTGAGTAGCTAGGATTACAGGCGTGAGCCACCGGTGCCTGGCAGTTGTAAACTTATTTTATGGCAATTATATTACTGCAACTTTGAAAAAATAAAAAAAGCTTTATTGGAATTAAGTATAATCTTTTCAAGAAGTGTTTTTTTGTTGTTATTGTTGTTGCTGTTGTTGCCATTTTTAATGCTGGTCCTGGGGCTTGAGCTCAGGTTCTGGGCGCTGTTCCTGAACTCAAGGTTAGTGTTCTACTACTTGAGCCACACCTCCACTTCTAGCTTTTTGCTGGTTAATTGAAAATAAGAATCTCATGGATTTTCCTGCCCAGGCCAATTTTAAACTGCAATTCTCAAATCTCAGCACCTTGAGTAGCTAGGATTACAGCCATGAGCCCATGGTGCCTGGTAAGTTGTAGCCCAGGCTGGCTTCAAACTTGCAATATTCTTCCCTCATCCTCTGCATTGACCACTGGTGTACACTGCCAGGGCCAGAACGGTCCTTTTTTTTTTTTTAATGAATACAAATGCAAAGTCACTGGGGAGAATAAAACATAAGACTGATCCTATCAATCTATCTATCTATCATCTATTTTTTTCTAGTTACAATGGGAAGAAAAGTATATCACTAAAACACCACATGTGGTTTAATAACTTTTAGAATTTTCACTAAATGTGATTTTTAAATTTTGTAATTAAATACTACCTTAAAGATTTTTTTTTGTTTTATCAGAACACATTCATAAGGCAATACAATCAGACTCTGTATTAGAATAATATGGCCATAAATGATCTGCTCACCTACACCAGCATCAAATGAGAATAAACAGACTATTTTGAGGGATATGGTTCAAGTCTGTCAAATGTTTCCGTAAAACGTTCCTCTAAGTTGTTTCAAGAAACTAGTAGGGCTATAAGATGTGGCAGAATCTAATATATAGAAATGTTTTTTTCTCTCTAATTTTCGGCTGCAAATGAAGATGTGAGGTTATACGTGTAAGAATTTATGTGGTGGCCAGTGATGGAATCCTAATCCATCTTAAGCCACATGCATGACAACTGGCAATTCATATCTCATATTAAGACAGGATTTTTTTTGCCTGAGGGTACATTCCCTTTCAAAAGCAGAATATTTCTCTTCTTTTGCTCTCTAAACGTATCACATTAAATTCTATTCTGGATGGTTACTGTTGTTAAGGAGGCAAGACTGATGGAAAAGGGTATCTGTGATTGCTGTAGAAATTTGAGCAAAAATGTAATGCAAGGCCACCGAAACCCTAGTTTGAGTGAGTGACATGCTATCAACCAACAGCATTCTTGAGAAATGCCTGACATTCAACTGGATAGAATTATGTGTTGAAATAGATTGTAGGCATATTGTGAATGTTTTCCCTCGAGCATCTGGTCATATCAAAGCTCCAGAGAAAAAGTGGGTGACCAGGCCAGAATTAAGAAGCTGCCTTGCTGGATAAATATGTGGAAAGGATGTGAATTAAGTTATCAAAGGGCTAGAAGGATTTGCTGAAGAGAGGGTGGTTTCTAAAAGCAATAAGCTATTTGAAATTTGATAGCATGTAACTTTAGTGCTTTTGTATAGCTACTATTATTAGCAAATAAAGGTAAAATGATATTTCAATGGAGGGAAATTAGTGAATGAGGACAAACATCAAAAGCAGTGAAGTGGGCTGGCAGAGTACTAGCCTAGCATGCATGCAAGAGGCCTTGGGTTTGATCTCATATATATGGCAGCATGAATTATAGAAATAAATAGTACTTAAGAGTATCTTAGGTGTAATATGGGATGAACCACAAGGAAATCAGTCACTTTCCCAATGAGACCTTTCTCTATTGAAGGGAGAACTGCTTTGTGAATTCTGTGCCTTCTGTACTTGGTCAAGGTAAGCTAACTCCAGAATCTCAATGTTCACAGAAAGTCCAAGTTGGTGGGCAGAGGCCCCGCTCAATCAGCGACTCAGACCCCCTTCTGTCATGACTCTGCCCTCCTCTGGACTAGCATTGTGGTTCTTCCTATTTACCCCAATGAAGAAAAACTAACATGGATGATGATATATAGAAAGGTAATATGGATGGGAAGCCCTTATATATCTCTGGGTGGAACCTAGTCATACACTAAACAATTTGGGAGGAGGAGGAGGAGGATCCTTGGAGGCAAGTGTGAAGAATCAGGCTCCACTGTGCTACCACATTGTGGCATTCACTTACTGAAGCATGCACAAGTTTGTCTCCCATGTCAAATGGTAAATCCCCAGAGCAGGGCAGAGCTGAGTTTTTACTCGACTTTGTGTGTGTAGCACTAACAACAGCATGCAGCTGATGTTCCATTCTCCCAAATGTCTCTTGTGCAAGTGGCTGCCTGGCTCACTAAACCCAGGAGGCTGACCCAGGGATGTTATGCTCTGTGTGCTAGTATTCTGAACAAACACCTGGATTTTTCTCCTTTCCTCAAAATAGCCTAAGAAGACATTTTTTAAAGGACACAGAGACCAGAAGGCAGCCATAGGTATTAAATGTATTCTCACTGTGTTGGTGAGTCAGGTGAAGTCTTCAGAGGAGAAAGTCCTCAGGCCCTACTAGAAGTAGGTCCCATATTTCGGAAGGAGAAGGTGGAATCTAGAAGACAGAGGAGAGATGGGGAGTTTCTAGTAGACCCCAACTTCAAGATAAAAAAGAGAATGAAGGACTGGGAAGGTGGCTCAGTGGTAGAGTGCTTGCCTTGCATACATGAGGCCCTGGGTCCAATTCCCCAGCACCACATAAGCAGAAAATGCCAGAAGTGGCACTGTGGCTCAAGTGATAGAGCACTAGCCTTAAGCTGAAGAGCTGAAGGACAGTGCCCAGGTCCCATGACTAACAAAAAAAGAGAGCGAGAGAGAGAGAGAGAATGAAAACCAAGCCAGACTTCTGAGAAAGAAGTCAAAAGCTTTAGGAAAGAGTTTAGGACTATGGAACTCCACAAAAAATAGAGCCTGTTTCTATTGGGTTGCCCTGAAATCAGAAACAGTTCTTGTGTTAATAATATTCAGGGACAAGGAAGGGTCCTTCAGGGTTTTCAGCCCACCCTTGGACAGCCTGGACTGCAAACACCCTCACTCAGAAAAAAAAAAAAAACCCAAAAAACAAAAAAACCCTGCTGAGTGCTGGTGGCTTATGTCTGCAATCCGAACTACACAGGGGGCTGAGGTCTGAGGATCAGGTTTGAAGCCAGCCCAGGCAGGAAGGTCCATGAAATTCTTATCTCCAATTGACCACCAAAATGCCAGAAGTAGAGCAGTAACTCAAGTGCTAGTGTACTAGCCTTGAGTAAAAAAGCTCAGGGACAGAGTCTAGGCCCTGAGTTCAAGTCCCAGGACAGGAAGGAAGGAAGGAAGGATGGAAAGAAGAAAAGAAGGATGGGAGAGAAAGAGAGGAAAAAAGGAAAGAGAGATAAAGGAAAAAGAGAAAGAAAAAGAAGGAAAGAAAGGAAGGAAGAAAAGAAAAGAAAAACTCACAAACTGGACTATATAAGAATCATCAAATTTTGCTTCGTGAAAAGACCCTGGAAGAGGATGGAAAAATAAATAAAATTGAGCCAAAATGTTTGGAGAATACTAGTGTCTAGACCACATAAGGAACCCTCAGTCTGATTAGAAAATAGGTGAAGAGACATGTTGCCAGCGAAGACTTACAACTGGCAACTGGACACATGGAAAGATGCTCAGCATCTCTCACTGCCCCCGAGATGGCATCACTACCCACCCACCAAGCCTGTCACAAGGGAAAGTCACAGCACTGAGCAACACGAAATGCGAGAGGGGACTGGGAAAAACCAGGTCTCTCACACGTTGCTGTGGGAATGTAAGTGGGATCAGCCACCCTGGAGAAATAGTTTTTCACTGAAAACTAAACAGAAACTTCTCAGATATCACAATGAAAGGAACAAGCTGTTGATTCACAAAACAACTTGGAGGGATCTCAAAGGCATTAGGCTGAATTAAAAAAAAAAGCCAGTCTCAAAAGGCCACATATTACATGATTGGTTTATATAGCAATTTCAAGATGAGAAAAGCACAGAAATTGAGAAAGATTAGCGGGTATCTATGTCTGGTGATGATGAACAAAGGAGGGGAGACTCAAGAAAAGGTGAGAATGAACATTCCCCCCCCCCCAAAAAAAGCCATTTGGAAATTTATAACATCATTCAAAGGCTGTTCAAAGTTATTACTACATACAGACAGCCATGAGCAGCTGATGAGAATCATACAAGTCTGTCCTATCTTGTACTAAATGATTTCACTGTTCTTATATGGCCCTCTGGCCAGACATTCTCCACTCCTGTAAGGGACTGGAAGGAGACACATGTAGATACCTTGGTAGTTACATCAATCTACACATGTGATAAAAATAGAACAGAATCTCAACACCCATTCTACCAACATGGATGCCCTGGTGTAGATATTGTACCACAGTCACAAGAAATGAAACCCCTGGAGTGATGAGGTGCAGAGCCCATGAGACCTCTCTAGATACTATGTTTGCAACTTTTGGTGAGTGTGTAATTATTTCACATTAAAAACAAAATTAGAACTATGCTTTTGGAAAAAAATAGTAATTTTTGTCTTAAAATGAATAACCTTTTATGTTGTGTGTGTGTGTGTGTGTGTGTGTGTGTGTGTGTGTGTGTGTGTGTGTGTGTGTGTGTGTGTGTGCGCGTGTGTCTGTCTGTCTGTCTGTCTGTTCTTGGGCTTGAACTCAGAGCCTGGGAGCTTTTCCTGAGCTTTTGTGCTCAAGTTTATCACTCTACCACATGAGCCACAGTTCCATTTCTGGCTTTTTTTGGGGGGTAGCTAATTGGCACTCAGAGTCTCACAGACTTTCCTGCCTGGGCTGGCTTTGAACCATGATCCTCAGATCTCAGCCTCCTGAGTAGCTAGGATTACAAGCATGAGCCACCTGCACTCAGGTCTCTGTTTTAAAAATATTTAAAGGATAAAGGAAAGTCTCCCATAATGTATTATACTCAAATCAATTCCAATCCAATGCCACAGAAGCAATTATTAAGAGTGTGGTGGGCACCTTTCCAAATACTCCACTTGTTATATTTGTCTATATGTAAATGTATATACACATGTGTGAAATTTTGATTTCTTCTATAATAGATTCACTATGCTTGTTTTTCTGAAACTTGCTTTTTCCTCATGTAATAATACCCCTTAGATACCTTTTATTACCTCCATAAATAATTCTATTCTCGTCTTTTTACTGCTACATAGTATTTCATTACATAGCTGTATCATAGCTTAATCAGTCTCCTCCTAATAGACATTTAGATCCTGTCTAGCTCTTAAAACTGATGTGCCAATAGATATTCTTCCACATACATTTTATGCCAATACATAAAGATAACTATAAAATTTTGATAGATGCTATCAAATAGCTTTGTCATAAAGTTGTAATGAGCTGTGGATGCCACTGGCTTCAAAGACCAGAAGGGCAGCAGCTGTGTCACGAGGCCCTGGATGGGAAGGGGCACCAGGCACCCAGCCTGGGAGGTAGACCTCCTCAGGGACACCGTGTCCCAGTTCCAGTCCAGGAGGTGAGGAAGCCTTTCTGACTGAAAGCCATCATATTCCCGTTTCCTCCTAACCCCAGGTGGCCAGATGACACTCTGAAGCCCTGGGGGTTAGGACTTTAATAGAAGAGCTTCAGGGGACACAGCTGGGTCTGTAATCAGGGCTTCCATGCCAGATCAAGGAGAGCAGATTCTAGCTACATGTGACCTTTAACTCAGCTCTGTGCCTTGGAAGAAGCTATGTCCTTAAGCTGGGTGGCCATGGCAGGGGGACCAGTGAGGAGGCCTGAGGCATAGCTGAGGCTTTCCTCCTCCCAGTGACTCCTACCCCGCTGCTGCTCTGATACCACGGACTCTGACATTTACAATGACTCTTCTGCACCTTTCTCTGCGGATACCTGAGGCCTAGAGGGCTAATGGTGGGTGTGGCCAAGACTTTCCTTCATCCCTCATTGCCAGTACACGCTTGGCCTGAACTCCAGTGGGGTCACTACTTGGACCTGGCCATCCAGGTGCATCTGCAAACACCTAAAGTGGCAACACCTTGCCAGCAGGCTGTAGGGAGGGTCAAAATCCTGGTAAAGGCTTCTAGAGGCAAGTGGGTGGGGTTGGAAATAAGGAGCAACCTCACCACCTTGGGGGTTCAGTTGCAGGAGGGTGGGTTTGGGGGAATCCGTGACTGTAGATGGAGAGAGATGACATTGTTACAATTGCTGAATGAGTACCTTTCGTCTCTAATGCTTAGGACCAGAAGTGTTTAAGATTTTTTAGGTTTTGGATTTAGGGAGATTTCCATAGACGGCTAGTTGGGGACTGTGGCAAAAAAATACAAATTTTTCAAAGCTCTGAAATGTGATTCTTAGGTGTTCAAAGTTTTGCATTTCTGGGTATTTTAGATTTTGGGTTGAGGATGTTCACCTTTTCACCCTGTACTAGCATGTAAACTTAGCACTTTTTAGGCAAAATAGTAGAAATACTATAAGTATATATTAGTAGTTATTAAAACAACAGCTAGATATATAAGTCAATGTGTTAAACACATTTAGTACTATCAAACCTACTTTAAAAAATAGTTTATAATCCTGCATAGTTCAAGTCTTCTGTGAAGAAGTATAGAGGTTTCAACAGATTGTCAAAAGGATCCAGAACTCAGAACAGACTAAGCACTCTTTGGTCTCTAAGGTAAGGTTGATTCTAGATAAAAACAAAGAAACAAAATATTCACTTTGTCTTCTAATAATGAGACATTTAAGGGCTAGAACTTCAAAGATGCTGGACTGCTGCCGAGCAACTACAAAATTCAGGGCCTATGGCCAAACCTGGTGGTTCATGGCTGTCAGAAGAATGGAAGTTAGAAGCTAGCCTGGGGGAAAAAAATTCCCCAAATCTTCATCTCAGGAAAAACAAAAGCTGATGTAGCAGTATAGGCCTGTCATCTTAGCTATGATATAAACATAAATAGGAGGATCACGGTCCAGGACAGCCTTCAGCAGAAATCAAGACCCCTATCTCAAAAATAACCACAGCAAAAAGGGCAAAGGGTGTTGCTCAAGTGATAGCATACCCATTCAGCAAAAACAAGGCCTTGAGTTCAAATCTCAGTAAGATACCAGTCAGTATTCTTGTGATGACAACTACTCTTTGATTTTCCTTATACTTTTGAACTCTAGCCCCAAGTCTGAGACCTTACAAAGAGCTGGTCAGCTCACAGACTCTCTGCTTTCATGCTGGATGCATTTATCTGAATTCTAACCTGGTATTCAAGAGCAGAAGGTGCTTCCCGTGAAAGACTTTGCTACAGTCACACAACTAGGTTCTGTCTTTGCTACCAGAGGATAGACACCACAAGTGGGGTAGCCCCAAAGAGGATGGTGAGGCAAGAAAGTAGCAGCAATTGTTACCATTCTGCTCCTCTAAAATACTCAGGCAAACAGGCATAAATGGCAGCCCACGAGAATATGGGAAACAGGCACAGGAGAAACTGTCCCTATAAACCTCCCAGGCCTTCCTTCTCCTGTGTGGATCCGCACACGCTTCAGGACAAAGGCTGCACTTGGCAGGCACTGTGCCCCATCTCCCTCCCAGGGGAACCAGGTGAATGTAACCCTTGCACAGGGCCTTATTTCCAGCAGCTCTTTCATAACTCTGTACTTTTCACTTTTGGAGACATCAGCTTGGCTCATCCCACCCAAAGCTACGCCCGTCAGCTCCTTTCACAGGGGTGTCTATAAAGAACTGCTCTAAAATATGCTTTTTCAGTGCACTTAATGTCTTTCCAATTAGATCCAGATGTGAGAAGCTGAAGGGACAGTTCTCAGGACTGGACAAGATGACATAAATCTTGCAGCTGACAGAGATCCCACTGAGCTCAGTTGGGGAAACTCACAGAGAACTTGTTTGGGGCCAGAAAAGCAGCTGGGTATAAAGACAGATGTGTACACTGTGATCGAAAAAAAGATGTTAGGAGAGCGGGAACGCGACGTGAACACAGTGCCTACAAATGGGCGGCGGGCAGAGGCAGGTTGGGTTAGCTCCCCTCCCCTTGCTCACAGCTAGATCAAAGGGGGTGACTAAGGCGGCTAGAAAACAGACCAAGGCAGCCACGCTTCCTGGTCTCCTTAATTGCTCTTCTCAGGGAGAGGAAGGTGGGCACTCCTGACAGACCTTTGCTGGAAGAGAACAAGGGCTGTTTGTGCAGCTGAGGCTTTGCCTTTTATTTTTTTAATTATCAGGTCTTGTATACTTTCCAGAAAGTTCCTTTTAAAAATAGTATATTCTTCCTCCTCATCTCCAGATGCTAGGAAGTACAGGTTCAACCCCAAACGGGTCTATTTCAAAGGAACAACAACAAAAAAAAGTTAGAGGAGTTTGGTGGCCTGGCGCCCAAGGACTGAAAGGCTTAGGCTTTCTTTTACCCTCCCAGTAATTTTGCTTTTAAAGCTTGGGAAACAAATTCCATTGAAGGATCAGCTTCTGCAGGGTGCAGCATGGAAAAGGGCAGAACAAACATTAGAAGCAAGGATTGGGGGACAGGGGATGAATCTGAGTCAGGAGAGCCAATGACAGTGTGTTCTGCAGGCCGTATACAGTGGACACGCAGCTCTGTGGAGACGTAGCTTTGCAGGTCTGGGTTTTGCCTTTGAGAGCCTCTCCTACCCCCTGGAGACTCACCGTCTCATCTCTAGCCTCTCTTCCACCCTGTCCCGAGCCTCTGTGACAGCGCAGAGGAGCTGGACACTTGCTCTGAGGTGTTTCACAAGGACCATTTGTAGCCCTTGGTGAGGCCAGGCTCCGGAGCAGCTTTATCCCCTCATGGCTTAGACCTTCCCCTTTTTCTACCATACACCCCACAGAAAGCTGATGACAGTGCATTTCATTGACAATTTTATGACCCTGATCACTCTCCTATCAGCACATCTTCAACATAGCTGCTAGTATTCAGGCGGGTGAGAGCCAAGCTCTGCTGTTCTCTACTTCCGGCCACTGAGCCATCTGTGCCTGAAACAACAGGACTAAAGCCATATCACAGAACTGCACAAATAACTTTGACCACTTTTATTTTCCATCTGAAGATAAAAGCCAAACCATGTTTTTTAAATTTATGTTTTACATCCTGTAGTTGGGCATTACTTTTCTGAGTGAATTCTAAGTACTATAAAGATGTCTTCACAGATAGACAACTCCAACTCTCAAAGAAATTAATGCAAATTATAGTACAGCTTAGTGACATGCTAATTTATAGCACTGTAAAGGTACAGTTCAAAGCTCAAAGGAACCCGAAGGAAGTCAGTGAATTGATGGTATGCAGTAAGAAAGGGTTAGAAACGATAAAATGTAAGGAGGATTTTTAGTTTGGAAAAGAACTAAGGGGTTCATTTGTTCCACATTATTAGGTTTTTAAATTTAGATTTACTATTAAAACCCAATGCATTGTACATTGTGGTTAGTAAGTAATTATAACTTGATGTCTTGAAAGAAAAATTGCAGAAGAATAGGAGTAATGCTTAAAGATAAAATTCACAGATACAGGTTTCTTTGCTAAACATGTAATCTCTACTAAAGTGTGATTATAAAGCAGAAATTCTTTTTTTAAAATAAAGATACCCACGTTTTGTCCCCCCCTCCTTTGGGGAACTAGAAATTATTGTAAAAAAAAAAAAGAAAGAAAAAGAAAATATATTTCCAAAGAGGCAGTAGATACTGGTAGTAGCATATGAAATATTGTATATTCATGAACTATCGTTGGCACCTACAAATCCTAAATATTTATCTCTGAGTCAGAATCGTTTCCTATGACTACATAAACATGTCTTCCCATTCTTTGCTCATCTTCCTGTCATTTATACTCTACACCTGCACTACAGGTACAACTATATCCAGGAAACATACTCTTTATAGATTCTTAAGGTCCGTCTGAGAAAAACCAAGAGACATTTTGCTTCCTAAACCAAGCTGGTAAGAATTGGCACAGTTGGGTGCTTTGAGATTGACTAACTAAACCAGTTTGAAAATAGATAGGTCTTTTTAGAAATCAGGAAGAGAAACATTTTAAAAGAGGCAGTTTTTAGGGTAGACAACTCCTCTTGCTCTACATACTTTTTTATACCAACAAGAAACAAACTCTAGATAGAAATATAAGTGACATCTTTTCTAAAAGATACCTTTGATTAGGGTTTGTGTTGTTGTGTTAAGAAGGTAAATGTCCAAAAAAAAAAAAAAGAGAAATGTATTCTTTACCTGATATAAGTAACTGTAACCCCTCTGTACATCTCCTTTATAATAACAATAAAATAAAATTTAAAACTCAAAAAAACCCAACCCCACAGGAAGGTAAATGTTGTAGGTGGGAGTCAGAACAGCCAGACTATTCTCTTGGGGGCTGCTATTTCTTGGAACAGACTCCATTCTGGAGGGCTGATCCTCGGGCCTTCACTGGGATGGACAGACACAATTTAATTTTTTTTCTTTAATATTTAGTGGATCTATCTTCAACTCATGTTTACTTTTGCTTCTAGTACAAATCACCAGAAAGTGGGTTTTAATTATTTCTTTTGATGGTTTGTGTCTGTACTTGTATTTAGATCATTTTTTTCTCAAACCCTAATCTGTATAGCAACAAAGGTAGGGGTAAGGATTAGACTCACAGGCAAAGGGTTCTCCGTCATCTGACCCCAACACTACATGTCAGTCAAACATTTACTGGTCCACTCTCTCCTTCCACATAATAAACCAAGAGCAGTCTACCATTTGAATGGTATTTAACATTTTAAGGCTAAAATAAGCCTGGTGTTAGTGAGTTCAAGCCTTCTCAGGAAGCTGAGATCTAAGGATCACTGTTCAGAGCCAACCCAGAGAGACAGATCTTTGAGATTATTACTAATTAACTAGACAAAAGCCAGAAGTTAAGACATGGCTTAAATGGCAGAATACCAGCCATGGAAGCTCAAGGCCCTGAGTTTAAGCCCTAGTACCAGCACACACACACACACACACACACACACACTAGAGAGAAATAAACAATAAGAGTACTAGACAAGTAGGATCCTAACAGAACGTATTTTTGAAGAGGATTCAATATCACGTTGGCTCTGACATATTACCAAGCTGGGGAGGCTACAGATGTACAGTCAATGCACAGAGATTTATAGTAAGGATAGCAGGTGACTCGTGCTCCTCCGGGGATGACACACAATGCGAGAGGCTGAGTATATAGGTTCATGATTATTACTGGTGGGAAATGGTGGCTCTGGAGCACACAGAGCAGGTCCCCCAGGAGAGAGGAGGGATGACTTTGGCAAGATCTCCAAGCCAGCTCATGCTTATAGGTAGGATTCAGCCTAAACTGAGATAACTAAGATAAAATATTTAACCAACTCATCCTATTCAGTGTCCACAGTACAATATGTGAAATTCAGCTGCAGGTAGGAGGGCCCACTAGATCTTACCTCCTTCCTCAAAGTGCAAGGCACAAAGCCTACGGCTTAGGCTGCCTCTCAGAGCCTCTGCTATCTAATGTTGCAGGGGAGGGGGAGTTGACAGTTTCAAGAAGTATGGCATTCATCTTGGGGAACTGAACTGGTCTGTATGTCAAACTATAGTCTCATAGTCAAACTGTGACTCTGGGACATATGGCTTGGCGGGCGGGGGGGGGGGCAGGGGAGGAGGTAGGGCCAGAAACTAGGAGCATAGGTCAGGAATCAAAGGTCAACATGCCCAGTGGGCTTGCTGCAGCTGTAGTGGAGATTGGTGTTTGTAACCAGTCTTCCCTTGTCTTGGAGAATAAGCAGTATCCTTGATAGCTTTTGGGCAACCTTAGTTCAGGGGAGGCCACAGGAAGCTAAGCCAGGAATATGATATATTTTTCCCTCAATATATGAAAAAATCATTTTTTAAATTTAAGATTTAGCTAAGCTATCATTTTCTCCCTAAAATGCTCCTCACATTCTCTGAGCTTCTCTGTCCTTTGCCTTTGCAAAAGACTTTATCTGTTAACGTTTTGGTGCACTGATGAATACAGGAGTACCCACCTGGCTAAGAGCTACTCAAAGCAAAGGGACAAATATATCTCTTGCCTCAACACAGAACCCCAAACACTGTAAATCACCAGTAAACAAATACTGGCTGGCTGGTTGGATGGGTGGATGGATGGACGGCCGAGAAGTGAAGAGTCTAGGTCTAAGTGTGCTAGTCAAAATTTGCTGGTTATTTTTCAAAGTCTATGAAAATGAGTTCAGTGTCTAGGTCTAAGTCAGAAAGGAGCCCATGTACTGGCACTAAAAAAATCTGATTCTGCTGTAAGACATTCATGATATTGAAATTTGTGAAGAACATAAATTTCAGTCTTGTTGTCATAGAGTAAATGGTTGAATTAAAACCCCAAAGATGGGGTTGGAGTCATGATTCAGGTGGTAGCATGCCAGCCAATGAGCGAATGCATCAGATACTGAGTTTGAGACCCAGTCTTGGGGTGGGGAGGGGACAACCCCAAACCCTCAAAGATAAATGGAGCATAAATAAATGTACCACACAAGATCAGGTACAACAACAGGGCAACCTAAAATATACAGTGTGTGGTCTATCTGAAACAGGTCCTAGTTAGTGATCTAGAGAACTCTAAGTGGGATCTATTTAAAATAGATGAACCTAACTTAACCCAGGGCAAGAAATGGAACCCCTCATCTTGTACTACAGGGAGAAAGAATATTCGAAATGTCTAGAGTGATCAATCATTTATTCAGTCAGGGTTCTTTGAAAACTTCCTAAGGGCATAATACAGTCCCTGCTTCATTCAATAAAGGTAAAAAAGAGAGAGAGAAAGAAAGAAATGTACACAAGAGGAAGGTAGAATATGGGAGGTATGAAATGAAAGAAGTCAAATCCTAGCTGTGATTGTGCATCCAGCCCGCATCCAAAATGAGGAAGCAGAAGTCCACTTGGTTCCATTTTGTCAGATAATTATTCTTTCTACCATCCTTATGTGGCTCACCTGGACTGATCAAAATCTTTATTTTTAGAAGCCACTGACACTTTTCTCAGTGGCTCTTCCCTTTTTGAATATAGAAAGAGCTGCTCACAGACATATTTGGATAATCATTTAAGTGAAAACAGTATAGGGTTGCTGAGTTCAAATTTGAGGAGTTATACAATAATTTTTATTTAGTTGTGAACCACTCTTAGTGTACTAATAATTACCATATGAATCCAAGGCCTGTAAATGTTCCCAAACCTTTGCTTCTCAGGTGTAAGATACCTCTTTCCCTGGCTAATGACATTCTTTTAGCCCTGACATCCTTCTTTAACACACATTCAGAATACTTTGAAGTGCTATAATTTTACTCCCTTAGGGTATATTATATCCATGAATTAAGATTTTTCTTACTACATTCTCCCTGCCCCTTTCTTGCTCATCAAGGGCACTGAAAAGAGAATCAATCACTCCGCACTCTGCTATCTGCGGTTCAATGGGAGAAGGCAAGAGTATTAATAAAATTAATCAAAGCTAGAATCAAAGCTACTTTCAGACATTACCATCTAAATACTAATCCACAACACAATAGGCTGGAGGTCTCATCCAAGTGCAGCAAGTACAATCCTGTCCTAGGGCTGTGTGGGCCCCAGCAGCCCTGTCAGCCTCAGCTTTTAATACGCAGTACTAGCTTCATTTCAAGTGAACCATTCATGCTTGAGAAACACTCTCATATTTCCATTTGTAATGTTGTCATAAAGGAATTTCATTTAATACTTTCCAGACTAAGTGATTTGGTATACATACACACACACACACACACACACACATATGCACACACACACACACACACACACACACACACACACACACACATAAATTAAAGCCAAAATAAGAGGATGAGCAAGGAAGTATATTCTTGAAGACTTTTTTGAATCAAGAGGAAATTTATGCAGTGACTTTCATTTTCTCCCAGGTGCCTATGACTTCAAGTCTGCTTTTTAAATATTGCTCTTAGTTTTCTCTTTCTTTGGTGTGATATTGCAATTTGGTTGGCTTTCCTCTTTATTGAAGTAGCCACAGTTTAGCTGTTTTTATATATATGATTTCTATTAGGTGAGGAGTAATACTCAATGAACTTGATAGGTAGGGCAGGGTATGGACGAAGCAGAACTGAAGCCCTGGGTTATGGAAGGATCTTAGAGATCTCCCTGTCCCTCATTACACCTCAGCGTGTTACCCCATTAATGGCTGCATTTCAGAATGGGCTGGGAACTGGGCATTAGCATCTAGCCTTAAGTTTTATTAATAAATTTGGCTTACAGAGTTCCTTCTTAGGAGCTCCATGTGAAGAGTTCTTATGGAATTAAAAGTCTCAGTTTTACTTCCATAAAGTAAAATTGGCCTCCAGAATTGACTTGGAATTTTGGTTTTTCACAACAGTAGTTTTCCACATTAGACAATCAGTTTTATGAATATGTGTTTTAGTCTCATTGTTTCTACTTTGAATTCAGTTCAATGGTGTGCTAAAATAGTCAGAAATAGTACTTGTAACCTTTAACACATGAGTACTTTTGAGTATACAAATATCTTTTTGCTTTATCAGTCTATCAAGCTTAACCTTGTTTAAATTTAGAGAAACAAGAAAGACAAAGGAGCATGAACAGTCTCCAGGATTCTCCACCAATCCTACTAAGGCCAGGCTCAGTTTTTTAAAAAATTGATGTACAAGAAAAAAAAAAAACCTATAACTGAAAACAACAACAAAACCTAACAAACAGCTACAGAAAGTTCTTTTAAAAACCAAATCAAATCCAAACAACTAACTTGACTGTTATCTACAAAAATTAAAATTGCTGGCTCCTTGTGAACCTACCAAACAAAGATATAAGAAATACTCCTTGTTACATGAACCTGAGTGTTGTCATGTGTATTCTCCAAAGGGACAACCACAATTTTATCCAGATATATTCAAAACCAAAGTGGTGTAAACCAAGCTCTGAATATAGAAAGAAAAGGAAGAAGTTGATGCTGGTTAGTGGGTGGATGGTATTGGAGAAGGGCACTAATACTTGACATTAATTATACATCATCCCACCTGATCCTCGTCAGGGTATTTGCCAAGAAGTTCTTACATTCCTGTGGCCAGGGAGCAGGGCCACACTAGAGTTTCATGGAAAACAACAGTGCATTCTAAAGCATTTTAATCATCCCAGCTCCTTGAAATGACTAAATAATTTAGCAAAATCATTTTGTTGAATGGAGCCTACTTTTGTGAAAGTAATCAAATTTCAACTTCAAAGTTTTGTGGGTTTTTTTTCAAAGAAGTCTCCTAAACAGATTTTTCTCTAATGATTAACAACTGCTGATTTAATGTTAACCTAACAAGGTTTTTAAATTACTAGGGTAGATGCAGAGATATAGTTTGAAAAGAATATCAACATAGACTGGATGCTTTTACTTTGAAAGTGTATACTCACAGAAGAGAAGCCAACAACCTGCTCACCTGGTAGGCCAAAAAGAAAGAAGAAAAAGTCAATTCCCAACAAATACAGAGAATATGAGCCATTTTCTGATAGGCTTTATTTATTATTCTATTTATAGGAAAAAAATCCCTATCTTCCACTGCAGCATATAGAACCTGCTTTAGAGAGTACAATTTCCATGAAGAAATCAGAAACCCCTACATCCATGCTGGAAGCCACCTGTATCAGTTTTAAACAGCTGAGATGCCCTGCAGATTTTGAAGCTGCACCTCAATCCTCCTCCCTGCCAGGAAGCAGGGCCGCCCACGTGCAGTCAGCCCCCATTAAGATGATCCCTTGGGCAGAGACCTCACGCGTGGTTGGCCCTACCAAGGGGAGCACTCCCCTGAAATCCACACCGAACCTCACTCACACAGCTCTGCCCCCACACACTCACAGGGTTGTCACAACACCCAATGGGCTGTTACTAAGGGCCCTGGTATGCAGCCGAATATATGCAGTCAATAGGAATGCATATTCGGGGAATACTTGTCTTGGGCTCTGGAAGGAGTAACATCTATCAGGCAGAACTGCCAGTGACTTGGAGGCCTCCTATGTCCCCAGCCTGAATACACATGGAGAGCAGAGGAATGTGGGAGGATTTCAGGGCCGTGCTTCATGGATCATTCTCCTTTTATCAGACCATTCATACAGGTTAGCACTTGGCACTTTCCCCTCCACTCCATTCTGCAGTGCTACCAACCCAGGCTTCAACTCAAGTCCAGTTTGTGTCCTTAAGGCTCTCAGTGTAGCTACCTGATGGGTGACTGGCAAGCATTCCCCATCTCCTTGGATGCTGGAGTAGCTGTGATCTCAATAGTTAACCAAACAAGAACTAGAAGAAAATGAAAGCAGGAGGGGTTGGTGGTGTTCTTTTGACAAAAGTGGTTTGGAGAAGGTCATTAGCAGAGAGATAAAACTTGATAAGACAGCACACATTATTAAATCAATATGGTGTGTGGGGGGGGGCCTTAATCCTTGTTAAACACGAGTGCTAAACTACTGCAGGAGTTGAGAGATGTGGTGATCAAATCTAAAGGACCTCTACATCTACATCAAATCCAAGGACATCTACAGTGAAGAACTTTTGCCACTCCTGTTAACCATCATAGGCAAGGTGTTAGGTAACAATCACAAAGTGCTTTTCAGGTGAACACTTAAGTCAGAGGGCTATTTCTGTCCTCTGCTAAGGCTTTGAGTAGCCTTTGTCCCTGGTCTTCTGTGTTTGAGGCACCCTAGGGATTCCCTGGCTGCTGTGTGTGTGTGTGGGGGGGGGTGTCTCAGCTTTGGTGATGGCCACAGACAGCATCTGGGGCTTCCAGGATAGAGCCATGATGGCAGTGCTGAACTCTGGACACAGCATTGTTTTCACATTCTTCAAACAACTGTCACATTGAATGCTAGATAGACTACCCTAACATCATCCTCCAATATGCTGGTCCCTTCCCCACCCCAACTCTCAACTCAGCTTCCATTTTGCGTGTGTGTGTGCGTGCGTGTGTGCGTGTGTGTGTGTGTGTGTGTGTGTGTGTATGTGTGTGTGTGTGTGTGTGTGTGTGTGTGTGTGTGTATGTAAGCCAGGTTCCTTGGTATATACCAGATAGGGGGTGATTATACAGGCCATGGAGTTGGACCAGCCTGACTTGGAATTTGGCTGGGATCCAGGCAAAGTGTTGTTGTTATCGTTTTTTAATCTCTGTAAGTTTGTTTGATCAATGAGACTCTTCGCCTAAGAAAATGTACACAAGGTATGTACCAGTGTCCAGCACACAGGAGTAGCTCTTGCTAGAGTACAAATGTGCATGACAGCACAGACAGCACAAGACACTAAACAGGACATTTCATTATTTCCTGCTAGGGGCTAGTTTGAAAGGAATAACATCTATTTAGTAGGCAGTGAGGTGGACGATGAATCTCAGAAGAGGAAGGCAGGAATTGACACCTAATCATATCTTATCTTCTTGGATAGGTAATAGAAGACTTCCTTTTGGGTTTGGAAGACAATCACAATGCTCACAGAGTTATAATAAATACAGAGTGACTTTGGGGCCACACACCATTTCTTCTCTGTATTTGCAAATGCATCTGTAGGTTTAGGATAGGATACCATCTACAACATGTAGTGCTAGAGGCAACTGAGGAGGCCAACAGCTTGCATGTAGGCATTGCAGCATGTGGGAGAAGGAGGAGGTTATAGGAGGAGAGACCCAAGTAGGAAGAGAAGAAGGCCGGTAGGAATGCAGCCCCAGGCTTTCACCCACTGTGGAATGCAAGGGAACATAAACTCAGAATCTGCAGTGCTGGAACTGAATTAGTCCCTTAGAACATGAATCAGAAAGGCAGGCCCAGGACCCCACCGCTATCCAAAATGATTGCAGCCCTGCCCTGTCAATCAAGTTCCTCTGCTTCTCTTCTTCCTCTTCTCTTTCTGTTTTCCTCTTCCCTCCACGTTTTCCTTTTGTGGTTCCCCATTTATAATTATTCTAGGCCCACCTCTACTAGTAAATTACAAAACACTTTAAAACCTGCAAATAAATGTAAAAGATGTTCCTTGTTCCTTCAGAACCTATGTTTCAAGCCTCACCTCCACAGTAGAATGCCAAAATATAAGTGGTTTTAGTCTAAGGCTTGGTTTGTCATGAAACTTTATGATGCTAGTATTTAAAAAATTAGGCAGCTTATTTTAATGCCTTTGAACTAGACCCAACTGATCCCGGTAATAAAGACTATGTGTAGTCAGTGATGGTGAAGAAATCTTTGAGAAATTTTTTGGACACAGGAGTGCTTTGAGCATAACTAACCTGAAGACAGCCATACCAGGAGGTACTGGGAAGCTCCAGTTGCCTGTCTGCCTGCCTTCCTGTCTATCCACTACCAACAGCTGCTGGTGAAATGAAGACATTGGTGGTCCTGGGTTTGACTTTTGGGGGGTGTGCTCATGGACAAGTTATTTAGCTGCATGTCAGTAGCAAGCAATAAGGTGAATGCAGCCTGCTTTTACCTTACTTTTTACCACATTAAAGCATCATGCTAGTCTTCATTTGATTTTTTGTTCTGGTATTGGGGCTTGAACTCCAGGCCTTTTGCTTGTTTAGATATTTTTGTTCAAGACTGGCACTCTACCACTCTACACCCCTGATTCCAGCTTTTAATGAATGAATTGGAAGAGCTGTAATCCTCGATCTCAGCTTTCTGAATAGCTAGGATTATAGGTGTGAGCCACTGGTGCCCAGCAAGCAATATGATGTTGTTTGAAAATAAAAATGGCCATAGACTTTTATGTATGCTGGGTGGTTTTGCTCCTTTTTATCCCCTCCCTTTTCTTTTCTTTTTGCTGGTCCTGGGGTTTGAACTTAGGACCTGGGTGCTATCCCTGAGTTTCTTTGTGCTCAAGGCTAGTGCTCTACCACTTGAGCCACAATGCCACTTCTGACCTTTTTGAGAGGCAATAGTCTCAGAGGGACTTTTCTGCCTGGGCTGCCTTCGAACTGTGATCCTCAGATCTCAGCCTCCTGAGTAGCTGGATTATAGATGTGAGTCACCAGTGCCCGACTCCATTTTTTTTTTAAACTCTCAAACTGGTGAGATACAAATTTAAAACAGCTTTTATAACAATGATTTCCAGAAAAAAATGGATTCCTTGTATTTATTTCATCTTGTATGTGCCAGTTCTGAAGAGGAAATATGCTTTATGTATGCATTGCTGAGTACTTGAGGATATTGCTTCATAAGAAAGACTACAGAAAAATAAATCACTGTAATTATTATGTAAGCTGATGACACAAAACAAATGTTCACCTTTCAGATTTCTAAGTCTTTTCTGAGTAGTCAAGGCCTGAATCCGATGCTCTTCCCACAACTCTGCTCAACGTTTATTTATTGATGTGCAATCCAAAATTTGGAAGTCATTATTACTTTTATGAGAAGCACACACTCAGGAAAAGGAGTTGCTGTATCCATTCTATCTGTGAGAGAAAATCTCAAGAAGGTAATTTCTCTTCGTCTTGATTTAGGATCCATATCTGGGATGAATAAAAGTTTGGTTTTTGTAAGATGATTTCTGCTCACTGAGCAGCTGCAGGGAGCACCCGAGAGCTGTAGGATGTAGGATGAGATAAGGAAAAGCACCTTAGGGATTGACTTTGGCATTTTTCATTTTAACCTTTCAGGCAGGTTCACTAACCTTGGGTGTGAGCAGAAGAGGAACTGGGGGGGCGGGCGGGGGGAGCCTAGGAAATGAACAGTTCAAAGTAGAACATCATGATTCTTTCCATGGAAGGCCAGATTTCTTAGGAAGTATCTTTAGTCTACCCTTTTGACAAAGAGTTGGGGTTTTTGAGACCACATTTAACAAGTTGCCTGAAAATGGATAGCAACTTCTAGCTTTTGAGTGAAACATTTCCAGGATCTTGCCTGAAGCAGACACCTGTTTTGTGTTGGGTGTTTTTTGTTGTTGTTGTTTTATTTTACACATGAGCTCATAGATAGGGGCTGACAAGCAGATTAGGTAGAACCATGCTTCAGGAGGCTGCTCAGTCTCTTAAGAGTGCATGGAGTTATGAAGCTGGTTCTCAGAAGTCTCCATTTTCTCCTGGAATCCTCTCTGAATGGAGGTCTTGCGGCTGCTAACTGGGCTTTGAGAGAGTGACACCTATTCTCTGTTCTCCTTCACTTTGCATATCATTTTTCAAGCTTTCTGGGAAGCGCTGTTACACTTCTATGAAGAGACTCCAACTGCCAATCTCAAAATATTCTTTGAAACCAGTAACACCAGGTGCTCTGTTCAAGGAGTGAAGGAGGCAGCTCTACATAATATACAATGCAACATTTGTTCCAGCAGCAATGGATTCACACACACACACACACATACACACACACACACACACACACACACACACACACACACACACACACACACACACACACACACACACACACACACACACACACACACACAGAGACTATTGCCCAGATAGCTCAGTGTTTCTCTTGAAACCCTAAGGGCTTCAGGAAATGCAAGAAAACTTTCAAAAACAAAGCATCCAAAAAAAAAAAAAAAAAAAGAAGAATAAGAAATCAAAGAAAACATTAAGAAAAGCAATGAATCCAAGCTGAACACAGCTTGCAATAACATACTCAGCAGCAAGGAAGTCAGGAAGTTAGATGAAGTCATATCACCCAACTTGTAGATAAGAATGACCTCTTCGGGAATGATAAAAGGTCTCTGTGAGCCATTTTAGAGGTGTGGATTTGTTCTGGTGACACTGTGTTAAGAAGATACAGTTAAAGTGCGGTCACTGGCATGGGAGGAGGCTCCTGTTTTCTTAGCATAGTTTATGAATGAGACCAAAACATCCATAGGATGGCGTTTTACTCTTACTGAGAAAATATGTATTTTCCATTTGAATTTTTACACATCCTTGCCCCCCAAAGAACGGAGCCCAAAGAATGGAGAGACCTGCAAAGAATTAGGTAAGTGAGGTAGAACAGAGATGAGACTGTTGGAGCCACACTCAAAGACAAAACTCCTGCCTGATCCCTCCATTTCCTGTCCCTTGAGCAGAGGGTGGGAAGCACTGGGGATCCTTTTCAGCGTTCTCCATGTATATATTTGGGGGTGGTAGGGATGGAATCCTGCACATCCTAGGCTAGCTCTCTACCATTCAGCAATATTCCCAGTCCTATGTTCAATAGGTTAAGCCCAATGCCAAATATGGTATTATATTAAGTATTGGCTTAATTTTTTTTCTTTTTTGGTGGGTCATAGGGCCTGAACTCTGGGCTTGGGTGCTGAGTACTGGCTTAAATTTTGAGACAGGGTCTCACTAGTGTTCTAACTGGCCTCGAACTCACAATCCTCCTGCCTCAGCTTCCCAAAGGCTGAGATTAAAGACATATGCCACCACACCTAGATTTAGTGACATGGGTGGCGGTGGCTCATACCTGTAGTCCTAGCTACTCAGGAGGCTGAGATCTGAGGATCACAGTTCAAAGCCAGCCCAGGCAGGAAAGTTAGTGAGACTCTTATCTCCAATAAACCACTAGAAAACCAAAAGTGGCACTGTGGCTCAAGTGGTAGAGCACTGGCCTGGAGTAAAAGAGCTGAGGGACAGCGCCCAGGCCCAGAGTTCAAACCTCATGACGACCACCACCACCACCACCAAAAAAAATTGCAGTTCCTTTATGATAGCTCAGACTATAATCTTTACCTTGTTTGTATTTGGGGCTAGAAAACACATCTTTGTTAGTAAAGATACTAGATTGTCTCATTTACTATTTTATTTCTTAGTTTTTAATTATCCCTTTTCAACTAAGTTTTGCCTGTAACGCTTTGTTTGGGGTGGGTTAAATTTCTGTTTTTACAGGGTAATGTTTTAAATGTCTTTAATGTTTTCTTCTCTCAACCTTTTGCAGGTGTGACCATTTTGGAATTTTTGTGACCCCTGCAGACACGTGTATGCACATACCTGTATGTGTGTGCACATGTATTGCTAAAGTGCAGTGCCATGGGAGTTCAGCCCTCTTTTCCTTGATGGCCTTTTTTTTGGGTCCGGATGTGGGGCCTAAACTCTGGGCCTGGGCACTGTCCCTCAGCTCTTCAGCTCAAGGCTAGCGCTCTACCACTTGAGCCACAGCGCCACTCTGGCTTTTTTCTTTTTGCTTATGTGGTGCTGAGGAATAGAACCCAGGGCCTCAGGCATGCAAGGCAAGTGCTCTACCACTGAGCCATCTTCCCAGCCCCCCTTGCTGGCCTTTCACTTTATTGCTACTTACTATTCATGTTTGTAAGTACAGTGAATATAGTTACAAGGCTATGTCAGAAGACTCTCATCTTTATCTCTTCACTAAATTGCCACAGGGGGATGAATGCTTGCATTTTAGAATCGTACCCTTCTAGACCTTACAATCTATATCTTATTCTCTTTAAATCAAAATATCCATGATTCAGTCTTAGAGCTATTTTCCTGAGGTCCAGACTCATGAAGTTACCCAATCATCTTTATTCATGTTCTGTTCATTTGAACCTGCGAGAATGTGTGCTCTTCTTCTTCTTCTTTTTCTTTAGTGGGTGTTCTGGGTCTTTAAAGAAATCATTTTGCCAGCTATTATATCCCTGGTCTTTGTAATAAAATTCCACTAGAGAAGAGGTGAAAGGGCGTGTGTTACGCCTTCCTCCCTCTGGCTTATTAGAGAGGATGAAGGTTTCTAAGCAGGATGAAAGAAATAATCCAGGAAGGAAGCCAGGAAGAAAAGGGGGTGGAGGGAAACTTAAGCCAGTGTCAAGAGGTTGGTGAATGGAAGAATGTGACACAGAGAGGGGAGAAAGAAAAGGAGAAGCCACTCGGGTAGCTCTCACCATCTTTTCCTGAAGGAAGGCTTCTTTCAAAGTTCTCCACAGAGCCATCCTGGCCCTTCACACCCTCACCCTCGTAGACACACACACACACACACACACACACACACACACACACACACACACACACACACACACACACACACACACACACACACACACACACACACACACACACACACACACACACACACACACTCCTCCTATTTCTACTTTGTGTTACAGGCCTCTGTGTGGCCTCCTGTAGTCTTCTACATGCTGGCTATTTTCCTCCAGGTCAGGGACTCTCCTTGATGCGGGTGACATGAGAAGCTCATGGTACAACCTAACTACAGGAGTCCCCCTCACTTGTCCCCAGCCCAGGCCCATCCTGTGGTACCTACTCCTTTCTGAACCACTGCACTGTCAGTATAGTTTTCTGGCCTGAAGTGTCCTTCTCCTTTCTCTTGTTTACTTTTTAATGGTTGTGGCATAAATTCTTCAGGAAGACTTTTCTATTTTCTTTTATGTTTCTACTGATGCTGGGGATTGAACCAGGGGACTTGTGCAACCTAGTCAAGTGTTCTATCACTGAGTCATATCCCCAGACCAACAAGGTTTTTCTGCCAGGTTGGGAAGCAATAAACTATGCAAACTTCTCTTTTAGTACTTTTCATAAACAGAAACCTTTAATTTATAAGACTCATATAGAGCCAGTGGACAAGGAGGTAGAAACCTTACCCTCTAATCTTTGTTTTTCCAGGCTTAAGAATTAATTATTACTGTTTAGCGGTAGATAGTCATTAAAAATTACTTGAATTAAAAATTGATTAGGAAAGGAGTGGTAGCACACTCTGGTAATCCCACCATGCAGGAAATGGAAGTAGGAAGATCTCGAGTTTAAGAACCAGCCTGGGCTATTTTAGGGAGATCCTGACTAAAAAATAAATAAGCAAAACTAAGTTGAATAGTTTTCTCGTAAGGTCCTTTTAGGGTTGGATAGAACAGATATCATTTATCCTCTTTTTCAGGCAGAAAAACAAGAGGTCAATGAAGACCAACAACCTGGCTCAAGATTTAAATAATGTTAAGGCTGATGGGAAGCCATTTCTTTTCTTTTTTTTTTTCCTTTGTTTTTTGTTTTTGTTTTTTTAAGAAGCCATGTCTTCTGCTCTGTCCTGTAGGCTAAAGAAATTTGCTCTGAGAAAATGTGTATCTATTACTCTTCCAGCCAAAGGGCTATTAAATGAGGAGATGGTACAGTCATGGTAAGCAGTCTATCTGGCTAAACAGGAAGAGGACTCAGGACAACCACTTGCTGTGCCTTGGAGAAGACAGGCTGGGGTTCCGAGCTGCTACATAGGTTCTATCCATGGTTGGGCACTGGTAGCTCACACCTGTAATCCTAGCTACTCAGGAGGCTGAGATCCAAGGATCACAGTTCAAAGCCAGCCTGGGCAGGAAAGTCCTGGAAGTGGAGCTGTGGCACAATGTGGTAGAGTGTTAGCCTTAAGCAAATGAGCTCAGGGACAGTGCCTAGGCCCTGAGTTCAAGTCTCATAATAGAAGGAAGGAAGGAAGGAAGGAGAAAGGAAGGGAGGGAGGGAAGAGAGAGAGAGAGAGAGAGAGAGAGAGAGAGAGAGAGAGAGAGAGAGAGAGAGAGAGAGAGAGAGAGAGAGAGAATTGGGGTGAGGACTACTGGGCAAGAACTCAAAAAAACAAAAACAACCCACACAAACACAAAATCCCAAACAGCTTAAAGCTGGAATTAAAGTAATGCAGCTTGAACAAACTTGTGACCTGGAAAGAATGGAAAATAGCTGGGAATCTTTATAAATGAATTTCTCACCGATATGACTTCTAAATGTGCAGATATATATTTATTTTTAGACTAATAGACAGCCCAAAGAAGTGGCAGGGAGCTGATGATCTCACTTGAAGCCAGAAGCCTTGCTCTAAGGTCTCAAAATGTACAAGCTAAATTACTTTCAGTAAATTACTTCACTTCTCGAAACTTTGGTTTCTCCTTAAATAGTGGGTATGATGCTTTATACCTGTATGGATATTGTTAGGATTGACACCTTTTATGTTTCTTAACATCTTAGCTTTTTTTGGGGGGGGGGGTCCAGTCATGGGGCCTGAACTCTGGGCCTGGGCGCTATCCCTCAGCTCTTCAGCTCAAGGCTAGCGCTCTACCACTTGAGCCACAGTGCCACTTCCGGCTTTTTTCTTTTTGCTTATGTGGTGCTGAGGAATCGAACCCAGGGCCTCAGGCATGCAAGGCAAGCGCTCTACCACTGAGCCACCTTCCCAGCCCCCTTAGCATTTTTATTAGCATTACATTAATTACACAAAATAATGGTTTCATTATGTGTATGTCTATCATTTCATACTTGCATAGATTTCTATGGTTGTATTTACTACCCCATCACTCCCTCTGGTCTCTGCTTCCCTTTCCTGCAGGACTCCTTCCTTTCCCCAAATAGTCTTGCTTCTGTTTTCAAGAAGATTGACTCCTTTTCATTAATAAATTCTGACTTGCTTCTCAAGTTACCACATTCAGGGTTAAATTAAATTGTTATGCAGCACAGAGCACTTTACATCTCCTTGATAGGATGTTACTGAGGTCAGGAGTTGCTCTTGACTGTAAAGGACCCTGGGAAATTCCCATATTAGTAACTGAACTCAGGGCTTCAAAAATGCCAGACAACTGCTCTACCACTTGAGCCATACCTCTCAACCCTTTACTTTTAGTTTTTCAGATAAGATCTTGTACATTTGCCTGGGCCAAGACCTCTATTCTCCTCCTTCTTCTGCCTCCTGTGTAGCTGGGATTATAGGAGTGACCTACCACCATGCTCAGTCCAATTTTATTTTATTCTCTTTTTTGTCATCTCCTCTCTTCTCTCCCCTCCTCCCTTCTTCTCCTCTCCCCTCCTCTTCTCTCTCCTTCCTTCCTTCCATCCTTTCTTCCTTCCTTCCTTCTTCTCTCTCCTTTCTTTCTTTCTTTCTTTCTTTCTTTTTCTTTTCTTTCTTTTTTCTTTCCTTTTTCAGTCTACTACTCCTGCCAATCAGGCTCCCAAATGCTAGAATTAGGCACCCATTACAATTGGCTTGATTTTACTTTGATTGTCCTCTACACAGGAAAGAAATTAGGACTGAAGGGAGTTAGTCATCATGTGCCAGATAGATACTAACAATAAACAGCACAAGCATAACAGACAAAAGAAAGCATCACTAACCAGACTTGGCAAAGCTAGGATGTAGGCTCAGGTGATTGATGTAACTAAGTAGTGAGCTAAAAGAAATAGAGCCAATGGCCTGAAAAAGCCCCCTAAGAGAAACAGCAAGAGCATATTTCTACTAGTTTCTAGGAATAACTGCATAACTAAGGTTCCTTAATCTAACTCTCCTTTTATATTATCTGATGTTGTACTTTCCTTCGTACTTCTCTCCATCCTCCACCTAGATCCTAATGGTTTATCATTCCTCTAATTCAGCACCCTTTAAAGATATGGTAGAGTGGGGTTTATTTCCTAATTTTTTTTCTCTTTCTTTTTTCCCCAAAGACTTAACTATTTTATATTTAATATTCTCAGATTCTAGTTCTTAGTTACTACTTTGGCAATCAAGAGAAGAAAGGAGAGAAGAGGGGTGGGGAGGGGAAGGGAGAGGAGAGGAGAGGAGAAAAATTCATATTTGCTAAGAGCAGCCATTATGCTAGAACTCAAGTGCTCGGACTGGCTGCACGTGTCTATCTGGGGAAAGGTTAGGGTGGTGGAAGACATAGAAGATCAATGGAAGAGAGTGTGCCAACCAGGAGATTTCAAAAGCATGTAGATTAGGGGACCTCACTTGAGATCCATTAGGTATTATATACCTACATTGTTTCAGTTAAAGACAAACCTTCCTAACAAAATCTAGGGCTGGAGGTTCAGTGAGGGAATGTAAAATGGATTTGCTTTTAATCAGTGTGTGTGATGAGACATGGTGGTGGTGTACTTCAATTGGGTGGGGAATGACAAATCTGTCAAAACAAGGGAAGAAAAACTGATGTGTTAAGAAGAGATGACATTGGGTTTAAAATAAAAAGCTATCCAGTTGGGGAACAACCAATCAAAATAATGCTGCTAATGGACTACTTATTAGCATGAAGAGAGAACTGTGACCCACACATAGTAACCAAGGGAGAGGATAGACACAGAGAGTAAAGAACTGGATTAGGGGAGGGTCCACGAAAGGGAAATGTAGTGCTGGCCTCACATCAAAGCAGAAAGCAGGCCAATGTTTTTGAAGGCTTTACTTTTGTCCTGAATGATTAGCTGTGAATTGAACTATTAGAAAACCATGAATGAAAGCAGATAGATAGATAGATAGATAGATAGATAGATAGATAGATAGATAGATAGATAGATAGACAGACAGACAGACAGACAGACAGACAGACAGACAGTAGATAGAGGAATCATTATCCACAGTATAAGACAATTACTGGCCTTACAAAAAAAGTACTCCTTGAAGTTTGTTTTTTTAAGAGCCCTTTAAAGTAGAATGTGATAAAAGAATAAAAGAAAAAGAAATGCACAAAACCTTTTTGGAATTCTATTTCATAAGGTAAAGGCAGCCCATCTAACAGAGACAAAGGTTGCAACTGAGCTGGTTTGGCATTTCAAAAAGCAGAAGCATCTAATAGACAAAGAAGATGGAAACACACTGTCTGCCTCCAGCTGTAATATAGGGTCATTTCATATGCCATGCCAGCAAGCTCCTGTTTCACTAAGAAGAATTCATTAAGTAGAGAGCAAGTCAATAAATATGAGCTTTATTTAAAAAAAAAAAAACGGGTGCAATTAAAGGTATTGGTGCAACTAGCTGTAATGAAGGGAGAGTGACTCAGCAGCGACTTGAAATGCTCCCATGCACTGTAAAATCTCCCCCATTTCAAGTTGTATTGAAAACAAAAAAGCAAAGCATTGTCTGCTACATCATTTGTAATAGTCAAGGTGAATGTCAGCACGATGGAGGAAGAAATACGTATATAAAACTGCCATCTTACCAATAATAGTGAATTACAGTCCAGTCGGTGCTGGCAGCCCCAGGCATCTGGAGGGAGGACAGGGAGAAAGCCCTGCACTCAGCCACACACCCGTAGAGGTGATTCTCATTAACAGTGTTCTGTAAATGCGTACAAATACTTAAAGCTACATAGAGGGATAAACATATTTAGGAATCCCTGAGAATTCTAGATCAAACAGTATTTTTGGGGGGGCGGGAGAGGGAATGTGTAGGATAATCACTTGATAGAACCCACATGCATCAAAGGGACAACAGAGGCTGTGGTCGTGAAGCATTGCATAAGAATCATCCTAAACAAGTTCATGGACCTATGTCATCTGCTTTGAATGTGGAGCAGCCTCAAGACCAAATAAGGTGCATGCCTCGCATGTTTTACAGACTTGGAATATACAGCTATGCAAAGAAGCCACAAGAACTGTGGGACTACTCCCATTGCTCCCCGTGAGAAACCCTCTGCTCAGCATGGTCTTGCCATCTGAATGTGTGTGTGTGTGTGTGTGTGTGTGTGTGTGTGTGTGTGTGTGTGTGTGTGTGTGTGTGTGTGTGTGTGTGTGTGTGTGTGTGTGTGTGTGTGTGTGTGTGTGTGTGTGTGTGTGTGTGTGTGTGTGTGTGTGTGTGTGTGTGTAGAGTGTGTACACTGAGGTTTGAACTTGGGGCCTGGGCACTGACCCTTAGCTTTTTTACTCAAGGCTGGTGCTGAACCATTTGAACTATTACTTCTGGCTTTTTGGTGGTTAATCAGAGATAAGCATCTAATAGACTTTCCTGTCCAGGTTGGCTTTGGACTTTGATCCTCCAATCTCAGCCTCTTCAGGATCTAGGTTTTATAGGCAGGAACCATCAAAGCTCAGTTTGCTATCTGAATTCTGGCCTGGAAGAGAGAGAAACAGCCAGAGGCTGGATTTGCCAGTGATGTCATATGACCAGCCACTGCCTGGACTAACACCTTCTAATATAACACAATCAAAAGGATTAAGTGCTTACTAGCTCAAAAATAAAATTACAAGGTGTGGCTGAAGGTGCTTCAAGCACTGGGAGGCTTAGAGCAGTGTTCTCCCAGCCAATGCCAAGGATGTCAGGAGGAAAGGGAATATTGGAGGGAGAAGGGAGACAGAAGACAGTTTGGAAACTTCCAGTCACAAGAATAATAAATAGCCCACAATAAGTTCAGGTGCAAGGGAACAGACGATGCTGTACAAATTGAACCTAGCATTTTCGTGTACTCAGAGACCCACACCATCTTCCCTGCCTACCTCAGAGCTGCTAAGATAAGCACATGAAATATGGTCTGCAAGAGTGATTTATGAACCATAAATCTTTTAATAATTTATTGTGGTATGTGGTCCTAATGGTTAAAAAACCCTCTGGAAGCTTCAAGAGGAGGGAGTGTCTCAAAAAGGATGGGCCTTTGTCTTGTCTGAATCTGCAAGCATTTTCCTTTTGAAATGTCTGCCCACATGCATCAAAACTGCATATTTTGGGGCCATAAAAGGGATGGTTTATCTTATAAAAATATAAAGGGGAATGGATTATTTTATGATCTAGTTGCTGTTTTCTGTGATATACAATTCAAAAGCACTAGAGTTTTGGAGAATCTGAAACTTTATTTTACTTGAGGAATGAAGAGATCTTCAATATCTCCCCACAACCTTCTTCTCAGTAACAAAAGCAAGAACAAACCTACCACCTTTCCATCTGTCAATATGGCTCAGGATAGGGTATTTTAACAACTGTTCTGACGCTCTTCACGCAAAAGAAGCATGCTCTGTTCATTTAGTGGGTAGGTTTATTGCAGGGAGAAACAAAAAAAAGCAAGCTGGCTTAAACTTCAATTAATCCATGCTCTCTCTCTCTCTCTCTCTCTCTCTCTCTCTCTCTCTCTCTCTCTCTCTCTCTCTCTCTCTCTCTCTCTCTCTCTCTCTCTCTGTGTGTGTGTGTGTGTGTGTGTGTGTCCGCATACATGCCAGTACTGGGGCCTAAACTGCTTGAACTCAGAGTTTGGACACAGTCCCTTAGTTTTTCACTTCAAATTGGTGTTCTACCACTTGAGCTACACCTCCATTTCTGACTTTTTGGTGGCTAGCTGGAGATAAGAGTCCCATGGACCTTCTTTCCTGGACTAGCTTCACTTCAAACTATGATCCTCAGCCTCCTGAGTAACTAGGATTACAGGTGTGAGCCGCACCACTGGCACCTGGCAATCCACACCTTTTGATATTTACAAAGCTAAGTTCCACTCAATTTTCCAGTAAGAGTATCTATATTCCAAAAGAATGCATCAAAAGATATAAATAAAAAGGCACCTAACAGAACCAAAATGGTCAAAATGTAGAAAAGAAAAAATAAATTAAGGGGGAGTCGCATAGAATATCATATAGCCATGGGAAGAATGGCCTGTGACTATATATAGTCAACATTATCTGCAGATGAAATAATACTGTGTGAAAAACCCAACACAAAACAGTATTTATAGCCAGGCGCCGGTGGTTCATGCTTGTAATCCTAGCTACTCAGGAGGCTGAGATCTGAAGATCGTGGTTCAAAGCCAACCTGGGCAGGAAACTCTATGAGACTCTTATCTCCAATAAACCACTCCGAAAATCGGAAGTGGTGCTGTGGCTCAAGTGGTAGAGCACTTGCCTTGAGCTGAAGAGCTGAGGGATAGCACCCAGGCTCAGAGTTCAAGTCCCACAACCAACAAAAAAAAAAACCCAAAAAACAAAAAATAAAAAAAATCCCTACAGTATTTATAGTAAGATCTACTTACTCAAAGTATAAAAACAAGCATAGCTTAGTTGTTAATGAAAGACAGAATCAGAATCCTAGTGACCCTGGGGGAGAGCAGGTAGGGGGTGGTGTGCTATGTAAATGTAAACAGTTGTATCTGAGGCTTAGTAGCTGAAATAGAAAACATATAAGTATTATTACTTATGCTGTAAATCATGAATTTGGTAAATAAATCTATAAATTCAGTGGATGTATAGAGCCATCAATATTGCTGATCCAATGGATGATAATTTAGTCATCTGGATTTTGGTCCATTTTTTGATAACTTTTCTTAAAAAAAAAAAAAGCAAAACCATCTATGGTCAGATAGACAGATGGATGATACATATACCAATGACTGAAATTAATAGGTGGCTATATTTTTGTCTTATCATGATCATGATCATGATCATCATCATCATTATTATTAGAAATAGAGCCCACTATGATTAAGTACTGGGATTATTGGCATGTATCATCTTGCCTGGTTTATATTTCTAACTAGTAAACAAAGATCAATGACTTTAAGGAGCTGAATTAGTTTTCTAAATCTCATTTCTCTTTCTAAAAGTATTTATTATGAAAAAATTCAAACATATCAAATGTAAGAAGACTACTGTAATGGACCATACAAACTCCTGCCAGAGCCTCAATAAGTGCCCCAACCCCTGGAAATTTTAAGGTAAATCCCAATTATTGTATCATTTCTTTTTTTTTTTTAACTGTGAGAATACCATACAGAGGAGTTACTATTACATGGGCAAGATAACAAGTACATTTCTTATCAAGCATTGTTGTTTGCCAGTCCTGGGGCTTGAACTCAGAGCTTGGATACTGTCCCTGAGCTTCTTTTGCACAAGGCTAGCATTCTACCACTTGAGACACAGCGCCACTTCCAGCATTTTCTGTTTATGTGGTACTGGGAAATCAAACCCAGAGTCTTCATGCATGCTAGGCAAGCATTCTACCACTAAGCCCCATTCCCAGCCCTACCATATCATTTCATTGGTAAATGCTTTACTATTCTCTAAAGAAGAGAACTCTTAATAAACACCTCATTATCATACCTTTAAAAAGTTACCAAATTTTCTTAATATTATCAAACATCAGTGTTCAAATTTTCCCGTTATTTCTTAACTTTTTGAATGTTTATATTTTAGATATTGATCATTTCCATAAGACAGTACCTCATGTAAGTTAAAATGAGAACCGATTCCCAAAGCCTCCCACTCCACACCGGCCACAGTCCAGAGCTCCCCTCTCTTGTCTGCCTTCCTCCTGTTCTGCCCTGTCTCCTTTGACTGACAAACATGCATACATATGCATGCATATGTGCACACACACATGTGCATACAATGAAGTGTTAATATTTGCATTACATTGTAGGTTGTGTAAAATGATTTTTTATATAAAATGAAGATTGTAATGTAACAGAAATTAGACTAAATCAGTACTTAAGAAAACCAGTCTTACCAAGCACTAGCCTTGAGTGAAAAAGCTCAGGGATAGTGTCCAGACCCCGAGTTCAAGCCTCACAGCCAACAGCAACAATAAAAAAGAGAAAACCAGAATTAAGAATGATCAAGAGCTAGGCGCTGGTGGCTCATCCCTGTAATCCTAGCTACTTAGGAGTCTGAGATCTGAAGATGACAGTTCGAAGCCAGCCAGCCAGAAAAGCCCCTGTGAGACTCTCATCTCCAATAAACTACTCAAAAAATCTGGAAGTAGTACTGTAGCTCAAGTGGTAGAGCACTACCTTGAGCACAAAAAGGCTCAGGGACAGCACCCAGGCCCTGAGTTCAAGCCCCAGAACAAGCAAAAAAGGAAAAAAAAAAAAGGAATGATCGAATTTGTAATCAGTAAAAAATCATCAAAACTTCCGATAAGATATGTAAATACTACGTGTATGTATATTATATATATAGTACTAAATACTGTATATATATATAGATATACAAATTATACTTTATTGTACATATTTGGAATGTGTACTCCAAGATTGAACTTTTCTCTCAAAATATCTCCAAGAATGCATTCTAATATGATTGGCTTCAGAAGGTTTTTTTTTAAACAAACAAACTCATCCCACACAGTTCCTGGGCCTTGCTTGCTTCTACCCTGGTCAGCCTTCTTACCAGTTTCTCTGGCTCCCTCTCTACCTCCTTCAGTTCATTCACTATATACCTGCTAAGAGTTAGTTTTGTTTTGTTCTGTTTTCTTTTTTTTTTCTTTTTCTTTGTCAGTCATGGAACTTGAACTCTGGGCCTTAGCGCTGTCCCTCAGCTCTTCAGCTCAAGGCTAGCACTCTACTACTTGAGCTACAGTGCCACTTCTGGTTTTCTGGTGGTTTATTGGAGATAAGAGTTTCACAGCCTTCCTTGCTCGGGCTGGCTTTGAACTGCAATCCTCAGATCTCAGCCTCCTGAGTAGCTAGGGTTACAGGCGTGAGCCACTGTGCCCGACTAAGAGTTAGTTTTCTAAAGCACAGATCCACTGCAGATGTCTAAACATGGAATCTACCCCTTTCATACTTTCATATCTTGCACCTCTTGGCCCTTCCCACCCCAGTATCTTTGGTGCTCTGGTGGTGCTCTAGCAATGCTGAAATGGTCCAGCCCCTAAACATGGGTCATGTTGCTCCTTCTGCCTAACAAATGATGTTTTTCATCTGTCTACATATATTAAATGAAAATTTACAATGAAGAGACAAAGATTTAACAAGGAATAACACAGGATCAATCTCTAAAGCAGCTTTAATCCCAGAGAGCTCTCAACCTAATAGTGACACAGATAAATAGTCAAATGTTAGTATAAGCATGGTAAGTACAGACATTAACATGTATCAGACTTGATGAGGTCACAGGATTTTGTCTGATATGAGACTATTAACATGTGGAATGTAATAGGCATGAAGTGTATGGAGAAAGAAGACTCCAATCTATTATTTTAAAACCTCTCAAAGTTAAATATATAGAATTAATATATCACCATGGGATGGTATAACCAAGAGATCAATTTGAAAGCATGTATAATTTATTAAAGGCAATGCCTATCAAAGATTATAATCACAAAGTCAAATACAACTGGTTTACTTAAAGCGGTCTTTGTTACCAAATAAACACAAAAATCTGTGGGAACCAAATTGGAAGTGTTGGCTAGCAAGGGGAGGCCAAGCAATCTGACTCACCTTTAAAGAGAATGAAGCAATCAACTATTCCCAGGGAGGAACAGAGCATACTGACATACACACAAAAGCATGGAGTTCAACATGACACTGAAAAATCAGTCTATCATAAATCTGTATAATACATACCTACCATGTATAGTGCACAGAATGCAGATGTACAGTTTTATTTAACATACACACACAGTATTGATGTATACCATTTGCCCACCCCATTCCCAGGCCAAAAAAATTGAACATTCCTAGTGCTTTTGGGTCTGCCTTCCCAGTTGCCTTCCACTCCTTTTCTCTGAGAGCTTTTCATGTCAATCACCCCTTTACTTTCCTGTATAATTTTACCACATGCATTCTGCCATCTTAAAACCACTTGATTTCTGTTTTGGAAAACTGCATGGCAGACACAGATCTAAGGGAAGAGCAGCCTGGCTCAGTTCTTTGCAGATCTACAAGAGCTACTACGGAGAGCCTCTGGTGAGCCTGCACAGCTTTGGGGCTGTTGTCAGGTATGTAGTATTAATCAGGAGCCCTAAGCCAGCAGGACTGTGGTCAAGTATGAGCTTCCTTGTATCTTCTATTTTAGTTTTTATTGTTGTGAAATGGTGACAACATAACATTTACCATTTTAACCACTTAGAAGCATACAGCTCAGTGGCAGTAAATACCTTTATTTATGTTGTTGTATAGCCCCTTCCCCGCTCCCCAGAACTTTTTCATATTTCAAAAGCAAAGCAAGGATCCCCATTTCTCCTCCCTTCAGCATCTGGCAGCTACCTGATCTGCATTGTCTTCATGAATCTGATTACTCTAGAGGTCTCACTTAAGTGCACATACTTATGTTTACTTGTAACTGACTTAGTTCCTTTAGCACTTTAGACTTAGTTCCTGAAGGTTCATCCATATGGCAGACTTATTTTTCCTTTAAAGGCTGCATAGTATTTCATTTACATATAAAACAAATTGAGCCTGGCACCAGTGGCACACACCTGTAATGCTAACTTACTAACTTACTCAGAAAGCTGAGATCTGAGGATCACAATTCAAAAGAGCCAGGGCAAGAAAGTCTATGAGACTCTTATCACCAATTAAGCACCAAAAAAAGCCAGAAGTGAAACTGTGGATCAAGTGGTAGAGTACTAACCTTGAGAAAAAAAGCTCAGGGACAGTGCTCAGGCCCCAAGTTAAAGCACCAGAACTGGCACGATAATATAAATAAAACACATTGAGTTTATCTATTCTTACACTGACAGACACTTGGGTATCTATCAATGGATAAATGAACCTCTACCTTTCAGTTATTGTGATTGAAGCTGCTATGAATATGGATATAGGTATGAATATGGATGTATTGGTATCTCTTCAAGTTCTTGCTTTTGGTTCTTTTTGACATACAATATCCACAGAAATTGAATTGCTGAATCAAAAGGTTTTGTTGGTATTTTGCAGTACTGGGTTTTGAACTCAGGACCTTGTGCTTGCTTAGGCAGGTGCTCTACTAACCAAGCCATACCTCTACCCTTCAGAATCCTGGGTGGTTTATTTTGTTGTTGTTTTTGTCTTGAGGAACCACTATTCAATTTTATGGTGATTTTAAACTTAATTCTAGTGTGACAGAGAAGATAATTTGTAGGACTTGACTCTTTCAAAGGTTTTTGTTACTTTTTTAAGGCTGACCTAGAGAATGGCCTGTATAGCCAGATATTCAGTGTATACTTAAAAACAACTATGGTATGGTGGAGTGCTTCCTAAAGTTGGATCAAGTTAGTGGATAGCATTGTTCAAGTCTTTTAGATGCTTACTGCTATTGTATACACATTCACCATATTATTAAGCAAGTTGTTGAAATATCTGATTATAATGGTAAATTTGTCTATTTTTTTCCCTTGAGATTCTTGAGTTTTTGCTTTCTGTATCTTGAAGCTCAGCTACTAGATACATACACATTTAAGACTGTGTCCTCTTGATGAGCTGGTCCCTTTTTCAAATTAGAAAATAATTTTATCTCTGAATAAAGAAATATTTGTTTGTTCTCAAATCTGTTCTGTCCCATAGTTAATACAAGTAGCTGAGTCTTGTTTTGTCGATGAGTATCTTCGAGTACAAATAATAGACAGCTTTGTATGCAGGAGGTAATCAATAAAAATCTGAGAAAAATCATAAAACTGATGCATGAAAAGATCCTGAACAGGGGCTGGAGACAGGGGTCGGTGGAAGAACACTCACTCAGCATGCATGAAGTCCTGGAAAAGTTATTTACATTTGCATTCGGAGCAGTGCAGTAGGGTTCTGGCCCTGCAGCCTCCTCACCAATTTGTATCCTCTTTTTTGTTGTTGGTGGTGGTGGTATTTTGTTTTCTGCCAGTCCTAGGGCCTGAACTCAGGACCTAGGTACTGTCCTTGAGGGTTTTTTGTTTTGTTTTGTTTTTTGCTCAAGGCTGGCACTCTACCACTTAAACCACAGCTCCATTTCTGGCTTTTTTGGGGGGGAGGGGTCCGGTTATGGGACCTGAACTCTGGGCCTGGGCACTGTCCCTCAGCTCTTCAGCTCAAGGCTAGCACTCTACCACTTGAGCCACAACACCACTTGTGGCTTTTTTCTTTTTGCTTATGTGGTGCTGAGGAATTGAACCCAGAGCCTCATGCATGCAAGGCAAGTGCTCTACCACAGAGCCACCTTCCCAGCCCATTTCTGGCTTTTTGTAGTAGTTAACTGGAGATAATAGTCTCATAGACTTTCCTGCCTACCTTGTATTGACCTGTGATCTTCAGCTCTCAGCCTCTTGAGTAGTTAATACTCATCCAATCCCAGGAATCCACTGACAGTCAGAGGGCCCAGAAGCCCTCTGGCTTCAGATTCTAGAATAACTTTTTTTTTTTTTTTCAGTCATGGGGCTTGAACTCTGGGCTTGGACGTTGTCCCTGAGCTCTTCAGTTCAAGGCTAGCACTCTACCGCTTGACCCACAGCATCACTTCCCGTTTTCTAGTGGTTTATTGGAGATAAGAGTCTTACGGACTTTCCTGCCTGGGCTGGCTTTGAACCGCAATCCTCAGATCTCAGCTTCCTGAGTAGCTAGGATTATAGGCGTGAGCCACTGGCTCCTGGCTTTAGAATAACTATTTAGATCAAATTAAGCCAAAACAATACTTCCTTGAAGGGTGAACCACACTGACTACCCCCCGCCCCAGTTAAAAAGGTATTTCTTTCTGTAACTCTTTTGGTGTTCCACCCAAAAGCCAAATTTTGAATATATTAGTTACATTCTAAAACTCCTGATTAATATGTAATAATAGATTAAGTAACTCTACAAAGAATTAAAATGTGTTTCAAGTAGAGCAGTATTTTAGGAATATGAGGCAGCATTTGATGCTTTGAATTTTCAGCTGTGATGTTTAAAGGGAGGAAATACTGCTGTGGAAACATCATAATGAATTTTCACTGCATGTGTTTAGTGAGTGTTGGGAGTCTGACTCAAAAACTCCCTCCTCTTCCAACAACTCTGTGGGTGAAATTTTTGTTTTCCTTTAGGTCTAGTGCAGTAGGTGGACAACTGTTTTGCAGCATCTTCCCACTAGGCCCTTGGTCTGCAGACAGATCGTCTTTCCAGTGTTATCCCACACAGGTGAGGTACTTTTTTCTTCTATTTCAATTTACTTCTATATCTGGAGAGTTGCTTTTGTTGCCGCTGGCTTTTATCAGATTTTAAGCTCCTCTCAGGTGTGGGGCTCCCTGGTAACTCGCAGGTATTCTATTATCTCAGCAAATCCCACCATCCCAGCAGGTGGGTGTTACACGCCTCATTACAGGCTGGTTGAACACGGGCCTGTGCACACTGCCAGAGAGTTTGTGCTTGAGCAACTCACCCCCCTCCCCCCAGCCCCTATCCTGAGGCTACCTTAATTACTAATTAACAGCTTAGTAGTAAGAATAATTAATAATAATAGCAAAAGCTTCATGATCTAAAGAGCTTCATAGTTGACAATTTAACAGGTACCTAACAGTAAACAAGTTAGTTAATTTCAGCACTCAGGACATAGTTCTAGGTATGACAGGAACCTTTAGTACCGTGTAAGCTGACATGAAGTAAACACTCTGGCTCAAACGGCCAATGGTAGGGTGCCTTCCAAGCTACCACTTTTCATTTAATATAGGCTTATGTTAAAATTGACCTTTGTTGGTGTTGTTTTTGCAGGGGTAGTAGGATGGATGGGGTTGGCACTGGGGATGGAACCTGGAGCTTTGCCCACATAGACAAGCATTCTATCACTGTGCTCCCTTCCCAGCCCTCGTTTTATTTTAATGGGAATCTTTTATTTGGGTCACATGCTATTTATAGTAACTAAATTATTTTCTCAGAAAAATAAAGAATCACCAATTGTGACAAATTTTTTATTACAGAAAAATAACTGGGGATTGCGATATTTCACTTGTAGTTAATTAACTGAAATCACTCTAAAAAGAAAACTTAATGACTATTTGCAGGATCATATGAATAAGTTTGGATCAGCTACTGTGTACAGGTGCAGGTGCTATTTAGCCAACTGAGATGACTTAATAGGTGGCTTTCTCTACAAAGAAAGGTAAACAGAACTTCCATACCTCTTATAATTTCCTTGTATCAGAACCAAAAATAATATTTAATATTTGCTTTATACCTTACACAAGATTTTTTTTAGAGCTCTATACACAGAGCAGAAGCCAGAAATGGTGCTCTGGTATGAAATAGCATTGTACCTCAGTATGGGAGAATACAGGTAAGTATGGTGCAGAGTAATTGATAGCCAGAAAACAGATCTGACTGTCTAAAACAAGAGATACACTGAAGCCCAAAACAAGAGAAAATGTGAAAAATCTGAAAACCTAAAATGAGAAATTTCTAAAACAAGAAATAAAGTGGCTGGTCTTTCTTTCTTCCCTCCTGTCTGTCTAGTAGCATAAACATGGAGTTAGGAAGAAAGTGTCTCCACATGCTGATAACAGCTTGAAAAGAATTGTTTGGTTTGAATGAATTTTAACAATATAACCCAATAGAAAGGGAGGCTGTTAAAAATGAACTTGAAAAAAAAATCAGGAAAACAAACAGTATTGTTACAAACTGCCTAAATAATCATGAACAATCATTGACTTGGTTTGCCACTATTTCAAATAATGTCCTAAAGTATGCAACTTATATGTGGTCTTTTGCACAGTTCTTATCTGTGATCAGTTCAAAGCTTGATGAATTTTCTTGATACTGAATTGTTAAGCCTTTGAAGTCTTATGTTTCAGTAATGTACTATTAACATTTAAGCAAAGCTGCCTGATCTTGAGAAAATCCAATCTCTCCTGATGATTAAGTTTCAGTAATTGAACATAAAAACATCTGGAACAAGAAGGGTTGTATAAATGAACTGTCAGCATATATTACAACATGACAACATTGCTTAGGTAAGAAAAAGCTCCTGGAAGAAGTTGGCACAAAGAGGAGCCAATTGGAAAAACAGAGGAAGTAAGCCATGGCTGAAGTAATGAAAAGGAATTCCATTAAGGCCCCAGGCCAGGTATGTGAAGGAGGTGTGATTGATATGTGGGACTTGCAGATTAACTGTGTGGGACATACCGAGGCCCTGCCCACATGCTATAGTTTGTGTTGGAGTTCAAGTAGAAGCCCTGTTTGCAGGGTCCTACTCTCCCTCACAAAATTCTAAAGATTTTGTTTTAGCCATAGTCAGCCAGGGAGCTTTTTCATGAGAAGAAAAATAGACATGTCCAGAGTTATTCTCATAAGAAGATGCAATTAGTGTCCATGTTTAGTGTCAAAAAACAATTTCAAAAGCTACGTTTCATATACAGAGATGACAATGACCATGAGATCATCAAGTTCCCTTGGCTATTTCTATTAAGTGGTCAGATTTTAGAAGCCAATACAATGAGGTGATAGCAAAATAATTAAAAAATGTGATATTAATGAGTATGGTAATAAGGAAGGAGTTTCTAGCATCATTGCAGAGCATTGTAATCTAGTTTTTTTAACATCCTTGCAATATAATATACATTTGTGTTCTGAATATAGCTTCCTATTTCAAATGATTATATAATGGCATACATGTCAGTTAAATGGATCTGGCTTAGTTTTTAAAACATAGTTTCTAAGGGATGGAAATTCAAATCTAGCAGTAGAGTGCCTTTTTAGAAAGCTCCAAGCCTATTCAGGAGGCTGAGATCTGAGGATTGTGGTTCAAAGCCAGCCCGGGCAGGAAAGTTCATGAGACACATATCTCCAATTAACCACCAGAAAACCAGAAGTGGCTCTGTGGCTCAAGTGGTAGAGCGTTCACCTTGAGCTGAAGAGCTCAGGAATAGCATCCAGGCTCAGAGTTCAAGCCCCATGACCGACAAAAAAAAAAAAGTTCCAGGCCCTGAGTTCAAATCCTAGTTCTGTCAAAAAAAAAAGGGCATGGAAATAATAAAAATTCTTTCTAGAATATAAATAATGTTCTACCAAGTTAGCTATTACTTACAATAAAAGTAGGCATAATATCTTAATTTATAAGGTGGATATAGTTCTACTTAACTGACAGTTAGGAAAAAGGATCCCATTTTCTTACCTATACCTCCTGCTATACATTGAGAAATGGTCAACTTCCAATTCCTTATTCTGTGGCTAACTTATTGTGTGGCCCTAATAAACCCCTGAACACTCTGTGGCAATTACAAACTTCCAAACTAGGCAATCTGGAGATTAATTTAAATTACCCAAAGTAAATCTAATAAAATAAGGATTGACAACTGGTCATGGCAGAAGATAAATCACCTTAAGGGATTTACTTTTTCCATACCTTACTAATTAGTAATGTTGCATCATAATTACTTGATCCTTTTCCCAAGCATAAATTCACATATGGTAATTAGGATAACCCACATTCTAATCCCACAGGCTGAACACTGGCACAGAAGCAACCATTGCTAGAACTCTTATGTTTAAATTTCACCACAGATTCCTTGGCCCAACAAATGAAGTACCAACTATTTTGTAAATGTTGTTTTCTTACCCTCATCCCTTTTAAGAATTACAACTCTACACTTTAAAAGTAAACCATTTTCTAAAATTAACATTTGTTTTAATAGCACACAAAAGCGTGGGTTTATTCTAGGACAGGCACAATTCTATGCTCTTAAACAAAAATGACACTCTGATGCATGTGTGTTATTGGTCACCACAAGAGGCTGAAGCAGGTAGATCAGGAGTTTGAGGTCACCCTGGGTTATAGAGCAAGTGCTGCCTTAAAATCCAACAACACAACACAACACAAAAACCATGACACTTTTCAGGAGAAGTTCCGAATCCAATCACTGCATGCTGGCCAGAGATTGAGTCAACAAAGAAGAAATCTGTGCCAGCAACAGGGTTAGAACACGTGTTTCTAGATCACTTTGACTTCTGCAGAGTAATTTCAGGAACCAACACAACTATGATAGTCAACAATGAAGAAGGCTGTCCAAAACAAGGGGGGTAAATCAAGAACAAGGTAAACAGGTAAACAAGGTAAACAAAAGCCCAAGGGAAATTACTACGTTTGTCCAAAGCCAAAGGCTGCTTATGTGGGAGAATAGAAGAGGCCAATGGAAAGCTCACAGTATCCCATTTAGGATCTTGGCTTTTTCTCTTAAGAAGTCTAGACAGAAAAGAAATATGATATAGAGCAGGCTTCCTACAAGGTAAGTAACCCAAAATTGTGCCACTTAAGTACATAATCCCAGAAGAAAGGTTTTCTCTTTAGACCTATCCCCAGAGCCATACCAAACACTCCCATTCTTGTTACATAAAAAAGTCAGTAAAAATAGCTAAATTGTCTCATTCAAGGTAAATATGAAAAATTGAACATTGATATTGAGGCATCTCTTAGTGAAAATAAGATCCTGTGTGATTTAGCTCAAATAAATGAGCACCTGAATAATCTCAGAATATCCTTCCTAGATTACCCAACATATCATATAAATAGAAATATATTAACAAACTATCTAGGCAAGGAGATGGTACTGCAAATGCATATAGTCAGGCTTTGTATATCATCAACTAATTATTTATATAAAAAGTAAAAACAGGGCTGGGAAAATGGCTCAGTGGTAGAGCGCTTGCCTTGCATGCCTGAGGCCCTGGGTTCAATTCCTCAGCACCACATAAAGCAAAATGAAAAAAGCCAAAAGTGGTGCTGTGGCTCAAGTGGTAGAGCGCTAGCCTTGAGCTGAAGAGCTGAGGGACAGTGCCCAGGCTCAGAGTTCAGGCCCCATGACCGGACCCACCCCCCCACACCCCAAAAAAAAAAGTAAAAACAGCTTTTTTTTAAAAAAAATCAAACATAGCATCTAATTTAAGAAAATTCTTGTTTTCTCAATTTTCCCCTTAAAATAGCTATAGATGCAAATCTTTGTGAATCTGTGCTTAGCACACATGAAGCCCTGGGTTCAATCTCAAGCACTGTAAATAAAACTAATAAAATAGGCCAGGTGCTAGTGGCTCACGTCTATAATCCTAACTACTCAGGAGGCTGAGATCCAAGGATCATGGATCAAAGCCAGCCCAGGCAGTAAAGTCCGTGAGACACTTTATTTCAAATTAATCACCAGAAAAATGGAAGTGGCATTGTGGCTCAAAGTGATAGAGCACTAGCCTTGAGCAAAAGAGCTCAAAAAGCCCAGAGTTCAAGCCCCCTGACCCACAAAAAAAAAAAAAAATCAATCAATAAAATAGTTGTTTTAATCTGTGAATACAGATTAAAGAGTCTTGTTAAAAAGGCCACAGAAAACTAATATTTCACAATTTCCCTTTCTCTTGGCTTTCAGACTTGAGATGGGAGGGAAAACCTTAATGGAGGGAGCCATGTCTTAAAACACCCACATCCATTAGGTCACTAGTGGGAAATAATGCAATAACACTTCCTTTTGAAAGAATTCTCCTGAATTGTCTTCTGGAAAGAACCTTGGAAGTCAGTGCCTATAACTGACTCTGGTGGGTAGCAGGGAAAGTTAGTGAATGAGTTTTGAGTGGTATGGAAGAGAAGGGGTCTGATGTTTCTTCCCTCCCTGAATAACTCTCTGAATTGGAAATGAGGAAGGAAGTGCAAAACACTTCTGAGCTCAGCAGTGATTATGGGTGAAGAATTAACTTCATTCTCCTTTTTCACATTAAACCCTTGGAAGTGTCCTTCTGCTTGATAAGGAGAGAGACAAGGGAGTTTCTAATTTGTTTGCTTAGGGTCCAAGTCTTGCCTGATCCTGTAGCTCTCTGCAATTTGAAAAGGAACATTTTTCATGTAATCTGCCCATATAAAGCACCTTGGCTCAAAGGAAAGGCTTTATACATACTGGTAAGGCACTACTGTATTGTGGCATTATTATCCATGGTGAACTGTGGTTCAAATAATCCCAGGACGAAGTAATTTGATACATATTAACATCTGATAAAACAAAACAAACCCAGGGCTGGGAAGGTGGCTCAGTGGTAGAGCACTTGCCTTGCAGGCATGAGGCCCTAGGTTCAATTCCTCAGCACCACATAAGCAAAAAGAAAAAAGCCAGAAGTGGTGCTGTGGCTCAAGTGGTAGAGTGCTAGCCTTGAGCTGAAGAGCTGAGGAACAGCGCCCAGGCCCAGAGTTCAGGCCCATGACCAGACCCCCCCCCCCAAAAAAAAAACCCAAACTTTAGGATTCAAGAAAACAGAGGTTAAACTTCACTTAAAAAACAAAATAAAAATAAAGTGATTTATGATAAAATATTAATAAAAAGAAATGATTCTGAAACATAAAGTTTCTTACATAATTTGTTTGGAAAAACTCAGTTTCAATTTTTGCAGGTTTTATTTAATGAATGCTGAAAGTTTGATTTAATGAATACTCTATGCATGCATGAATAGAAACTTATCAAACACTTTTGGTTTCTTGACAAAACAAGTAATTGAGTATAGTCTTCTACAGAATAAACTTTTAAATTAACGTAATTTTTTAAAATGATAGGATTAAGACAAACAACCCAATATCTTTATATCTAGTTGAAAAGATTCAAAGACAAAAATTCAAGTTTCCTATTTAGAAAACCAAATTCATCATAAAATAGCTTAACATTTATGTCTTTGTTTTTGCTGGTTCAAGGAAATAAAGTTGTAATAAAGGGAATAACACTGTAATAAATTGTTTCAAAGCAAAGATAAAATGACTATTAATTAAGCCATAACTTTAAAAATTACCTTGAGGTTAAATTGGAGAGAAATATGAGGAAAAGGGCAGTCTTTTGAATCTGAGGTCTCCTCATCGATGATGAAAGTTCACTATTTCATTTATAAGGTGCTTTTAACAATATATCATCCTCAACAGAGGAAATAAGGAATCTTTTAAAGGGGAAAAAAAGGCTAAACTAAGCTATCAAAGTTTTTGCTAAGAAAAATAAACTAATCAAGATTGATCTCCTTGGTCTCTCAGAAGTTCACCAATTCCAAATGTTCACGAAAGTTTCAAAGGAGAAGAAAATAAAGTTTCCCTTTAATATGATATATTATATAGTATGTCCTTATAATACAATGGTCAGTAACTTCTAGTGGGGGATTCAGGAGCATTTTAGAAAGTATATTTCACTATTACTAAAATACATACTAACACTGCTTGTCTTAAAAAGGAAAAGCAACTTTTTTTCCCCTAGAACCTAGAAAGTCTGGATCAATTTTGTCTATCATTCTTAAGGGATTTTCTAGAATAGTTCTTAAGAGAAGTTACCAGTAAAAGGGAATGATTTTCCACATTGATTATTTTACAAAAACAAACCACATAACTTACAAAGAAAATAAAACAAAAGGGAGACCTCATTTATGTTTAAGTAAACCAACCCATATTTCTTGAAAGGTTTTCAATATTACTTAGAATAAATGAAATTATTTTTTAAAATGCTAATTCATTGCTGAAAACAGAACCCCCCTCAGTTTTTCTACAAATGCCCCACAAATGGAATGAGTAAAGAGTTAAGTACAACTAAAGGAGGCCTTAATCTAATGCATTGCAGACGGTCAACTAATCTCACCTGGCTTAACAATCTGAGTCTAACCACTTGCTGATAAATGAGATAGGGTGTAAATGATCAGTCAGTACGGTTCTACCCATAAAACAGGTTTAGGGAAATAAACCTGTAAATTTGATCACCAGGGGCAATGTAGCTAGGGTTTTAAAGGAATTATCTAAGTGTGATGTGAAGTAACGAAATTCTGATAATTTACCTTTTAAGTAGCATTTACACCCTCAAGTAGCCTACTCTATGCAAGATGTGTCATTTTATAAGTGAAATCCAGGGAACACTGAATTGAAAGGTAGAGAGCTAATCATCAGCGAGGGGACCCACTGAGCCAAAGAGTTTTATAGACTCAGTTTTACACAAAGTTTTGGGAGCATTAACAGGCACTCACATTAAGCAAGAAAGATTGCAGTGCTTAACAGCAGTAGGTCTATTGTTCAAGAAGAAATACATTTCATGTGATTCATTATGAAAGAGAGGGGGGAAAATCCTTTTGGCATTCTGCATGTAAAATCTTCTCAAAAAGACATCTGCAGTTTCAAAAAAAACCCACCTACTTTTACTACTACAACCTTTGTTAATTTTCTACAGCTCTCTGCTCTAGTAACTTAAAAGTCATTTCCTTAAGAAAACAGATGACAGACAACTTGAGTGACTGATTATATTGTGCCATCACTTTGTTTTTCTCAGAGTCCCGGGTTTAAGAGGATGGATGTTAGTGTAAATGACAGCAAGGGAGCTTCACATAAGATTTCACTTCTGTTCAAAGACAAGCTAATGTAACCTCACTGCAGGGCTATCAACTTGACAAATGGACACCATGCAACCCTCTGCCTCCCACTGAAACCCGAGAGCCTGATTTACACAATATACTCCTAGTAGATGGGAAAAGACTTCATGCTGCTAGGCTGTATAATGGGTTGATCTGATCATTCTTTTCATGTAATGAAATTCGATAACATGAAGGTGAAATGCATCTCAAAGAATGAAGCAAGTTAATGAACTTATAAAACTATACTTAAGACCTTTTAAAACCTGAATAAACAGAAAAAGGACAGCTCAACCCAGGTCGAAGAGATGTAGCAGTTCTCATGTTTAAGCCTAAAACAAAGATAGATGGCTTTTACTTACAACTAATAGGAGATGCTAGCTTAGAGGAGAATGACTTAACTCAAATGGACTATATCATAACCTGCGGACCCTCATGTGCCTTATCTTTGCCATCAGCTTTTGAAGGATTCAGTTCTTTAGCACAAGAATTCTACCTCACTTTATACTGTTACACTATTTCCCTAGTATTTTTTTTTCCTTTTACAGTGGGAAATTGAATGTATAACAATCTCATCTTGGGATCTAAACATATCCTAAACCATCTATGAGACAAAAATCATCAAAAAAAAAAAAAGGAAAGCTCAATAAGAAATATAGAAACTTCTGCTTTAAAGTCCTAGTATAAATTCTTACTCATGGAATGAGTGTTGGAATTATTTTAAAAAGAAATTGATGGTATAGTTATGTTTGGCAGGCAAGGCTGTTTTACAGTCTTCTGGTTAAAGCAATTGCAAAGTGATTGAATATAAACGAGCATCAGAAGTAGTTTCACCACATGTAAATGGTGGATGAGGTGGAATTTTAGTCTTATATTTACTTTGCTGTTGTCACAAATAAAGCAAGCACTTATGAAAACATTTCATGCTGAAGTGAACGGAATTCAACAGCTGCTGATTTGGTGACATGGAGAAGCCAGGAGGAGATGTCCTGCTGAATTAACGTTTTGGAAATGTTAAAAAGAAACTTCAAACAGACCTTGTTTAGCAGGCGGTCAAAGATTTTGCTCGGTGGGGATCATGTGAAGGCTAGCAGAGCAGTCACTCAGCCATGAATCAGACTTGTCAATAGTTGCCTATTTTCTCAACAGGTGATTCCAACAGGCACACAGCCTATTTCTCTAACATCTCTGTGTACTTGCAGGAAAAAGCAAGCTTAGGTTTCCGGTCTGGAAATACATAGGAAGGCACAGCATGCAGGAGTGGGAAACAGGAGTTTAAGGGAGTTAAATACAAATTTTTACATTTGTACTTTTGCTTTTTTTTCTAGTTTAAAAAAAGCTGTTATTTAAAAAAATCTATTGACTTTCAAACAAAATTCTAACCTACATTCAAAATTGGGAGCAGGGTCAGCCAAAGAATTATAGAGGCATGAACCTTGGAAGAGAGCAAAGGTCAAATCTTTCATTTTATAGATGAGGAAACGTCAGCCTACACTGATTGAGCAATCTGCCAAGGGTCACATATTTATTTATTGGTGTCTAAGATTAGGACTTCCATTTTCTGACTTCTCCATTTATTGGGTTTCTTTTAGCATCATAAAAATACTCCAGAGAAGAAAATCATTAAACTGGGTAGATCCCTCATGAGTCAACGTTTTTCTGATTTGGCATGTTTTGATTTTTTTTTCTTTACACTGGCCACAGGGAGATAAAATTAATGGAAAATTCCTTCCACACACCACCAAGAAATTGGGGCAGGAGGGGGGAAAAAAGGTCTAGTACTAACCTTTGTTTTCAATTTTAACATTTAAGAGTTTAGTACAAATATAGAGGACAAAAATAATAAGGCATTTCATTGTTACTGACTCTGATGGACATTGTAAACTATGCCATGCAAGCTACTATTATGTCAGAAAATTACCAGGTATCCATTAAATAAGCCTAGACTGTTCTCTATTGTTGAAGGACATTTTACTTGTTTTGGAAAGCCTAAATACAGAGAGTTCAGTGAAAGTTCTCAGAGATGCCCCCACAATCAGAGCAGTGCTCACCACCTCAGCCAGCCTCGCCTACCACCTCCATGGAGCTGGGTCCACTTCCATGGCATATGGCCACTTAGCACACAGTGCCAGGATGGAATTCCAGCCTGAATAAACCACCTCCTACTGGCAAAGTGCTTGTGAGATAAGTGCTTTGCTCATGGCACGTTATGTATGATTCAGAGACAACAATTAGGACAAAAAAGAAAGGCCAGTTCCATAAACATGCATGCATGCATGCACACATGCACGCACATGTGTGCACGCATGTACCTCCCAGACTCCAAGTTCAATAATGCTTATTTAGTAAAAGTTACACTTTAGAACTTTAACTCTGTATGATGTGAGGAAACAGATATGTAAAGGTTGATGGAGTGTCGAGGACAGATTGGATTTATGCATGACGATGAAGGGTGCACCCACCCTTTGCCCAGCATTCCTCCATACAGAAATTAACCCCAAGCAGATAATTCAGTAAGTAAAGGAAGATACATGTGTCAAACAGTTTTGTGGCAATGTTAGTTATGCTAGAACAAAGTTGGAAAATAAATCAGGAGATAAAAAAGGTAGATACCTATGCAGGATTATACCCAGCGGGCAAAAACTGTGGTACTTCCAGGTGGCAATAGCTCTTGTCTATAATCCTACCTACTCAGGCAGCTGAGACCTGGGGGATTGAGGCTTAAAGTCAGTCCAGGAAGAAAAGTCTGTGAGACTTCATCTTCAGTTTCCCAACAAAATGCCAGGCTGGAGACATGGCTCAAGTAGTAGAGTACCAGCCGTATGCAAGAAATCTGAGTGAGCGTACAGGGCCCTGACTAAAAGCCTTGCTACCAGCACACAAAACAAAAAACAAGATAAACAAAAACAACTGTATATCTGCTGTAGAGCTACAGTAATGTTATCGTAAAATTCAGCAAAATAGAACAGAATGGAGAACCTAGAAACAGACCCATCCTTGCTTGGCCCTTGATTTTCAACAAAGTATCAAAGAAGTACAATCAAGTCTGAATAACTGAATTATCCATATGGAGGCAAAATGAATCTCAACTTCTTCCTCATACTACATATACACATTACCAAAGGTCTACCTTACAACTGGAGATGTATCAGCTGAAACTAGAAAGCTTTTAGATAAACACAAAGGAGAATATCTGATATATTAGAATAAACTAAAGTCTTTTAAAACAGACATAAATACTCATAAAATAAAATGATAAATTGGATCATATCAAAAGTGTTTTAAAAGTCTGCTTATAAATATACATTGTTGGGAGAAAAGGTGGTGGTTGTCATAGAGGGGGTAAAATAGATTGGAATACAGTGTAAATATGGGTGAAGATATAACAATGAACCTTCCTCCTGTATAACCAACATAAGCTAACCAAAAAAAAAAGACAATACATTATTCTAAAATGAATGAGAAAGCCACAAACTGTATTGGCCATAAAACTACATCTGAGAGGATATATAGGATAAAGAACTCCTATAACTTAATAATAAAAAGACAATCAAATATAAGATAGAGAAAAATTGAAGTAGAATCTTCACAAAGTAAGCTATGAGTAGATGATAGATGGTCTATAAACACATAAAGAAGTACTTGACATCATTAGCCATTGAGGAGCACCAAACAAGCATATAACCATAATACACTATTATTTCTCACCCACCAGTATAGTTAAATTAAAAAGTCAGTACCAGCTGGGTGCCAGTGGCTCACACCTGTAATCCTAGCTAATCAGGAGGCTGAGATTTGAGGTTCATGGTTCAAAGCCAGCCCGGGAAGGAAAGCCAGTGAGACTTTTATCTCCAATTAACCACCAGAAAATCAGAAGTGGCTCTGTGGTTCAAGAGACAGAGCACTCGCCTTGAGCTGAAGAGCTCAGGGACAGTACTCAAGCCCAGAGTTCAAGCCCTGTGACCAACAAAAAAAAGTACCAAATATTGGCAGTTTCATTCATCCTTGCTGGCAGAATCAAACAGTGTCTTGTATTAAAAACAACAACAACAACAAAACAAATAAAAAAAACAACAAAAAACCCTATTTTATGTTCTAGCAAATCCACTCCTAGGAACTGATCATGGGAAATGAAGACATGTCAATAAGCCTGGCATGCTAGACCATGACTGTAATCCCAGTTATTTCAAAAGTGGAGATCCAGAGGATTGTGGTTAGAGACCAACCTGGACAAAAAGTTAGTAAGACTACCCCCCAAGACAACCAACCATCAAGTCACCAAGTGCTGGTAATTCCAGGTATGCAAGAACATACAAAGGAGGATCATAGTATGAGGTCAGTCCCAAACAAAAAAGTTAGAACCTTTCTGAAAAAATAACTAAAACACAAAACGGTTGGGAAGGGGGTAGTTCAAGTGTCAGAGTGCCTGCCTAGCACATGTGAGGCCATGAGTTCAAAACCCTAGTACCACAGAGAGGGTGGGGGGAGAAAGCACTGGCTCTGTTGTCTATCAAAAGGAGAATAGATAAGCAAATTTAATTTACACACTGAAATACTATTCAGCAACAGAAAGAAATCAAATTATGCATACATCAAGAGGGATAAATTTTAGAAACACCTTGGTAAGAAACAGAAGCGTCACAGAGTATGCACTGAGTGACTGTCTATGCACAGTTCTGAAACAGTTAAAAATACCAGGTTGTAGAGAACTGTACAGCCTGTGAGGGGGTAAGGGCTGGGATTTACTGAAGAGGTAAATGAGGGACTTTTTATTGTCATGCTAATACTTTCTATCTCAAGAGAGGTTTGAATTTCCACTGCAGATGGTCAGAAGTTGTCAACTGGTCCACTTAAACTTTTTACATTTTTATCTCAAAAGGCTTAAAAAAATAACCCTAAGCAAATACTGGATGAAAGCTGAAGAATGAATAGAGACTGCCCAGCAGACAGCACCAAAAGAGAGATTGCTGGAGAGCTGCTTAAACAGTGTGTGTGTGGGGGGGGGGGGGGGAGCAGAGAGGGAGGTAAGGAACTACTGGAGCAAAATATTAATTGTACAACATGGATGATAGGGAGAACTATTCCTATAAAATTCTCTCAACTTTTCTGCATGTTATAAATTTCACAATAAAATATTAGAAAAATAATTAGCCACACTTACATAAATTAGAACAGAAAACATCTGCCATGCATTTTAGAAGGTCATGATTAGTCTTTTAAAAGTAAAACCATAGACACACAGACCAACAGAAAGCCAGTTGTATGTCTGCAGAGCCATTTGCCAATTTATTCAGGTTCTTTCTCTTCTCTAACCTCTCTTCAACCTCTCTCCTCTCTGCCTCTTCTCTCAGTGCACAAGTGATTTACAATGAGCATGTATAATTTACCAAAGTAATATTTTTCCAAGTGGCAAACGAATGTACAAACTGAAATTGATTAAGTTTGATATTTGATAAGTTTTCCACATTTCTGGATTTAAATAGATGTAGAGTAAAATTGTACAACCTATGAAAAAATCTATAACATTGCTCAGATCAAGGAGTATTTAAAGATGTGACTCAGGTTATGATTAAAAATACACAAATGATTAGGAAATAACATTATATTAAATTTTAATGTAAATTTTGTTGACAACTAATATTTAAAACATTTGTATATTATTGATTTACAGGTGCACAGGAAGAAAAAAATCTTTCTAGTTAAGTCAGAAAATAGAAAAGCACAAATCACAAAACATGTACAAAGCTCCACAGGTCATGTGTAATTAAGAACATTTTATTATATTCTCATTCTTATTTTTGGCAGTTCTGATGTTCAATTCAGGGCTTCATGCTTGCTAGGCAGGTTCTCTACCACCAGAGCCATGCCCCTATATTTTTTGCTTTGGTTATTTTTGTGATAGGATCCTGCTTTTCACCTAACCTAGACCATGATCCTCCATTTTGCACTTCCTGGCACAGCTGGGATGACAGGTGTACAGCTGGACTTTTGTTTTACTTTATTTTGCTTGGCTGGTCTGAAACTGTGATCCTATTCTCAGATTTTTTAAAAAAATCTACCTATCTATCTGTCTAATCAGATTAAAAACTTTATTCCCATTTCTAAATTAGTGTATACTGCTGATAAAAAAGTTGAGACTTTATTTTTTGAGTATGATGTTTTCATTTGCCATTGAAACAATAATTCTGCTTTGCATAACATTCTGAGATACCTGGGTATAACATAAAAGTACCACCTAAGGAGAATGCATTGGTTTCTCCACGCATTCTGTGTACTAGATACTATTAAATATAAATTTGGTGATATATGAGAAAGTGTGATTATGCTATTCATTAAAGATTCCGAGTATCCCATGCATGATTATAAAAACCATATAAAATGAGGTAAGAGGCCAGTTTGGTAGTAAAGTGCTAACCTAGGTCCTGGGTTCAACCTAGAATACTGAAAAAAGAAAAGAAAAATCCCACAGCAACAATAAAAACCATCTAACAGATATTAAAAAGGTTATTTATTTTGCTGGCTGTGGCAATGTACATTTTCTTCTCAAGTACACAACAGTTAGCAACATAGCATATAAAATAAAAATATCCTACCATTTAATTTTAATTGAGAATTTTGTTAATGGCTAATAAGAAATGTCCAAATGTGCTGGGGATGGGAATATGTGCCTGTAACCCTTGTACTTGAGAGACTGAAGTAGAAGAGAATTGTGAGTTGGAGTCCAGCCTGGGCCTCAGAAAAACCAAAACTTAAAATGAAAAATGATCAATTTTTTAAAAAAGTTTATCTCAAGGACTTATAATTCCTCTAACAAGTTACTTTAAAAAAATTAGTTCACTTATGTTGCCCATGTAATTGTAACCCCTCTGTACAGTATTTCCACAATAAAAAAAATTAGTTTACAATTGCCCAATAAATAAGTGGGAGAAACGTAAACAGAAACTTCTCTGAAGAGGACAGAAGGATGGTCAATAGACACATGAAGAAATGCTCAACCTCCCTAGCCATAAAAGAAATGCAAATCAAAACAACATTGAGATTCCACCTCACCCCAGTTAGAATGGCTATAATCAAGAACTCTAATAACAACAAATGCTGGAGGGGATGTGGACAGAAGGGAGCCCCACTGCATTATTGGTGGGAGTGTAAACTTGTTCACCACTTTGGAAAGCAGTATGGAGGTTCCTCAAAAGACTCCACATAGAGCTCCCCTATGACCCAGCAATCCCACTTTTGGACATTTACCCAAATGATCACAAACAAGACCACACTAAAGCTACCAGCACAACTATGTTTACTGCAGCATTATTTACCACAGCTAAGATATGGAACCAACCCAGATGCCCCTCGGTACATGAATCAATCAAGAAAATGTGGTATATATACACAATGGAATTCTATGCCTCCATCAGAAAGAATGACATTGCCCCATTTGTTAGGAAATGGAAAGACTTGGAAAAAATTATGTTAAGTGAAGTAAGCCTGGCCCAAAGAAACATAGTTCCCATGTTTTCCCTTATTTGCAATAACTAGTCTGAGATAAGCAGAAACGTCAGATAAGTTGATGTTAGGTGAAATGAACCCCAAGATAAGGACTCAAATGGTTTTTCTTTCTTGCTATGGTTTCTAACATATTTATAAGATTATTTCTTTGTTGCTTTGTAGTCCCTCCCACCCCCCCCACCCCCGCAATAACCCCTGTTTTCACTGTATTTGATGCTGGTATAATTTGTGGAGGGGAAGGGCAAAAACAAACCGTTTAAATAGGGATACAGGTGGACCCATTGCAACAATGAGATGTACAAGACATTATGTCGAAAAACGAGCTTTACAACTTTGGCGCAGGGAGGGGGGGAGATGGGAAGGGATGGTAAGGGGAAACAAAGGAGGAGGCAACAATGTTTGATAAGAAATGTACTCATTACCTTGCTCATGTAATTGTAACCCTTCTGTACAGTATTTTCACAATAAAAATATGTAAAAATAATTTTTACAAAAAGCATCACACAGAATATAAATCAAAACAACCAAAAGAAAAAAAAAGATTGCCACACTGTCTGAAGTCACAGTAATTTCCCCAGGCAAAACAGTAAGGAAAATCAGCAAAATTCATGACGTGGATCAAGAATTAGTCCACTGCCTGGCATGTAGAAGTCATTCAAGGTTTGTTTAGTCCCCATGTGTGTATATACTATACTATGGCTTGTAACCATTCCATAATTAATAGATTCAGTACACACACACACACACACACACACACACACACACACACTATGTACCTGTCACTTTTTTTTTTCCAATTCACTATTCAAAACTCAAGTTTTTCTCCTTTCACTTATTATGTACTGTATTTACCAATCAAGTGTTTGTATAGCTGGCACTGATAGCCATAGAGATCATACAGACTAATGTTTATTATTCTTACTTTGTAAACAAGGCAAATGCCACATGGAGAAATTAATAAACTTGCCCATGGTAAGGCAGCTTGAGAGTACAAGATTCAAGTGTCAAGTCCCAGTTTTCCAATTATCCCATGAAACCTGCAGCTGGTAAAGAAGTGTGAGAGTTAATATTCTGTTAACTTGGCAAGGCTGTGATGTTCAGTTCAACACTAGTCTACGTGTTCCTGGCAAAAGTATGATATAGGTGTGATTAATATGAGCCATCTATTGGCTAAGTAAATCAGATTAGTCTCCATAATATGATGGCCTCCATTCAATCAGTCAATGGCCTTGAAGAACAGACCCAGATTCTTGAAAAGGCAGGTGTGCTATCTTAAGACTATATCATAGAAATCCTGCCTGAATTTCTCCATCCTGCTGGCTTGCCCTGTAGACTTGAGATTCAAGACTGAGACATCTTTTATAGTGTCTATTTCTGGACCTGCACTAGTGTTTGAACTTGTCAGCTCCAGAATCAATGTGCCCCGATTTAAAATTCACCAGTCTCTCCTCTTTTCAAAATGAATATATCCTATTGTTACAAATATATTCACACAAGTGAAGGTTAGGAAGGCCTTGAAATAAGACCAGGGTTAACTCTGGCCAGGAGAGTTACAATGATAGTTGAGAGGAAGATCACACTGCATCCACAGAGTTGTCTACCAGTGAGTAAGGTGAGAAAGTAGAAAAAGTTTGACACAGGAAGAGAGCAATGCAAACAGGAAGGTATAGTGGAGAAGAATAAAGTATTAGGACGAGGTAGACAGGAGTCAAAGGAAAGGAGCCACTAGAGAAGATAAGAAGAGAAGACAAGTTCTAGCAGTAGATAAGTCCCAGAAGTAGAGTGAGTATTCCCAAAGATGGGCTCTAGAGCACTGGGGAAAGGAATAATGTGATCACAAGTGTAACATCTCTGTCTCAGACAAACAGTGATTACAATCAAAATGCTGGTGTTCTCATGGCTTGCTCTGAAGCTAGGGCTCCATGGAAATTCAGAAGTGAGGTCATCACTGAAATTTTTCATTAAATAACTATAATTATGATAACATACATTATATCATTTATGTGTATAATATATATTTTAGCAGGAAGGTTTGCATAAAAGAAGCAAATAAGATACTTTGAAGTATTATATCAATGTCATATTTGCAAAAGATATGTTATATATCATTAGTGATACAGTAAACTGGTTATTTATATTTTTAACCAAAATATGGTAGAGGTTCTAACATATATATAAATATCCTAGTATATACAACATATACTGCGTATGTGTATTTCTGTGCAAACCAATTTTTTCAAACCCATAAGATCTATTCTCCGCTAGTCTACCTACCCAGCTATATGGCCCAGTATGTGTCTAGGTGCTGAACAAAACATTCTAAACATCCCCATAGTTCAATTACTCCTAATATTAGTCTACCCAGCATATTATGGGAAACCTTTAGCACAGTAAGCTCATTTATGCTGGCAATTAGTGGAAAAAAATATTGTGGCTATCTGTTTTCATCACTTGTACAAAATTTTAACTAGGAGCCTGAAAATGAGTTCCAGTATACAGATTATATTATTATATATTATAATATTATATACGTATATAAATGACAGTATGGTCTTAGCTGCACTACAAAGACATTACAATATTTGACCGTAATAAAATAGCACAGCATATTTTAGTCTCACTCTGTTCAAATATTCAGATGATTAAACTTGAGATTAGAGACATGATCGATACATCTCCGCTTCTGTTATTTTTCTCACCTACGAATATTGCAGCAATTATACAAATAATATGTGATAATTATCCTCTTAAGATATGAAGTAATTTACACAATTTTTTCACATTTTACTAGACAAGGAGACATGTGGATAGGGCCAAGATCTTAAAATTCTCCAGTGATGCATTCACTGAACCAAAAAGACAACCTTATTCATTTAAAAATGTTTTACTATAACAGCAATCTCTGAAAGCACACACAAAGGACTGCTATGCCTAGATTCTGAAACATAAATAACCAATTTGCTGCATCACTAATGATGCACAATGCACGTCTTCTGCTGTACCAGTTTAAATAAGAGACTGATGTAATCTGCCATCAACTTCAAAGTAACTCATTTGGTAATAAGAAAACACTTCTTTTGTGCAAATTTTCCTACTTAAAAGAAATCACAGAAAACCTCCCAGTCACATATTGACTAAAAAAAAGCATTGAATCCTCATTAAAGTGTTATTTAATAGGACAAAGAATAGAGGAATGACATTAAGGCTTCAAACTTTATCTTAAGTAAAATTAAGCATTTAAATGGGAACATATCACTATACAAAGAAAGAAGATAGTAAGTGGCAAACTATGATTCATGTGAGAATTGTGTATTTATATTTAATGTGCCATCATATTATACATTCATGTACACACACACTCCTAGATACCTTATATATCTCCAGCATGGATAAGACAGACATTTCTTAGATTCTAAACTTTTAAAGTAAATGCTTAGGCAGAATTTCCTGAGTATGCTCTGTTATGATGTTTAATATTTTTATCCCTAGGAAAGAAGTTTAGATTTCATTTGAGGTTTGTTCTCCATTAGCTATTATGGAATTTACAATTTTTTGGCCTTAGTGAGAAGAGGGGATTATACAATTCAATGAGTTTAATTCAAGCATGTTTAGTAAGATTATTATTCTTTGACCAAGACCATATTTCAATTTGCCTTTTGGCTCACAGATAACAACCAAAATATAAGACACTTTTAATAATTTGTTGTTTCTTCTCCAGGAGCAGCGAATACTGGGAAAGTACCTGTTATTCCACGAGGAAACAAGAAAGAAGTTCCCATTTCTATTGACACTGGGGAGGGAGCATGCCCAGAAGTAAATGAGGACACATTTCTAAGGGTGCTTCCAGTGGAGTTCAAAAGATGCGCAATCCAGCCAGCTGCCGGTGGCTCACGCCTGTAATCCTAGCTACTCAGGAGGCTAAGATCTGAGGATCATGGTTCAAAGCCAGCCCAGGCAGGAAAGTTCATGAGAATCTTATCTCCAATTAACCACCAGAAAACTGCAAGTGGTGCTGTGGCTCAAGTGGTAGAGGGCTTGCCTTGAGCTGAAGAGCTCAGGGACAGCGCCCAGGCCCAGTGTTCAAGGCCTATGATCGAAAGGATAAAAAAGAAAAAAAAAAGATGCATAATCTAAATCACTTTAATTGTGAAGACCACTGTTAAAATAAAATTTCTTTGTGACTAGTAATCAAGATTAAGGCACATGTTTCCAATTAAATAAAAAAGTCAAGGCTTTTAAAATAAATATTAAAAACAAATGACAAGCTGGGCACCTATGGTTCATACCTGTAATCTTAACTACTCAGGAGGCTGAGATCTGAGAACCATGGTTCAAAGGCAGCCCAGGTAGGAAAGCCCATGAGACTCTTATCTCCAAAGAACTACCACAAAGCAGGAAGTAGAGCTGTGGCTCCTGTAGAATGCTTATCCTTAAGCACAAAAGCTCAGGGATAGGGCACAGGTCTAAGTTCAATCTCCAGGACCAGCAGTACATAGATAGATAGATAGATAGATAGATAGATAGATAGATAGATAGCTAGATAGATAGATAGATAGATAGATAGATAGATAGATAGATAGATAGATAGATAGATAGATAGATAGATAGATAGATAGATAGATGGAGACATGATCAGGGGACTGTGGTTGGAGTGAACTGGAGAGGGAAGGTAAAGGAGAAAGGGATTGAATATGATTGAAATACTCCACATGCATGCATGAGAACAGAATGATAAAAATTGTTCAAAAAGGGGAGGAATGCCAGGTGCTGGTGGCTCGTGCCTGCAATCCTAGCTACTCAGGAGGCTGAGATCTGAGGATCATGGTTCAAAGCCAGCCTAGGCAGGAAAGTCGTGAGACTCTTACCTCCAATTAACCACAAGAAAACTGGAGTGCCGCTGTGGCTCAAGTGGTAGAGTGCTAGCCTTGAGCTGAAGAGCTCAGTGACAGCGCCCAGGCCGAGTTCAAGCCCCAAGACAAAAAAAAAAGGGGGGGGGACGAGGAGAAAGGTAGTGATAAGAAAGAGGAATATTAGAGTGTTGAATTTGATTGAAATACATTTTATGTATACATGGGAATATCACAATGAACTTGTAAAGTTACACAAAGAGACAAATTTATAAATATTATCAACAGGACATGCTATATTTATTATATAAAAGTGTGAAAATCCAGAAAAAAGATATTTCTCAAGTTTGCTAAATAATTTCTCACCTATGATAGCTTAAGTGTTCAATATGATCTACACCATTACTCTAGGTAGAACTGCTTTGCTTATTTGCAGATTTCCATGGCTGTCCCTGACCCACTAGGTGGAAATTACGTTTTTTTTGCCTGATGTCAAAAACACTCCACACTGGGGCTGGGAAGGTGGCTCAGTGGTAGAGTGCTTGCCTTGCATGCCTGAGGCCCTGGGTTCGATTCCTCAGCACCACATAAGCAAAACGAAAAAAAGCCAGAAGTGGCACTGTGGCTCAAGTGGTAGAGCGCTAGCCTTGAGCTGAAGAGCTGAGGGACAGCGCCCAGGCCCAGAGTTCAGGCCCCATGACCGGACCCCCCCCCCCAAAAAAAGAGGCTCCTGGACTTTCCTTCCCTGGTGGGCTTTGAACCACGATCCTCAGATCTCAGCCTCCTGAGTAGCTAGGATTACAGGCATGAGCCACTGGCGCCCAGCCTCATTTTTTTTTTTAATTAAAAAAAATATATACCCGTACTGGGCTTGAGCTCAGGACCTCAAGCTCTTCCTTAGCTTATATGCCCTTAAAGGATGGTGCTCTACCACTTGCATCACAGCTCCATTTCAGGCTTTTTGCTGGTTAATTTGTAAGTCTTACAGACTCATATCTGCCTAGTCTAGCTTCTAATCTGAATCCTTAAGAGCTCAGCCTTCTGAGTAGCTAGGATTACAAGTATGAGCCCCCGGTTGCTTGGCCTGTTTCTTGTAACATCCAAAGACCAGGGAGACACCGTACTACCTACAGTGCTGGATTGGGCACAGTAATGTGTGAGGGAATCACTTCCTATGAGAAAAAAAGCAAGTCTGCTGCCCTTCCCAGGTGCCTAGCCACCAAAGGACAACACAAAAGATCTACAAATAGAAAGAAATGAGAAGGAAAAATACTACTAATGTTGACATTGCAATTAGAACCGACCAGTCTTTGTTGACTAATAAAACTTTTGAATAGAATATTTTGAAAGTACTACTTCATTCAGGCTATTTTTAAACATATTCCAAGTTCCATGTAATTATTTAAATTTTCAGAAACTTTTTATATTCATAAAAGCACAGGTAGGAAAGCAACCTACAATGACAGCAGTTTAGAAATAATTTCTACCAACTGCTACAAGTTTATTTTTAAAAGAACTTACCATTTAGCTCAGGCTTTTTCAATAGCATTTCCCATAGACTCTTGGGATAAAATTACCAATGAACACAATTAACTTTCTCTTTAGTATTTTTGGTAAAAGCAGATCTAAGTACCCTGAAGCATTCACATTTCTACCAAAAGCCAATACAAGGTGAATCTTATTCTTCATTTGTTTTATACAATCTCAAGTGTACAGCCTTTGAGTGTTTCCAAACAAAGGTATTAAGGGGTGAGGTGACAGTGCCCGGCTTCAGGCCTGACTGCCTGGCTCTCTCCCACAGCTTACTTTTGCCACCTAGTGGGGGAGGTAGTTCCACAATCAGGTTTGAGTTTTATGAAAAAATTGTTTCCTTAAAAGAAAACCAAACAAATATATTTTTATTAAATCTTAAGTAATTTCTTCAATTTGGTCTGTTCAGGCCTACTGTCTTGGGCAGGAGAAGGGGGAAGAGCATCTCTGGTAAAATAAAGCCTTTAGTATACATCATGTGTAGTTTTTTTTTGGGGGGGGGGAGTTGACTTTTTCCTTGTTCCTAATCATTCTCCATGCCTTTCCCTTTTAAGATTGCCCAAGACTGGGCTGGGAAGTTGGCTCAGTGGTAGAGCGCTTGCCTTGCATGCCTGAGGCCCTGGGTTCGATTCCCAGCACCACATAAGCAAAAAGAAAAAAGCCGGAAGTGGCGCTGTGGCTCAAGTGGTAGAGCACTAGCCTTGAGCTGAAGAGCTGAGGGACAGTGCCCAGGCCCAGAGTTCAGGCCCCACGACCGGACCCAAAAAAAAAAAAAAGATTGCCCAAGACTGACATTTTGCCTCATTCCTGCTTCTTATTCTTGAGTGAACAGCAAATCTATATCTTCAACACTAATTTCTCACTGTGGCTCCATTCTCAAATCTTCACTTATCTAGTGAATATTATCTCCGGCGCTGGCATTTACTACAGCAAAACTGAAGTGCCCATCCTCCAAAATAAACAAATAGGCCTTCCTTCTGGGCCAAGATGGAAGCTGTAACAGAGATAGTGCAGCCCACAGCTAAATTAGCCCAAAAGAGGTGTGTAAAAATGAATGAATAACATGAATAAAGCTTTGGTGATAGATCTAAAGATTCTAACATAAAATCAGGGAAATTCTCCTATAGTTTTAGCTTTGACATTTTAGCTGTCACTTTTATAGTTTTACCTCTCACACTTAAATCTATTATCCATTTGGAATGACTTCTTGCATATGCCATGAGGCAAGCCTGTAAATTCATCTTCTTATGCTACTTATTAAAACCACAATCCTTTCCTCATTGCATTCCCTAGCCTCTTTGATGAAAACTGATTGAACATAAAAAGGTTCATTTGCAGACGGTCAGTTCTATTCCAATGTATGTGTCTGTCCTCACGCTACAATGAAATCATGGAGTTTAATAGGAAAACTTCAAACTGAAAAATGTAAATCTTCCTATTCTATTTTTCCTTTCTTAAATTGTTTTTAGCTATTCTGAGTTGTTCACATTTCCACCTTGTCAATTTCTATCCAAAAAGGTCTGCCAATATTTCTTTGGGGATTGTATTGAATGTGTATATCAATTTGGGGAAAACTGCCAAATTACCAATAAGAAGCCTTCTAACCCATGAATTGAATGCCTGCCATGTGCTTAGGTTTTCTACATCTTCTCTTAGTGACACTTTAGAATTTCCTTCCTCCCTTCCTTCCTTTTCTTCCTTCCTTCTTTTCCTTCCTTCCTTCTTCCCTTCCTCCCTCCCTTCCTTCCTTCTTTGCTTTCTTCCCTCCCTCCTCCCTCCTTCCTCTCTTTCCTCCCTCTCTCCCTTCATTCATTTTGACATGGGATAGTTTTTCCCCTAGGAAACACTCAAAGTTTAGGTCAGTGGGAAACAACATTAATCAAAGAATTATACATTTTCTTCCCACACATCCTACTTGGTATCAAGAAATGACATTCAGATCCACTTTAAAAGACCACCAGATATTTACAGGAAAATCTTAAAAATAACTCAAACAAAAAAAAAAAGGATAAGATTAAATAAGTGGTTCAGAAATTTCTTCTCTGACACCCACAGAACCTAAGAAGTGAGAATGAGTAACTACAATTCTGAAAGAACTGGAGACAAAATGGGGTGAAAGCGGTAGTGTGAAAGGGTATTAGTAGTTCTGCTTCGATCATTAATTTATTTGCCACAATACTTCCTGTCTGTGCCAAACATTCCAAACAACACTAAACTTCAGGACATTCCTTGAATTGAAATTAGAAAATAGAAGTAGCAGTGTCTCCTAACAGGAGCCTCGTGCTTCATGAACCACTTTTGTGGACAGAAGCCTGCCTGGCACCAAAAGCCATCACAGCAGCCCTTCCCATCTTTCATGAAAATATTATAAATATCATCCTTAATTTGCATGGAGACCAAATTTGGGGGCTATTTGGTATGAAGCACAACAGAATCATCCCTTGGTTTTCTCTTGGCAATAGCATGGCCCCTTTATTTCTCCACCATACCCACCATGTGGTGGGCACAGACGGAGTCATCTCTGGCTTGGAGCAAGTGATTTGTGGCTTGGCAAAGACAGGTGTGGTGGCTTTCCTCTTAGTTGTGGCTGCACTCATGTAACCTATGTTGCAGAACCAAGATGGGTGTGGGATATAAAGACCTCTGGCTGGGACAGGGGAGGTGGTGGAGAAAGTCCAAGTAGGGAAGTTCCAAGTGGAGGCACAAAGGTGAGTGCATAATGCCAGGAGGAGGTGGAGAGGGAGGAATCCTTTATGGAGAATCCTCAAGAAGGAGGTCCAGGACCACTTCCAAATGATCCAGAAGGCAGAGCTGGCGGTGCTCCAAGAACACATGACCCTGCCATGGACAGTCCCTGTGTGTGAGGAGGAGCAGACTGTGGAAGAGCCTGCTGCTGTGAAGATAGCTCTGTGGTGTGCAATCAGGTTGAGAACTCTATTTGTGTGTGTATGTGCCATTGTTGAGCTTGAACTCAGGGCATCACACTCTCATTCGGCTTTTTCGCTTAAGGCCAGTGTTCTACCACTTCTGGGTTTTTTGTTTGCTAGTTAATTGGAGATAAAAGTTTCACAGACTCCCTGCTCTGTCTGGCTTCAAACTGTATTCCTCAGATCTCTGCTTCTTGAATAGGAAGGGTTACAGGGGTGAGCCACTCCGTTTATATGCTGTCTTTTGTTTAGTTTTGTTTTGAGTCAGCTGTGGGGCTTGAACTCAGGGCCGGGGCACCGTCCCTGAGCTCTTTTGCTCAAGTCCAGCACTCTACCACTTTGAGCCGCAGCTCTACTTCTAGTTTTAGACATAGAAGTCTCACAGGGGCTTTTCTGTTGGGGCTGGCTTTGAACCACAATCTTCAGATCTCAGCTTCTTGAGTAGCTAGGATTACAGGTGTGCACCATCACTGCCTGGCTATGCTGTCTTTTTTGAGAGTTTTTTTCTTCCATCAGAAATAATGAGAATCATCTATATGGTCCTCTAAAAATCCCTTAACTGCTGGTCCTTACTTTTGGTTCTTTCTCAGGTATTTCATGATCTGCTGTTTGAGGCATCATGGCTTGAAGAAGTCAAACCCTCATATTCTCTTTCTTCCTTGATTTTCCAGGCACGTCTGTAAGTGATACATTGAGATCTGACTTTTCTCTTTCTATGTTCCACATATCGAGCATTCTTGACAGTATCAAATTATTGGCTAAATTGAGCCCTCTTCCACATTCTTATTCTACTTCTAGCTTTCCCAATTCTTTGTAATATCTGGCTTTTCTTTTTCATAAAGTTGTAGAATACAATCAAGAGTTTCACAGAGCATTTTATACTCGCCTTTCAGCACTTTCTCATTAACTGTAGTTGTTGCACTGAGTTAAAATTCACTCACTTCTTCATGTCCTCGATAGCCTGTTTAGGGTCTCATCTTCAAATTTGCTGTCTGTACCATCGTGCACTAATTTGTTCTCTGATTCACTTTTCTGGGTTTTCTTTCATATCTGGTCTGTAGGCTTATCGAATTTTCTGCTTTTGGTGGATGATGCCAATCTTTTTCCTATGTTGACAATCTGTATTATTTGATTCTTTAAAAATAAGCCCTATGGGGCTTGGAAGGTGGCTCAGTGGTAGAGCACTTGCCTTGCATGCCTGAGGCCCTGGGTTCAATTCCTCAGCACCACATAAGCAAAAAGAAAAAAGCCGGAAGTGGCACTGTGGCTCAAGTGGTAGAGCACTAGCCTTGAACTGAAGAGCTGAGGGACAGCGCCCAGGCCCAGAGTTCAGGCCCCATGACCAGACCCAAAAAAAATAAATAAATAAAATAAAAATAAGCCCTACTGCTGGGTCCCCAGGGTGCAGGAAGTAGGGTGAAACTACTATCATCCTTTTACTTCATAGAGACTTTCACTTTGGCCTGCTGGTCAACCTCCCAACCACCTTGAAACCTTATGAGACTGTGCCATCCTTACATTGCTTTTTATCCCTATGGCTGAATGTCTTTTCAGTGTTTTGTAGTTTTCCTTAAATTGTTTCTTGGCTTAAACTAATTTTAACCGAGTGTCCTACTCTTTTGATGCTATTTTGTGCAAAAGTTTTCATTTCATTTTGGATTATTCTTATATCGTAGATTTTATCATGTCGGCATTTTACTGAACTTGTTTATTAATTTGTGTGTTTATGTGTGTATAAGATTTCTACATAAGTGGTCATGCCATTTGCACATTACACTGTTTCTTTCCAAACTACATGCTTTTATTTCTTTCTTCTCGTTCTTTTTGTGACATATCACACTGGCAAATATCTTTACTACAATGTTGAGTAGTAGTGAAAGCTGACATTCTTGTTTTGTTCCCAATCTTAGGAAAAAAACCAGCCAATCTTTCACTATTAAGAAGACAAGATAGCTGGGCGCTGGTGGCTCATGCCTGTAATCCTAGCTACTCAGGAGGCTGAGATCTGAGGATCGCGGTTCAAAGCCAGCCCGGGCAGGAAAGACCGTGAGACTCCTATCTCCAATAAACCACCAGAAAACCGGAAGTGGCGCTGTAGCTCAAGTGGTAGAGTGCTCGCCTTGAGCTGAAGAGCTGAGGGACAGCGCCCAGGCCCAGAGTTCAAGCCCCCGACCGACAAAAAAAAAAAAAAAAAAAGAAGACAAGATTAGCTGTGGGTTTTTTTTCCCCTAGATGCTCTTTATTGAGAAAGTTCCCTTATTTTTCCACTGTTCAGTTCTTAATAAGGAGTGCATGTTGGATTTCATTAATGCTTTTTCCATGCATACTGAGAATATCATGGGAATTATCTCTGCTATGGATATATTATATATAGTTACCTTGATAATGTTTAGTTATTTAATCCTTTTGATAAGTTTCTTGATGTTAGCTAGGCTTTTGAGATCTGTTCACTTTTTTCCATTCTTTTTCTCTCTGCTTTTCTAATTAATCCATCTTAAAGACCATTAGTTCTTTCTCCTGGCATCTTAAGTCTGTTATTGACTCACTCCAGTGAATTTTTCACTTCAGTTGTATTTTCCAAATGTAGATGTTCCATTTGATCTCGTTAATAATTTCCATGTCTGTGTATATAATCCTTGAATATATTTACTGTACTGTGTTGAGATCCTTATTTGTCAAGTCCCACATGTAGGCCCACTTATAAACACTTCCATTTATTTCTTTTTCCTATGAATATTGGACCCTTTTCTTTATATATCTTGTACTTTTCTGCTTAACTTTTAGATAGAATATGAGAGTAAGCTTGGATTTCAATGTCTTCTTGGGGATGTTGTTCTTGTTTATTAATATTCATGGACTAAATCTGTGGACTCCATCTTCTTCACAGTGCAAGGATTGGTGAATCTCTACTCCATTTTTTTAAAATAAAAACTTTATTTAGGGGCAACACTGGGGATTGAACTCAGGACCCTACATTTGCTAGGCAGGCACTCTACCACCTGAGTCACACACCATGTTCTTGGCTGGGTATTTTTTAGATAGCTTCACTTCCTACCCGGCACAGGCCTGAACAGCAATCTGCCTACATTAGGTCTCCCATCATTGCTGGGATCACAGGCATGTGTCACCACTTAGTTTCCCATCATGAAGTCAAATCTTAGGGACTTTTCTACCAGAGCTGGCCTCAAACTATAATCCTCCCAATCTCAGCCTTCCAAGTAGCTAGGCTTATTGGTATGAGCTTTATTTTTAAGCCTAGATAACTAGGGATCACTTCTGTGTCTTCATAGCTTAGTGGTCAAGCCAGTGTATAGTCAGTGATTGTGTTCAAACACCTTTTACCCTCTGTCAATGGACCTGTGTTTGGTTGGGGACCATATAAAATAGTTCAGGTAGTTTTCAAGTATGCCAGGACACTTAATTTCTTCCAATCTCTCATCCATCTCTGCAGTATATGTTCAAAATTTCACAGTCAACTAGAGTGTAGAGATGATAGCTTAAGTCCTCTTCTATCTCCTCTACATATATATGAAGCCTTTTCATCAGCCTTTGTATAAATATACCAAGATCCCTTATAACTATAACATTTATCACTCCCTGATAAATTTCAGGTCAGTCTTGTGGCCCACTGTTGGCCCCAGACTACAATCTCAGGTCTACTGAGTTAACTAGTCCTTCTCGCCATTAGGCATACTGCTACAGTGCTAACAGCAATGGGCTTTTCATGTTCCACTTCCTACCAAACAAGGCTACTCCTCCAGTGAAACTTCCATTTCCATGGGTCTCCTTCATCTTGTAGAAGTACTATGCTGAGTCTGGAGGTGGGGGATAAGATTATTCTAGTCAGAAATACCACAGAGTCCTTCTATTCTTACCTGAAACACAAGTGTTTCCCATCGATAAATGTTTTTCAATTTATTGAATGTCTTTTATTAGTATGTAGTATTAAACTTGCTTTTTTATAATTTTGTACAATTTTATTGTGATTTCTTAAGAGAATTTGCCTAGCTCTTACTCTGATTTGTGATAGTCTGTCTTCAAAACTATTTTTAATTTTTAATTTTCATTCTTTTGTACCCAGATGGCCTCAGGAAAATCTGTAGCTTTCCTCAGGTCATCAGCAACTAGGAGAGAAATTTTCTTCCCCACCACAGTCAGGTCTGCATCTGGCAGCAAAATGATCTTGTCTTCCATGATTTTTTTATTTTTTTGGTAAGGGTTGGTGAGAGCAGTACTGTAGTTTGAACTCAGGGCAGCATACTTGCCAGGATGGCACAGTATCACTGAGACATGCTCCATCTCTCAGAATTATTGCAAGGACACCATCATAATCATAATCATATCCTTTGCTCCTGACTACAGAATGGTGCTGCTGTAAGAAACAAAAATTCTAAATTATCCAGCCCAGCTTTCAAGTTGTATTCAGCAAATGGAGCAATGGTATGCACTGGACACTACACTGAAATGAACTGTATGAGTGGGGACAGGAGGAGAAAACTGGGAGAGAGCAAAGGAAGGGGTGACATTATCCAAAAAGAAATGTACTCTTTACCTTATGTAATAATAACCCCTCTGTACATCATCTTTATAATAATAAAAATTTAAATAATATAGTTAGTTGCCTTGACCTCATGCAACAATACTTATTCTAGGAGCTTTCACAAAGCTAGGTTTTTTCTTTCCCCACATATTCTTTGCCAACTTCCATGCTTGTATCTTTCCTAATGTTGTTCCCCCATGTGAACTATCCTCATAATCTGTCCTTTAATTTTTGATTCATCCAGCTTCTAAAAGAAGCTGAATTGAGTGATTCCTTCTGCTCTTAACAACTCCTATACTCCGTAGACTTTCAGTATCTATAGAGGGTTTATTTTTTTTGGTGGTGTTATTGGGGCATTGATAAATTTTTAAATCATTACTGTTACAAAACCATACTAGTTTCTAGTTGGCTCTCAATTATTTCTCAGTTATTTCCTGTATGTATTTTGTTATTTCTCCAGCAGTTTTTTTTCTTTGTGTGACTGTACTTTTTAAAACAATTTTAGGTCCATAGTCAAATTGAGCAGCAGTCACAGACAATTCCAATGTAGCATGTGTACAACTTCCAATGACACTCAATTTAAAGGCTTCTCTTTTACAATGTAAAAATGCTGCTTAGCATCTAGTCTAGTCTTGAATATATTAAACTCATGCTTAATATATGGCAACTGAATAAACCCAATAGTTTCCAGACTGTTGGGAGGTTCCAGAGCTCTAGGAGGTCTGGAGGTCTGTAAGGTCATAACAGCACAAGGTGGAAAATGAAGCAAGCAGCTACCTGCAAGAAGTAGGAAAATATTCTAACATTTCAACAACTGGGAAAAAGAATGGTCAGAGGACAGAGAATATCAGGTGTGCCAATAGGGACAATCTTAGTATTTGAATTTTGTAATAGCTGTAGAAGAAAATGTCCATACAATTGAATTCTATTCATCACGGACAGCTTGAGATTTAAGGAGAAATGTGAAAATGAGTCTCCAAAGTGTTAGATGCTAATTAGAACTGCTAATTGTAGCAATCAGGTAGGCATCATAAAACTGTGGAGAGTGAAAAAAAAAGTACCTATGGACAAAAATAAAGCAACAAGGCATACTATAGGTAAGTCAGCAGAAATGAGAGTTCAAAAGAAGTAGACAGGCTCACCCAAACAAATAGTAAGGAAATTTTAAGTAAAGATCCTAGTAGACACATAGCAATAAGGAGACTCTGACTGCCAGACAACCTTCTGCCTGAAGTGACAATTTTCTTATATGCTTTCGATAAGCAATTCACCTACACTTAGGAAACCTTATGAGACAGGAACCTATGTGAAGGTATAACCTCTTCTTCACAAGTGAGGGTAGAAGAATCAGAGATGAAACTAACCAGCACATCAGTGTTAAGTGTAAATCTTGTTTCTTTGGATGCTGAAAATTGAATTCAAGACTGTGCACCCCAGGCACATTCTGTGCCATTGAGTGATACCTCCAGTCCTCTAAATTTGAGTGGTAGAGTTGTGGAACGTCTATCAAACAATACTGATTTGATCTAGGTTTACTGTACTGTTGATGAAGAGTAACAGAACATTTTATCTAACCAAAAGAAAAAAAACCTTTATCTTGATCTTGTAATTTTTCTTACATATGTAATATATTTGTGGCTTTAAAGATTCTTTCAGGCTAGGAGCAGTGGATCATGCATGTAATCCTAGGTACTTGGGACTCAAGAGATCAGGAGGCCAGCCAAGATTTAAAAAAAAAAAAGTTAACAAGATCTCCATCTCAACCAATAGCTGATGTACACACCTGTCATCACAACCATGCTGGAAGTATAAAAAGGAGGATTATAGTCTAGGCCAACTCAGGCAAAAATATCCATATCCAAACAATAACTAAAGTAATAAAGGCTGAGGAGATCATTTAAGTAGTAGGGTACCTACTTCAAACTTAGTTCAAACCCAGTCTTGCCAAACTAAGAAAAGAGATCCTTTTAAATTTCTTGCAAAAGAGAAGCCAATTAACTAAAGAATATTTTTAAGTATATGATCTGAAAAGGCAATAACTCCAAACTTACAAAGAACAGACCAAAGAATTATTAGCAATGAAAGAATAACACTGAAAATTTTAAATATAACCAGTAACTAGTTTGTCCAAAATGGAATTCATGACTTAACTGACACTTTATTGCTAAGGGACAGAGAAGTACTATTTTTCACTTTGGGCTATAAATCATGCATAACACCATAAGTGGACTTTATGAGGAAGGTAATACTTTTTAGATTGTAGAAGTGACCTCCAGTGGGCAGTAAGGCTCTCAGATCTATGGTCTAGGGAACTGTATTCCACTGATTGTTACTTTACTAAGTCTATATAGCCAACAGTTTTCCACCATACACTTCATATACATTTAGCCAATTACATATGTATGGTATTTGTGGGTTTAATAATGTATTTGCTTATGATTCATTAGTGTAAACTGTTGATGAAAAAGGGCCTTAGATTATTTCCCCAGTGATCTTCAAGTTAACATCAAACTTAGAGATATACAGAATAAGAATATAATCCCTGCATAAATATTTTAATTTAGAGGAACATTAAAAATTAGAACAGTTAATTAGAAATAATGGAACTACTGATATGGAACCTGTACACAGGTCCAAAACTGACAAAACTTATTAGAAAATCTAGAAGACCTTCTGTTTCTATTTAGACTTTGTCTCCTATGAAATCATGAATATAAAATTATCTAAACTGTGGTAAAACACTAAACTATAGACACACTAAGATGCAGAGTATATAACCACACTAATGGTCTTTTTATTTTAACTGGGAAAAGTCAGTTTTTTAAATACCTAAAATTTCAGACTTTTTTGCTGATTAAAATAGTTATTATTCATCATTCCAGGAAAAAAAAGAAGTGGGAGAAGAAAGCAATGAGTAAGTTCATAGGTTTTGACTATAGTCCAAAATTATTTTACAGTTCAAATTAATAAGTCACTTGTGTGCACAATATCATTGGATATATGCAACCTCTTAGAAATGTGGTCATACTGTATTAAGCATAAATGAAATAATGAGTCAGTTATAAAATACGCAATACTCAATCTTCCTATTACCTTCTGTAACTTCCCTTCCTTAACTCACTGCTGGTTTTGAAAACTGATTATACAACTGAAATGAAAGATCATTAAAGGAACATACAAACATCCCCTATTACTTAAAGAAAAGCCTGGCTATGGAGCATTTCTAGATGGGATTTCAGCAAGAAGTCAAAAGTAACCTTTGCTGCAGGCAAACTTTCTTTCAATGCTCTGTTGAATACTGATGAAGAGAGACTTATTTATTATTCTCCTAGAGAATAAAATTGGTTTCCACTGTACAAAAAAAAATTCCAAAACCCTCCATCTTATTGTGCTATATAGTATGGGCAGCATTTCCAGGACACTGACTCATTATAAAAGAGAACAAACTGATCATGTTTAACACAACATTTCATTCAAGATACAAAAGCTGAATGTTAAGAGTTTCTTTCTTCTAATCTTAGGATTGAATTAGCAAATGACTTCCTGCAAAGGGGAAAACAGCAAATACTTTAACTGTGTAAGCAACACAGTCAACTGTAAATACTCATCTCTGTCATTTGAATGTGAGAGTAGCCATAGGCAATACCCACATATAATGGTTGTGGCTGTGTTCCAATAAATGAATTTACTAAATTTGAATTCTATATGATTTTAACACCATGAATTTTTTTAACTATTTAAAAATGTAAAAGCCATTCTTAGTTTAGGTAGTAGGCTGGTCCATCAATTACTTTCCAGTGGTGAGTGATATATATCTAATACAAATACACTATATATACACACTTTTTTTTTTCATTGCTGAGGACTGAGCTCAGCTAAGCAATCTTCTACCACTGAGTTACATTCATTGCCCTTGATCTTTTTTTAAGACACAGGGTTGTTACGTAGCCCAGGCTAGGCACAAACTTAGAAACCTCTTGCCTCAGCCTCCTGAATGCTGGGATTGCCCGCAAGTACCATCACAGCCAGCTGCAAAGTATTTCTGAAAGCCATTGAACGTCCTAATTTATACATACATATATAGAATGGAACTTTTATCAAATAAAGTTGAAAGTTAACAAGAGAAAGTTTTTTTCGAGAAAGTTTATTTCTATAATAAAGTGGTTAAGTTTCAAATAAACATTTTAAAATTGAAAAAATCAAAAATCAAAGCACTTTCCTTAAATAAACATCAACACACATTCGACATTAAAATATATTTAGGCACCCTAATTTACCAAAAGTAAATTACTCAAAATTATATTTGAGTTCCGGGAGCTGCAGGATGCTCACAGCAGTAATCGCCATTGCCCTTGCTTTCCCGGGTCATAGCTCGCAGCACAGCTGGGTACACAGACCTGGCAAAACCCTTTCCACATCTGTGTGATAGCAAGCATACCAGCACCAGTGCAGCTACCTCTGCAGTGCTGATGTGGGTCTGCTGAGATGCAGTATTGCCTCAATATACTTTATATTAATACAAGGTTATTGCTGGAAGCCTTGATCTGATTCTGAGGAAGGCATGGCATCATTCCAGGTTCATGACTTGCATGCTATGTGGCAGGGGTCAGAATAAGGAGGCAGCCCTGCCTGATACTTGAAGTAGTTCAAGATACCAACAGGATATGATTGGCTAGAAAATTTAAAGATGGGGAATAGATTGATAGAAGAACGAGTTGAGATAGAATGAATTCCTAAGGACAGAATCATGTTTTCAGAATATGGGAATAATTTGTGGACAATATGCAGAAGTCTTGGGGTGATTTGAGGAAAAAAAATGTCTTTCTAGGGCCATTGTCAGAGAAAGCTTAGTAGGCCAAACTTTCTATTTCTTTCGCCAGTTATACCTATTAACTTCTATCAAAATCCAAGCCATTCTACTTTCTTTAGAAATCCAATTTAATTTCATCCTATAAACAAGTACCTTGTAAGTGTTCAAGCAAAGACATGGCGAGTAAGGCGAGTAAGATCCTGTCCTGACAGCAAGGAGGCTGGGGTACACAAGCATGAAGGAGACAAGGAGAGATAGTTTGGTAAGTGTGATCATGGGATAAGGTAAAAAATACAGTGAAGGGCAAACGAAGGAGAGAGGGGGAATTCTCTCTTAGAGTTTAGGAAAAGGCCTCCTGACTGGAGCAACAGATGTGTTTGTCTGACATAGCTCAGATCCCTCCTTGTGGATACAGCAGTACTGCCTTTGACTCAGAGGCCTAGTTTGCTCATCCTTTTTCAGGAGAGGATGAAGTGGAGGACAGCAGAGGTAAGAATTGGGAATACCAGGTGTCTTTGCTGACAACTGTAGCCAACATAGGAGTTCTCTTTTAAACCTCCTTTGGTCTTTTTGCTATGTGAAAGTATGGAGCTCCTTACTTCTTAAGCCACTCAAAAGCATCCTGACTGATGCATTCCATTAGACTGTCATGACCGAAAGTTCTAGGGAGTATAGGCATCATCATTTAAGATATCTAGTACTCGGGGCTGGGAAGGTGGCTCAGCATGCATGAGGCCCTGGGTTTGATTCCTCAGCACCACATAAGCAGAAAAAGCCAGAAGTGGTGCTGTGGCTCAAGTGGTAGAGTGCTAGCCTTGAGTAAAAGAGCTGAGGGACAGTGCCCAGGCCCAGAGTTCAGGCCCCACTACCAAAAAAAAAAAGGTAAGACTTGCAAATTGTTACAGTTAAAGTAATTTTACAAAGTCTACTTACTTGTTACTTAACTTAAAATGAAGATTTAACTAGGTAAAGATGAAAGAAACCACTTCTGAGCTGGACTGGTATAAGAAGAGATAGGAAAACACACTCAGGAATACCTAACAAGGACAAGAAATTATGTAGAGAGAAAATTAGGCTAAGAAAATAAGGAATATAACTATTTCCAAGTAGGATATGATGGAACTCTTCAGCACATTTCTCCAAGGCACAATTTACTATGTTCTTTACTCAACTTGTATGTAAGGATGATCACTTATTCTCAAAACCACAATGTAATCTACAATTTTTACATTTTTAAAAACTGACTTCTCACCAAGGATTAAACCTAGAAGTCAATTATTTCTAATGGACTCCAACATAACCATTTGCTGTTAGTACACATTTGCTAGAATAATTTGTATCTGGAAATGTGAATGAACTACATTTTGCTCTGGATGACTAAGCATTCTAAGCAAATGTAAAATTCTACTATCACATTTGCTGTGTTACATAGAACAAATACCACCAGAGCATTCTCACTCAGAGAGCTGAATGCTGGCCCCCTGTCCAAATGAAAATTCAGTTTCTAAGTGGGAAACTCCCAGCAGAGCTTTTCCTCAGTCCAACAGAAATGGGCCTAGACCACTTTTTGAAAACTAACAATAATTATTCCAGGAAGTCTGGGGCAGGCCTAACTAGTTGCTGGCTTTTGAGGGAACTCTAAACCAGGTGCTGATTAAATCCAGTACATTCCAAACTAGACCCAACATACCCAGCATTCGGAGAAGCAAAGAGACTGTACCTTTGCACATGTAACTCAGTCAATACTGTGGGAGCAACCAGTAAAGCAACCAATCTGCTTTTTCTCCTTTAAAAATAGGTTTAGAGCTGAGAATATAGCTTAGTGGGAGAGTGCTTGCCTAGCATGCATGAAGTCCTGGGTTTAATTCCATAGTACCACATAAACAGAAAAAGCTGGAAGTGGCACTGTGGCTCAAATGGTAGCCTTGAGCAAAAGCTCAGAGATAGTACCCAGGTTCTGAGTTCAAGCCCCAGGACTGGCAAAAAATAAATAAATAAATAAATAAATAATAGGATTAGTTGGGTATTGTTTATATACAGTAACCTTTATCAATTTTAAAGTGAATGTGGCTAATGCAAACTGTTGTATATCTACCACTTCTATCAAAATAAGGCATTTCTATCACCCCAGGTTCTCTCATTACTCTCTCATCAGTCCCCCTCCATGCTCCTAGCTCCTGGGAACCACCAATCAATTTCAAATCCCTACAGTTTTGCCATTGCCAGAGTGTCACATGAATGGAATCTATGATATGTAGCCTTTTGGCTAGTTTCTTTCATTACCATGATGTAACTGGCCACAAGGCCCAAGGGATTGAGGCACAATCAGCGAACAAGAGAGAGACAAGAGCTGAGCTTGGAGAAGTGAAAGTGGCTTGTGTGCAATACCAGGCATGTTGCATTTTACAGTGTGCATGATAGGAAGTCACTAAAAGGCTTTCAGCAATTGAGTGATATGGTCTGATTAACTAAAAATATAATTTTAGCTATTTTATGAAATGCAGACCACGGTAGAATGGAAGTAGAAAAATGAAAACTAGTTTAGAGGCTAATGTATTCACCAAGGCTAAAAATGATGGTGACAAAAGTGACACCATGGCTCAAAGTGGCAGCCTTGAGCACAAAGAGCTCAAGGACAGTGCCCAGGCCCTGAGCTCAAACCCTGACCAACAAAAATAAAAAATAAATGATGGTGGCTTTAAGTAGAACAGAAATACTGGTAATGGTAAAATATGGTCAGACCAGAGAGGTTGTTCAAGGAATTGCTGTCGGAACTGGGAGTAGCACACTGGGGAGAGAGGAGACAAAGAGGACATGAGCAACAGGAGCAACGTGGAACATTTACCAGGGCAAGTAGGGAAATGACTGGGAGGATAGAGGAGCAGGTTTGATTGGGAGAGGTGAAAACTTAAGAACTCCCTAAGTCTGGACACATGCAGTACATACACGTTCCCCTATGCCCATTTTGCACCCGATTTTGCATTTTGTCAGAGAATTTTCCATTAACTCTTTACTACCATCTGTGAATGCACCTGAGAGAACGCATTCAGTCTCTGCATCACTGATTCCTAGAGTTACACTTACAGACAGAAGATAAACTTTAAAGGTCCAAGGCAGCAGCACTCTTACACTTCTCTGCTTCAATTTCTGGATAGGTAAAAATCATCTTAGCTTAATGAGAAGACTACCTATAGATTTTATGTATTTTTTTTTCCAAATCTATTGGCTCAATTGCACTGGCTCAAATGAATTAAGAACTGGTCCTTTTAATTATCATAATTTTCCTTTCTTTAAAGGATTTTCTTGTGTACTAGTAGATACAAACTAGTTGCAGAAAAAGCAGCTAGTGGTCCATCTTCTCCACCCGACGAGGTCATGTTTACCCTGTTGGTATAGTGGAGGAATGAGCATATGTCTGCATCAGGATGCAGAACAGATATTGATGCACCATGGAGAAAAGTTCATGACATGGGGATGTTCACTCCATGTCCACTTTCTTTGGGGAACTGAATTACCCAAGAATAAAAAGAGGAGCCCACACTCCTCAGTGTGCTTCTGAAGCCCCCCAAAGTAGCGTTTGGTGCACAGCACTCTGACTTGAGTTGCAGAGCCAGAACCTGACCAATATCAACACAACTCTTGAAACTTTCGTTTTTATCTCAACTTTGTTTTCTACAATCTAGTTTAGCTGTATTTGCTTTAATGTGAAAATATCTATTTCATTAGTACAACATAAAAAGCCAAATTCCAGATTGATGTAGCAGAAGTCCTTTTGGAAATACCATTCTCCTGCAGCTATTAACAAACTTGTCTGTTACAAAACATCTCCACCAAGGACAGTGCAGTGCCTGGAGGAAAAGCGTTTTTTTCTAACTTGTGAAAATGCTACATGAGCTAAGAGTAGCTCTGGACTTTGAGTCCCTTGGCACATAGATTTGGCACAAATTTAAACCCTCTTTACCAGGTCATAGATGAAGGCACTGAGTTCCCAAAGAGATGAAGAGATGAGGTTCCACAGCTAGCTCACAGCACAGTTGAGTGTGATCCTGTCTCCATTCCCTTCCAGTGCTGTTTTCCTGCACTAGGCTACCTCTGCTAAGAGGATGCCCTTTTCACATGTGTGGTTACTGACATACTCTCTCACTTCTCTGTTCCTCTTCAGAAGAGACCTTTCCAGGATGGGATTCCATATTGGTCTGGCTGTTTGTGTCTGCCAAGAGTAGACTGAGGGAGTGGTGTTAGAGTGTTAGCTCTAACTCTATACACGCATTTGCTAGCCTGTAAGTTCCATGAGAGCAGGAAGCACACAGCTCATGTTGTCACTCCGCATCCTCAGCACACAGTATGTGGCTGTTATAGTTTCATTCAGGAATCATATGACTATTTATTAGCTGCTTTAAGTTATGTCTCATATCTACAGTACTGCCTTCTGAGGCTAGGGCACACATTAGTGTAATAAAATCCTGAGAAACACTAGCGTAATCTCTAGCCATTTTCTAGATCAACATGCTATTTCTGCTTATTTTAGACTCATTTGACCAGAACAAAAAGTTCAGCCGCAGAATTATAAAATGACAGTACTAGCATGGACTTACAAGCTTCTTCCAAGTTCTTCATTTAACATTCCAGGAAACTGAGTCAGAGTGAAATGGCAGAATCTACCCAGGTAACTGTGGTTACCTTACACCATGATTGGTTCCTAAAACTCAGATTTTTCCCCCCTGAAAACCAATTAGTTACTCTTTCATGAGCACTACAAAATCTCTCCACCAATCAACAAATGATCATTACAAAGTCACAATGTCAGAGACATATGGGCTGCAAGGACATACCCTTAAAAAATGTTCACCTAGGGGGAGACACTTTCAAAAAAAATATACTCATAACCTGACTTATGTAACTATATGTAACCTCTCTTGTACATCACCTTTACAATAAAAAAGAAAAAAAGTTCATCCAATTCTTGTTTGAGTTGGACAATGATAAATTATGGGTTTGAAAAGATTCATATTTTGTAGTACTAGGATTTGAACTCAGTGCCTAGAGCTTGCTAGGCACTTGAGCCATACTCCCAGACCTTTTTGCTTTAGTTTTTTTTTTTTTGGGGGGGGGTCCAGTGGTGGTGGGGCCTGAACTCTTGGCCTGGGCGTTGTCCCTCAGCTCTTCAGCTCAAGGCTAGCACTCTACCACTTGAGCCACAGTGCCACTTCTGGCTTTTTTCTTTTTGCTTATGTGGTGCTGAGGAGTTGAACCCAGGGCCTCATGCATGCAAGGCAAGTGCTCTACCACTGAGCCACCTTCCCAGCCCCTTTGCTTTAGTTTTTTGCAAATAGGATCTTGCATTTTTGCTAGGGGCCAGTCTTTGATTTGTAACCCCAGTTAAGCATGATGCAGTACCTGGGATTTCAAGTAGGCACCACCATGCCTAGCCTGGCTGAAATGGGGATCTTGCTTGCTTGCTCTCTGCCTCCCAAGTGGCTAGAATCAGAGGCATGAGCCACTGCATCTAGTCCTGAAAATATGCACTATTATATTCTTTTATTCTCTCCATGCAAGAGGTAGTACTTGAAAGAGAAAAGAATGTCTGAAGACTATTAGAAGTATTTGAATTATTGAGAAATGGATGTGAAATGAGTTATGCCTGTTCTGAATATGGTTATTTTAGAAAGCATAGCTGGTTAGTCACAGAGTAAACTGTATATGTCTATTTACTCTGGCTGCAAACTAGAAATTCTATGACCTACATCATTAGTTTAGTCTAATGTGTTGAGAACTTTAATTAAAAATATGTCTTATCTTATAAACAGGATATATCCCAAACAGCTATCCAAACAATCAAAGGAATGTGTTTATTAAGAAACAATATAGTTTCATGTTTTCAGCTTTTTTTTTGAAACTAAAATTTAAAATTAAAAATGTCAATACTGGGGCTGAGAAGGTGGCTCAGTGGTAGAGTGCTTGCCTTGAATCCATGAGGCCCTGGGTTTGATTCCTCAGCACCACATAAGCAGAAACAGCTGAAAATGGTACTGTGGCTCAAGTGATAGAGCGCTAGCTTTGAGCTGAAGAGCTGAGGGACAGAGACTAAGCCCTGAGTTAAGGCCCCACAAGTGACAAAAAAAAAAAATTCGATACTGGGAATTGGTTTTAATAATATCTCAAACTATGGAACAAAGTGATGGTTCTGAAGGTTCACATGGTTATTTTATATATAAAACAACACTTTTTGGCAGAACCACAAGATTCAATGTGATCTCCATTGTTCTACTGACAATGACTCTCAGGTATAATTATGAAGATAAGATTAGGACATTTCTTCCTTATAAGAGAATTCTCTACTTAAATTAGTAATAAACTGCAAACCAAGATGTCTAAAAGAATTTGAATCACCTAAGACTTCTGATTCCCAAAACAAGTAATTCTGATTTTTCAAAATTCTAGCAAATGGCATTTGTGGATAAGGTATAAAGGAAAGCAAAGTATGTGTGTGTGTGTGCACATGTGTGCATGTGCATATACATTAGCTTCCATGTAGATGACCCCCAGTTTCTCAGCTGGGCCCTAATGCAGCAAAATGGCAGTGGCATATTATACCTGGTCATGGCTGGCTTCAATGGAGCTTCCAATAGCAAGGAAAGTCATCTGCACAGGGGCTAGGGTCAGACAGGTCACACATTCTTTGCCACTTTGTCTATCACAGTAGTGAACCTATAACAGAACACACGCAATCTGCTGAACACCATTATCTGGAGGGACCCAGATGCAAAAAGTCCTTTTGCAAAGGGAATAGATTTTTAAGAAATTTCCAAATGCTTTCTGTAGGACACAATTTAAATATTTCAAATCTTGTAGGAACCCTCTAGTAACTATGGAAAATATATTAATTCTATTTTGAAGTCTTGAGGGAGTTTAAGAAATGCTATTTACTGTAGCTAGGTAGAAAAAGTTCACAGATAACTGTCACATCTATTTTTAAGCTCTAGCTTTTCATAATGCATAATGCATAAAGGACTCAAGCATAAATAAAAGTTCACTTGATCCTAATGGAACTTTGCCAAACTGAGTTTACACTCATCTTTAACTATGTAAATGTGGCTGCCACTTATTTAGTAGTGATAGTCTTCTGTTTCTACATTATGGTCCCTACAAAATCACCACTATGTCACTATACTATGTTTGGTTTGAAATTTTGACATTATAATTAAATTAAATTGAAATGATTTGCAAAATGCAGACCAAAATAAGATTACCAAGTTATTATTTTTCTTTTAGTGGACTACAATTGACCATCATTAAAACCACATGTCAGACACTTGATCCAAGTGGGGCATAACAGGGCAAGAGAGGATAAGTCTATCTTCTCACTAAGAAAATTCCCAGTCTTCTGTTTATCTACTTCTAAAACATTCTTTCAGTAGTTTGAAATTATAAACTAACAAGTTAACACTGTTTTGACAAATGTGCCTATAAAATAGATATGAGATTCCTACTAATCACATTATGAAAAGGAAAACTGTTTTCTTATTTATAACTGTTCCATTTGTTAAATGTAAAGGCCTAGGTAAAAAAAATTGAATTTGTGAGGAAGAAATTTAAAATTTATAAAATTTCTTCTAGGGGATTTTATTCTATCTACTTTTATTAGAGAATTTTATCACAGATAATGTGAATTTGGAAATTACAGTATGAGTTTTAACATAATGGCTTTTTAAAGCCAGTAAAGTAGTTAAGAATGGACATCATTGGGCTGGGAAGATGGCTCAGTGGTAGAGCGCTTGCCTTGCATGCCTGAGGCCCTGGGTTCTATTCCTCAGCACCACATAAAGCAAAATGAAAAAAGCCGGAAGTGGCGCTGTGGCTCAAGTGGTAGAGCGCTAGCCTTGAGCTGAAGAACTGATTGACAGCGCCCAGGCCCAGAGTTCAGGCCCCACAACCGGACCCCAAAAAAAAAAAAAAAAAAAAAAAGAATGGACATCATTTTCTCTAGAAGTAAAGAGATTTCTTCCTGGGAATACATAAACAATGATTAGAGCTTGAATCAAGTCAATGTAAAAGGCCTGTTTCATAAGTATAATAAAAACTCTAGGAAGTGGGGGGGGAGTACAATAAAGATTTTGTTATAAAAAATTTCTTTCTAGTTTAACCTTAGAGAAAAAAATTTGACAACAGTCCTAATTCATTGTATTCTACCTCCTGAGTATACTAGAGCACAAGGTATATGAACTCAAGAATGTAGAATTCTTTATTAGGTATCAGCAAGGTATGATGAGAGAAAAAAATCAAACATTACATAATAGGTTTAAGAAAAAGCTAATAAATGGTGATACTTTAATAGCTTCAGTTTTCATGAACTTTATAGACATAAAATATTATGACAATATATAATGTCTATAATATTTTGTCTTTAAGGTAGTATTATAAAGTATGATCATTTTTCATGTGTGTGTGTTTGCCAGTGCTGGGGCTTGAACTCAGAGCCTGGGCACTGTCCCTGAGCTTTCATGCTCAAGGCTTGCATTTTAATACCTGAATCACACTCCACATACAGCTTTTTGGTAGTTAATTGGAGATAAAATTCTACAGACCTTCCTGCCCAGCTTGACTTTGAACTATAATCCTCAGATGTTAGCCTCCTGAGTAGCTAGGATTACAGACATGAACCACTAGTGACTAGCTCACCTTTTAGGACTTAACAAAATGTGAAGTATGCATTCCATATCATTCTCCTAAATACAGAGTGAGAATGAACACAATTCTATATCAACTGGCTAATTACAGGTCTCTTCTTTCTTCTAGAGAAATGAAAACTAGAACAGGTAAAAATATAACTAGACAATTCTAGTGAAAAAGATAAACTTCAAAATGTTTTCATCAGTGGCTCAGATACCTTTGCTGGAAGATTTAATTTTCTCAGAATTGTAGTCAATTCACAATGAGCCTGCACAAATCTAGTACTATACAGTGTCCTGTGGATAGTCAATCTTAGTGTATATATGCAATACCTACATGAAAGATAAATGTGAAGGTGTCAAGCTCCAAAGACATCACAGCACTGGTACTAGCTCAGCATTTGGATGCTTAGAATAGAAAATTTCCCAAGGTCCCAAAGCTATGACTAGCCAGATGACTCACAGAATGTATAGAAAAGAATTCTGTGGTAGCTTCCTAGAAACTTAAAAAAAAAAAGATTTTGGGTGTGAGCTTCTTGTTTTTACCCATTTGTGCCAATGTGTTGCTTGAAATGGAGATATTATATTAACATTTTGACATGAGAAAAACTAGACATGGCCAGGGAAGAGCTGGAAGTAAACTACCAGCCCTAGATGAAGCTTATACACTTTTACATGAGTAAGAGTAACCTCTAATCTGCTTGTATCTGGGTTTTTTCCTTTAAGAAGAAAACTCACCCTGTTAAGATTTTTTCTATTGTCTAGTCCTGATACCAAAACCAATAGCCAATCACAAAGGAATTCCAGAGAGCTGCCAATATTTAGGGATAGGCCTTATTCCCCTCCCTCATGCTCTAGAAGACTCAGCACAACTAGTCAACACCAAGAACATGTGGGAAGAGGAACAGTCAGAGGGAGGGAATCATCTGGTTGCCAGCAGTATGAGGAATGAAGTTCATCTAGTAGAAGGGGGAGAAGAGGGTGGGAATAGCTTCACAAGGCTCTCACTGACATTTTGTTCACTAGAAGAAGTTTTGCTAAGAATGAGCCTGCAGTCCCCTCTCCGTTTGAGGTATGGAAATATATGCAGATACTGACATCTGAGAGTATGTTGAAGGGGTCTTAGGTATGAAGTATACCTAAAAGGAACAAAAAATTATGAAAGAAGACATGTTCTCCTCCCATCTCCGCCATCTTGTAGGAAAGGAAAGAGAATCTTGCCAGAAGTCAAGGACTACTAGTCAACCAAGTAACACCAACCAATGGAGTTAGTCAAGGGCATGATGCACTGACAAAGCCAAAGGAAAGATGGCTACCCCTCAGGGTCAAAGGAAGCTGGGAAAACCACAGGTATCATCCATAAGGAAATCAGCAGTGACAAAACCAGGTTAAAGGTGCCGTCTCTCTCTGCAACGCCCCCCCCCCCCCCCCCCCGTCTCTCTCACACACACCGCTCCAAGTCTCCCAAGATTAGAGGAGTAAGGCCATGAAACAGAAGAGGTGTGGAGAAGTATCTCAGGTCCAGACCAAACTCTCTCTCCTCCAGCCACATGGTCAAAGAAGAGGAGAAAAAGAGGACACTGTACACTCCCCTCCTTCTTGGCTCTCTCCCTAAGCCAAAATGAATAGTTTGCATATGAATTTAAGTACAATGAACTGGAGGAAGACTTACTTATTCACTAATTCATTTATTCATGCTGATTGAACCTAGATCCTTGTAAATGATAGGCAAATGCTCTACCACAGAAGTCCACTCTTACTCCCAGCTCTTATATTCCATTTTTAAATTTAAATTTGAGACTTGACAAGTTAACATAAGCATAGAAGAAAGCAGTGACTGAAGAAATACAAAAACATTCTATGTTTTCTACTACTGCACTGAGACTAATATACTGAATAAAAATATGTGGAAAATATAAACGTGTTTGAAGACCAATTTCAAAGTAAACAAAACAATAATATGCTGATAAAAGGACCTACAAAAAAACGTATTTTACATACTTGACATGCTCACTAATAATGATCTTAGTAAAGAGAAATTGTGAATTTAAAAAAAAGTGACATTTTGAAATTCATCTTTCTAAATGTATGATTCAAATAATTAGCAGGAATAAGAACTCCTAGGGCATTGTTTAAAGTAATTCAAACAATATATCTTTAAGAGTGACAGAATATTTGCTAGAACAAAGCTGTGCTTCTACAATTATGGCCTCTGATGATATTTACAATGTCATAGAACCTGGATTTTGATGAAAGGGAAAGGAATAAAGATAGTTCTAAAATATTACAAACTCATTTTCTTACATTTTTCAAGATTTGCTGTTCATAAATCCTATCATTTTGCCACTTTCAATCCTCTAAAATGTGAGCAACTGATGTTGTAACTGATGTTGTAATACTTGTTCTGGAATTATAACCCTATCAACAACTATGAATTATTGGAAAAAAAAGTTCCACTAAAAGGTAACTCATGCTTTCTAATATGTCAGTTAAATAACATGGCTTTGTTTTAAAATTGCAAAGATATAGTAACTTTTTGTCTTAAAGTAAGTTTTCTAGTTTGATTTGCAATTTAATAAGCCCAGACAAGATATTATACTTGTACATTCTGTTATCTAGAGAATCTGAAGATTTTTCCCCCTTGATTTTTTTCTTGCATTTTTTTTCTTTTTTCCTTTCATGGTTTATCCCTTGTTGTCACTGTATTTTATTTTGGTACCTTGTGTATTATATATGCATTTACCTGAATAAGGGAATGGGAATAACAAAATGGTGAGATAAAGGACAAAGGAAGAACCAATGCAACAGTGATACTCACAGGGCAGCATATTGGAAATGAACTGCACAACTTGAGGAAGGGACATGAGGAAAGGAAAAGTGGGAGAAAATGAGGGAGGGTATAACATTGTTTTGTTTTTTTTTTTGTTTTTTATAGAAAAGTGCCTGAAACTCTTTTTTTATTTTTATTTTTTGGGTCCGGTCATGGGGCCTGAACTCTGGGCCTGGGCGCTGTCCCTCAGCTCTTCAGTTTAAGGCTAGCACTCTACCACTTGAGCCACAGCGCCACTTCCGGCTTTTTTCTTTTTTGCTTATGTGGTGCTGAGGAATCGAACCCAGGGTCTCATGCATGCAAGGCAAGTGCTCTACCACTGAGCCACCTTCCCAGCCCCGGGTATAACATTGTTTGACAAGAAATGTATTCACTACCTTACATATATAACTGTAACTCCTCTGTATATCACCTTGACAATTAAATTAAATAAAGAGGTACAAATCACTGCAACTAGCCATACAATTTAATAAGTAAAATCCCGTAAGTCTTAAAATAATTTACATAATATGCATGAATGTGAATTTTTTTCAAACCCATCTTATCCAAAAACAAAAACAAGAAAGTCCACAGTTTGTTGCAGGTCTGCAGTCCCTCGATATTGCAGGACTACAAAATTCCAGTAATGTCAGCAGGAAACTGGTTAAATGCCTGTCCAATGTGCTGAATCGCCACCTCCTGTAGGACAAAATGAGGAGGCTTTGGAAAAGTCAGTTTAAAGGAAGCAGTTCATTAGATTGTTAAGGTGAGATGAAAGGATGAATGAACATTAGTGTATAACAGAATCACCATGTCAAAAGACATTAAGTCTGATAAAGCACACCTTAGGCTCATTAACCAATAGTGTACTTCACAGGAGACCGCACTTATACCACCATGATTGCACAGAAGCCCTTCCCAGAAGAGCAAAGAAAGCCAAGAGCCAAAGCTCAGCAATAAATCATAGCATGTCCACCACAGGATCAATTCTTGCCATTGGCACAGCAGCTATAGCAAACACTAAATCTTTGCCAATACCATGTTCTTAGTGAGCCATAAAACAGATGGGTTTCATATTGACCAAAATAAAGAGATTAAGTTGGTCTTAAAGCATTTGTATTTTTTAAGATTACTTAATAATATGTAATATATAAATTATCTTCTTAGAGTTAACTATCTCAACTAAAAATCTACATTCAGTTCTATCTAATAAAACATATGCATGAGTGATGGCATACATATGTATGAATTAATATAATGAATTAACACATGTAATGAATTAATTCATGAGTGAGTGAAATTAGTTTATGAAAAGCATTTTCATAAATATGTATAGTATATATGGGCACACCAGAAGGAAACCAGGAGAACGACACAGAACTAAAGGGAATCAGGGAAAAACATACAACAGCAGGACCCATCAACTGCACTGGACATTGACCAAAATGAACTAAGCAACTCAATGGCAGCGATGGGAGGGAGGGAACAAGTGGGAAAGAGGGAACAGCTGATGCTATGCAAAAGAAAAGAAATGTAAATAGCACCCAATGTGGAAGAAATAACTATTGCAAAGCTCATAGAACTCATAAATGTTATAGACCATGATAGACAATTTGTCCTATGAAAGTTAGAATGTGTTTGTGACTTTAACTAAGCTTCACTATCTCACAATACTGTGAAATTTGAAAAATTATGTAACCACTTAATCACAATTTTTTTTAAAAAAAGAAAAGCATTTTCATAAATATTACACCAGTGTGTAATAATAAAATATTTATAATTCGTATTTATACATTATTTATATATTATATATATTTATAATAAATAATATTTATTTTTTGTGTGCCAGTTCTGGGACTTGAATTCAGACTCTGAACTCACCTGTGTTTTACTGGCTAACTGGACAGAGAATCTCAATGACTTTTCTCCTGGGCTAGCCTCAAACCATGATCCCCTGGATCTCAGCTTCTTGAGTAGCTAGAATTACAGAAGTGAACCACCGGAGCTCAACTTGGTCCTCTTACTACTATTATAACACATCCTAATATAATAACACAACAAATATGATAAGATGTATAATTTTAAGAATTAGGATGTCTGTTCAGATGTCTAAAAATTTCCCCTCAACTTTCTTATATCCACTTCTTTGTAACACAAATGTCAACATATACTCAACATTCTCAGTCATACTAGTGTTTGAGTTGGTGAGAGTCTATTTCACTTTGCATGTAATGTGCCATCACATTAATGCCTCAAAGGGATAGAAATAAATTAATGAATGAAATCACATTTCACAAACTGAGACTCAACTTAGAATTATCTTTTCTATCTTTTAGAAATTCTATGCTTGGGAACTGCTTTTAAAATTACATGTTTATATTTGGTGTTCAAATATGACATTGATGTATAAAGATGTATTTCTAGTACAAGATGTATTTCTAGTACAAGACTGGGAGAAAATGAGGTAAGGGGGTGACACTGTTCAAAAAGAAATGTACTCATCACCTGACTTATATAACTGTAACCCCTCTGTATATCGCCTTTGCAAAAAAATTATAGATAGAAGCACATCTATCACATTTGACTAACTACTCCCAAGATATCACAAATGGTAAGATATACTGTTAGCATTGATTTTTTAAAACAATTATGTTTCTACCAGAAAAGAAGCCTATTTTTTGAGTAGGATTACAGGTATGAACTGCAGGCAGGCAGAGCCAATATATAACAGTATTTAAAATGTAGTGACACTCTATGATACAAAGATTGTTTATGACATCTGCTTCCAGACAAAATGGAATAAATTAATTTTTCCTTATTTTTCCTGGCAAGTATGAATAAAGGCTCTGGATGTTATACATAAAGCAAGGAAGAGAACTCAGAAGGGTAAAGTACCAACTGGAATTTTAAGAACTCCAGGAATAACATGGTTGTAAATTCTTAAGGTTTTTGTTTACCTGGACTGGGTGCCAGAGAACCCAGCAACTTGAATATACCAATGGGTAGTGTGGGAAAAGAAGAAAAAGTCTGAGGAATAACCCATTCTCTTGCCACCAATAAACCAGAAAAGGGATACTCTAGCAGGACAGAAAGCTTCCAATGACTGCTCAATTCTAGGCAATCACCATGGACCCACTCCTACTCCTAAGGACAAAAAGCAACTGGGAAGCCTATACTTTCACCCTCTGGACTACACCTAGGAAACCCATCTCCCTTGGGAGCACAGTGAGAGAGCAGGACATATGCATTTCTAGTTAGTACTAATGAGGCCTCTACCTCTCTTTGCCAAGGCAGGGTCAGAAGAGACCTAAGAGATACTTTCAACATCACCTAGCTGTAATAAGTTCTTTTCTCCTAAGCCAGGTTGTCAAATGACATAGTGAAAAGCATAAGCTCCCAGAATCAAAATGTTTCAATAATTAACTGGGTCCTGGCAGGCTGAACATGGGAAGATGGTTATTACCAGCCAGCTCAAGCAGAAAAATTCCCCCCAGATCCCTTCTGAATCCATGGCTGGGAATAGTAGCAAGAGCCAGATATCCTTAACTCTGTGGGAAACTGAGCTTGGAAGTGTAGAGGCAAGCAGAAACATCCAAAAGACAGGAAGTATAAAGAGGAGGATTGTGGTCCAGTCCTGAGCCCAGCAGGAAGTGCACATTTTTCCAGTATTTAAGAAATTGCCAACCCAGATTTTTTTTTTACAACCAGAAAAAATATCCTTGAGGGTTACAGAGGAACCCAAAATATTCTCAAATGAAAGGAAATCAATCATGATTTTTTAACGGAGCTACACTAACATACTATCTAAGCTCATGAATAAGAAAGATGATGATAAAAATAGAAATCTGAGAACTCTATCAGGAAGAACAAAAGCAGAAGAGTAAAAATGTAATTATAGTAGACTTCCTTTTCTTCTTTAATTTTCTAAACTCCAATTGACATGTAAAGTAAAAAGGATAGGAGACTGAGATCCATGTTTGAAATTAACCTGGGCAGAAAAGTCCACAAGATTACAAGTATCTTCCAAATAACCAGAAAAAAAATCTGGGCTGGAAGCAGCGCTCCAGTCATAGAGTGAAAGCCAAGTGATCAAGGTCAGCAAGTGCAATGCCATGAGCTCAAACCTCCATGCTGGCAAAAAATATAAATAAAAAATAAATAAATAAATAATTATTATTTATATATAGCATTTTCTGTTTTTTTTCAATGTATATAGAGGAAATACTTAATATAATTATAAACTGAGACATATAAAGAACATCTAAAAGGGCACATTATCATTTCTGTGACATTCTTTTTTTTTTAATTGTGAAAATACTGTACAGAGGGTTTACAATTACATGGGCAAGATAATGAGTACATTTCTTATCAAGCATTGTAATCCTTTGTTTCCCCTTCCCATCCCTTCCCATCCTCCCCCTTCAGGCAGCAAGGTGGGTCATAGTCATGGCTGTAATCATAACTACCTGGGATGTAGCCATCAGGAGGCTCATACTTCAAGGCCGGAATGGGCAAAAAGTTAGCAAGAAACCATCTTAACAAATAAAAAGCTGGGAACTATGATACCCAACTGTCATCCCAGATATGTATGTGAGAAACGTATGTAAGAGGACTGTGGCCTAGGAAGGCTTGGGCAGAAAGCAATACTCTATTTGAAAAATAATAAGCAAAAAAACTAGAGATATGGATCAAGCACAAGACCCTGAGCTGGGTGCCGGTGTCTCATGCCTGTAATCCTAGCTACTCAGGAGGCTGAGATGTGAGGATGGAGGTTCAAAGCCAGCCCGGGCACGAAAGTCCATGAGACTCTTATCTCCAATAAACCACTAGAAAATGGGAAGTGGCGCTGTGGCTCAAGCGGTAGAGTGCTTGCCTTGAGCTGAAGAGTGCAGGGACAGCACCTAAGCCCAGAGGTCAAGCCCCACGACTGACCAAAAAATAAGTAAGTAAATAAATGAATGAATTTTAAAAAAAAGATGAAAAAAACTTAAATTTTATCATGAAAAATATCAGAAAAGCATTTAACTGTATTTAATATGGGATCCTACACTGGATCTTAGACCAGAAAAGGGATGTTATTAGAAAAATCGGTATTTGAATAAGATCTTTAGATTCATAGTATTATATCATCATTAATTTCCTGGTTATATTGACAATTACATTATGGCTATTCAACTGCTAACATAAAATTCAGTAATTGTTTTCTACTCTAGAAAAATACTACTATCACTAGTTCAACTTTCTCCGCTATCATTTATAATAAGATGCTATCCCAAAAGGATGTAATAAAAACCTAAATACCACAGTATTAGCTATTTTTTTCAATATTAGATACAGAAGTTGATTGTGAGCAATGATTGTGAGCAATAAGGACTACTGTTCCAGAATCCAAGAGAAGACAATGTTTAAGAAAAATGAAACACAGATACTGGGAAGGTGGCTCAGTGGTAGAGTGCTGGCCTTGCATGCATGAGGCCCTGGGTTCAAGTCTTCAGCACCACATAAGCAGAAAAAGCTGGAAGTAGCGCTGTGGTTCAAATGGTGGAGCGCTAGCCTTGAGCTGAAGAGCTGAGGGACAGTGCCCAGGCCCACAATTCAGGCTCCACAACCGACAAAAAAAAAAAAAAAAAAAAAAAAGAAAAAAAAGAAAAGAAAAGAAAAGAAATACAGAACAGAAATGGTGGGATGAAGGGTGAACAAATTCAGCAGTGATACTCACTAAACATATTGAAAATGAACTTTGCAACTTGGGGAGGGGAAAGAGGGTCGGGCAGGGAAAAACTGGGAGAAAACAAAGGAAGAGGTGACACTGTTCAAAAAGAAATGTACTCATTACCTGACCTATGTAACTGTAACTCCTCTGTATATCACCTTTACAATAAAAATAAATTTAAAAAATAAAAGAAAAACAAAGTTCAGAGTTTCAACCAGAACAAGTATCTCAGAAAACAAAATCCAAAAACACTCAGAATGTATCCCAGTCTACATAATATGTGGTACATATGAGTGAGGATATAATCTGTAATCACTGGACCCAGAGTAAGTAGGAAAAGGTAACTCACGCTTGTTTAAAAAAAAAAAAAAAAGGCAATCAATTAGAGGTCAAACTCAATTATACAATCTGTAAGCTGGGTGCCGGTGGCTCACGCCTGTAATCCTAGCTACTCAGGAAGCTGAGATCTGAGGATCGAAGTTCAAAGCCAAACTGGGTAAGAAAGTCCGTGACACTCTTTTTTTTTCTTTTCTTTTCTTTTTATTTTTTTCATGAAACTCTTATCTCCAATAAACCACCAGAAAGCCAGAAGTGGCTCTGTAGCTCAAGTAGTAGAGTGCTAGCCTTGAGCAGAAGAGCTGAGGGATCAGAAGAGCGCTCAGGCCCAGAGTTCAAGCCCCACAACCGACAAAAAATAAAATAATATATATCTGTGTGTTATATATACACACACACACACACACACACACACACACACACACACACACACACACACACACAATCTGTAGTACACAGAAAAAAGTGAACAGTAAAAACTTTAGTGGGTGAAGGAGAAAATGGAATTAGTGAACTTCTTAATCACTAGAAATTTTATAATCTGTAGCAGAGGGGGAAAAAAAGGAAGAGTCACAGTAATCTGATTATCAAAGATGTATGCAAATGAAGTCCCAAATGTAGAGGTGGGAAGAAAAAGAAATAAATGAACATTACTTGAGGAAAAAAAGAACCAAAATTTCCCAAATGTGGGCTAGGAATATGGCTTAGTGGTAGACTGTTTGCCTAGCATGCATGAAGGCCTGGGTTCAATTCCTCAGTACCACATGAACAGAAAAAGCTGAAAATGGCACTGTGGCTCGAGTGGTAGAGTGCTAACCTTGAGCAAAAGAAGATCAGGGACAGTGCCCAGGCCCCATGTCCAAACCCCAGGACTGGTTAAAAAAAAAAATCCAAATGTGATTGAAAGTAGTAAGTATGCACATTTCAGAAAGCAAGTAACCCAGAGTCAAATGGTGGCCCTGAAAAGATGCCCAAGGGTTAAGTCCTAGTATATTTCAATGTGACTTTATTTCAAGTCAGAGTCTTTATAAATATTATTAAAGATTTCAAGATGAGATCATCCTGGATGATGTCAACACAAAGAAGAAAGCCTTGGAATGAATTCTTGAGCCAAGGAACACCAGTAACTGCTGACAACCACAAGAAGCTAGAACAGAGGCACCAAAGGGCTTCCACCTCAGAACCTCTAAACAGAACCAACTCTGCTGACCCTTATTCTAGACTTCTGGCCTCAAAAACTGGCTGAAGATGAATTTGTTGTTGCTTAAATTAATGTTTTAAAATCAATTATGCAATGAGTATCTTCATATTTATAAATTTCTCTATAATCTGAATTACTTTCTTTGGATAAATGGCAAGATTACAAGTGAACAATTAGTAAATAAATGCAATGAATATTTTTAAAAATTACAACTCTAACTTCTAATGGAAAAATTAATTCACTGCACCAAAGCCTTTTGCAAATATTAATAGAAGATTCCGATAATTATTTTTGAATGAGTCTGGGGGCATCCTGTACTTCGTGCTTGTATGAAATTCTAGTCTTGCCAGCTGGAGATGGCAGAACAAAATGTTGACGTCTGGCAGAAGAGCTAGGCATTTAAGGAAGAAATCCTAGAAGCAACAGAGCTGCAAATGTGATGCAATATCAAATCTGAATATAAGTCCTACCCTATCCCAACTGACTGCTAACATTCACATACACAAAGGAGACTCAAAAGAACTTGATCTAAAAGCAAGCAGAAAACAATAATTGGTTGAAATTTGAGTATGCAGTATGTAATCTCCACAGAACTCAAGTGACTGAAGTGAGATATAGTTTTACTAGCTTGAAGTAACAATGGGCTTGAGGCTAGCAAGGGTTACAAAATTAGGAGGTAAATCCTAGAAGCTAGAAGAGGCAGAGAGTGAGCATACACTCAGCACATGCAGTGGAGCATGTGGAGCTAAACAGTATCACCACAGAGTTCAGGTAATTGAAATTTTCAGACCAAAAAATAAAACAGAGACACTAATCTGAAAAAGAAAGATGATGCAGATTTGCTACAACATGTTATTATATCCATGGAGGAAAGAGTGAAACACAGGAAGAAGATAGTCAATAGAAAGTGACTCCTACAGGGCCCAGATATTGAGATTTAGTTGACAAAACTTCAAAGCAGGTATTATTTTTTAAAATCCAAATGGAAATGTGAAAGAAAAATACATAAACTTTCTGAAATGAAGAATTTATTATATGGAATCAAGAGAAAATTGGATAAGATAGGGAGATGAATCATTAAGTCTGACTAATGATTAAGAAAGATGAATCAGCCAGGTGCTGGTGATTCAAGCCTGTACTACTCAGGAGGCTGAGATCTAAGGATCACAGTTCAAAGCCCCAAGCAGGAAAGTCTGAGATCATCTCCAATTAACCACCAGAAAACCAGAAGTGGCATTGTGACTCAAGTGTTTAGAGCTGAAGAGCTGAGGAACAGCACCCAGGCCCAGTGTTAAGCCTTACCACTGACAACAACAACAACAAAAAAGAATCAACAGAAGATATTTTAACCCAAAACATTAAGGAAAAAATTCCACAGAGCTGAGAGATGTGTAGTATCATTAGGTTCAATACATATGTAAATAAAGTTGTAAAGGACTGGGAAGAAAAGGGGTAGAAAAGATTTTTGAAAAAACAAGATCAAAAACTCTCCAAAACTGTTTTAAAACTATTTTATGATTCCATGTAACCATATGAGTCCTAAAACCCCATTTGATGAAATATCATAGGCAAACTGGTGGAAAACAAAAGAAAACCAGTATCTATAAAGCATATCATATACAAAAATTAATTTCATACAAATTTAACATAAAACATAAAAATGACAACCATAAAATGTCTACAAGAAATCATAAGAGAAAAATCTCGAGATGTTGGGGTAGTGAAAAGTTTCTTAAATAAAACTAAAAAGGTAAACTACATAGGGGAAAAATAAAATTTTCCTAAGTGAAAACTGCTGCTAAAAAGCAGCAGTGAAGATTTTGAAATACATTAAGATTTTAAAAGGACAAGATATAGGCAGAGAGATAATATCTGAATGCAGATGACTTACATTCAGTATATGCAAGCCTGACTCTAGTACTTGGAAAGATAAGAGCTAACAGGATTATGGAGGCCAGTCCAGGCAAAAATTAGTAAGATTCCAACAAAAAAAAAAATGTGGTGATCTATGCTTCCCACCTAGTGGGAAGCTCAAGGAGGAGGCTCACAGTCCAAAGATGGCCCCAAACAAAAATGAGATCCAACAGGAGGGGGGAAAAAAAACCTAAAGCCAAAAGGGCTAGTGGATGAGGCTTAAATGGTAGAGTCCTTGAGTTAAAAAAAAAAAGAAAAAGAAAAAGAAAAAAGCCAGGCAGTGATGGCTAAGCCTGTAATCCTAGAGACTCAGGAGGTTGAAATCTTGAAGATCACTGTTTGAAGCCAGCCCAGGAAGTAAAGTCCATGAGACTTATTTCTTTGAACTTTGACTCAAAGTGTTAGAGCCTTGAGTGAAAGAGCTCAGGGACAGTGAAAGTCCTCAGGACAGCACTCAAATTCCCAAGTTCAATCCCCATTACTAACCAAAAATAACAACAAAAAAAGAAAAAAGAGAAAAAAACTATAAAATAATAAAAAGAAATAAAAATTGGGTAAAAGGTATTCGGTTTACAAAAATATACAAGTGACCAATAAGCAGAAATGAAGAAGAGAAGCTAGAATGATTACTCATCAGTGAAATACAAACTAAAATATCAATGCCATCCACTATACCCTCAATAGGTATAATATACTGAATCCTCATACATTGCTGGTAGGAATCTAGTGACAGAACACAGCAATAAGAATCAGGGTTTTAAGTAAATTGTAGGTACACTTACCATATGATCCAGGAATTCCACTCCAAGGTATTTTCTCAAAAGAATTGGAAACATGTCAACATAAAATCTTGTTCATGAATGCTCACAAATCATATTACTCATAATAACCCTAAACTGAAAACAACCCAAATGCCTATCTCTAGATAAATTGAGAATAAATCTGTGGTATATATACATAGACAGGCAGGCAGACAGACAGATATAGAGATATCTCTCTCTATATATAAATAATGTATGCATATATAGCCATACAATGACTAGCACTTAGCAATAAAAAGGAACAAACTACTGGTTTACAAAACATGAATGGATGTCAGAATATTATACCGAGGACAAGAGACACAAACTGTACTATATGATTTTATTTATGTGAGTATCTTGAAAAGACAAAACTAATCATCTTTATGTGAGAAAATATATTACAGTTGTCTGGAGAAGGGGGATGTGGGGAAAACAGTAAAAAGATGCATAAAAGCATTCTTGCTCTATAATGAGGGGGAGTCCATGGAATAGGTTTGTTGGAATGAGCAGAAATCCTTTATATGTTATATCCCACAAACTGTTCTTTTTCTTTGTTTTGGTGCGGGGCGCTAGTAGCTCACACCTATAACCCTAGCAACTCAGGAGGCTGAGATCTGAGGATCATTGTTCAAAGCCAGCCTTGGCAGGAAAGTCCTTGAGAAGCTTATGTCCAATTAACCACCAGAAAATTGGAAGTGGAGCTATGGCTCTACATGGTAGACACTCGCTTTGAACACCAAAGTTCGGGGACAGCGCCTAGGCCCTGAGTTTAAGTCCCACAACTGACCCCCCCCCCAAAAAAAAAGATGTCTTAGTGTAAAGAGAAGAAAGCATAAAATTACAGCCATTGTCATTTAAAGAAAAACACTGGAATCATTTCAATATGACCTGGAATAAATTTGGGTACACTGCTATCAGCCTCCTAATGGATACTACAATTAACATTACATCATTAAAATTCAAAAAAACATCAACAGGGGCTGGGAAGGTGGCTCAGTGGTAGAGTGCTTGCCTGAGGCCCTGGGTTCGATTCCTCAGCACCACATAAGCAAAAAGAAAAAAGCCGGAAGTGGTGCTGTAGCTCAAGTGGTAGAGCGCTAGCCTTGAGCTGAAGAGCTGAGGGACAGCACCTAGGCCCAGAGTTCAGGCCCCACAACCGGACCCAAAAAAAAAAAATCAACAGCCAGGCAGGCACCAGTGGCTTACACCTATAATCCTAACTACTCAGGAGGCTGAGATTTGAGGACTGAGGCTTGAATCCAGTCAGAGCAGGAAAGTCCATGAGAAACTTATCTCCAATTAAAATCAAAAGGCTGGAAGTAGAGCTTGTAGCCCAAGTGGTGGAGCTCTAGTCTTGAGCAGAAAATGCAGCAACAGCACCTGAGTACAAACCCCAGTACTGGCATGCAAAGAAAACAAAACAAACAACAACAACAACAACAAACCCCAAAAAACTAACATATCAACCTTTTCTAGCAAAAGAAAATATAATCCACTCTAGATGAATTTTTTCTTTACATACTCAAACTTCAAATAACTCCAAATATAATTTTTACCTTGAGTAGAAGTCTCTCCTTTAAGAGAAAAGTCCTTCCATAGTTCTATTTGGAGAGAACACACAGTCATCTTTCCTATACCACACCACAGTCACTTATTTCAGAATGGCATCAAAGTTTCTGTGGTAGAATTCAGTCATAATGTGTTTGTGTATGCAAACCACATTTCTAAGTCAGATGTTTGTATGTGTCTGTGCATTTCAAAGTGGGATGTTTCTGTGCATGCATGTATACATGCACATATATAAAAATTATTTCTTTCTCCACAATCTCATACTGGCAATCTATGAAGTTGCACTAGTAATAGTCTTCTAAAAGAACAGATACTTCAATTCTTAAAAAAAAAAAAACTGCAAGTGGCCTGCTTAATGATAAACATATACATTACAAAACAGGAAGTATAGAAAAAATGAGAAAGAAGAGAAAGGGTAGCTTACCCCTCTCACCTACCTCATGTCAGTAACCTGCACTGAGGTCAAACTGTTAAAAATAAAATGTTAAAAAGAAGCCCATAACTATAAAAGTAGCCTGCTATAATCACATCAAACCCATAACAACTTTACAAAAGGAGATTTATCAACTGAAACAGAGTAAGTGTGAATTACATTTGAAAAGAAAGCTTTCAATGTAAGCAGATATTTTCATCTTGCTATAATGGTACCACCATGATTTAAAACTCACATGACGGAAAGCATCCCCTCACAAAACACACTTAGTAATTTGGAAAATAAATTAATACAGTTTAACTAGAACACCAAGTAAGTGCTTCTTCAGATTATTTATGTGAGAAAAAACTTTAGTATATCATTTTAATCTACCAGTTTCACAAATGACACCATTCAATGGATGACAATCATATGGAAGATACAAAATTATAAAATGTAATGAAATCTATCTACAAATGATAACTTACCAAACTATTGCAATTTCATTTTTAGTGTGATTTTTCCTACTGACTCATTTACTACTTATAAAAGATTTCTGGTACATCTGGGAGAAGGGCTTCATGCCTATAATCTTAGCTATTTATGAGGAAGCTGAGATCTGAAGATTGAGGTTCCAAGCCAGCTCGGGCCAGAAAGCCTGTGAGACTCTATCTCTAATTAACCAGCAAAAAGCCCAAAATAAAAGTGTAGTTCATGTGGTAGAACATTAACCTTGAGCACAAAAGCTCAGGAACAGCACCCAGACCCTGAGTTCAAGCCCCAGGAGACAGACAGACAGACAGACAGACACAGACAGACAGACAGACAGACAGACAGACAGACAGACAGACAGACAGACAGACAGACACACACACACACACACACACACACACACACACACACACATGATTTTGGGTTGGGAGGGATGGGGAAGAGAATGATGAAAGATGTGATATTGACCAAGATGCATTCTACTTATAAACCAATTTGTTGAATGGTAATCCCTTTGTACAACTACTCAAAGATAATAAAAATATAATTTTTCTCTGTGCATGAGTACAACTGTATATTTCAAAATGTAGTAACAAAGGATTTGTTTACCTCTTTCATCATGAATTCTTAGAAGATATGCTTACCCCAATTTAAACATTACACAACATATATATCCCCTGTTGTCACTGTACTTGATTTTGGTACCCTGCATCTTGTATATACATTTGTCTAATCTGGAGAGGGGAAGGGGAATAACAAGGACACAGGATGACCCATTGCAACAACGACACCCACAGGACAATATATTGCAAACTAACTTTACAACTTAGGAGCGGGAGACTGTGGGGAGGGGAGGAAAGGGATAGTGGAACAACAATAAGGGAAGGGGTAACAATGATGGGCAAGTAATGTACTCATTGCCTTACTCATGTAACTGTAACCCTTCTGTGCAGCATCTTTACAATAAAATAAAATATAAAAAATACACAACATATATGTGCCAAAACATCATTTTACCTCATTAATATGTGTTATGAAATTAATATGTATGTTCACTATACATAATTTATATGTATATTAATTATATCTATCTGATATGCAATTATGTATTAGTTGTATATATATATATAATTATTTAAAAATCAGTTTAAAATAAATTTAATTTTTAAAAAGATGATTTTGAAACATTGCAGGAGAGTATCAACATTTATAAGAATCTAGAAAATTGTGGCATGAGAAGATTTGAATGAGTTTTTGAAATGTAGTGAAGTATTAGGAGGAAACTGACTGCTAGACATCTCAGGTTTTCAAAACTACTGATATGAAAAATTTCCAAATAGTAATGAATCAATAAGATGTTCTGGTTTCAACAAAAGATAATTAAAATACACTTAATGACACTAAGAAACAGATACTCATTTATGACAGGAGTCTGTAAGATTTGCTTCTCTAATGATAAAAATCTTTAGGTGAGAGCCAGCACTAGTGGCTCATACCTATAATCCTAACCACTCAGGAGGCTGAGATCTAAGGACTGTGGTTTGAAGCCAGCAGGAAAGTCTGTGAGACTCTTATCTCCAATTAACCACAAATAACAACAACAACAAAACACAGAAGCAGATCTGTGGCTCAAGTGGTAGAGTACTATCCTTGAGTAAAAAAGCTCAGGGACCTGACCTGAATTCAAGCCTCAAGACAGACAGACAGACAGACAGACACACACACACACACACACACACACACACACACACACACACACACACACACACACACACACACACACACACACACACACACACACACACACACACACACACACACACACACACACACACACACACACACACTGAGACTGTGCAAAATGTTCAATCACTTTTGGCTCTGTAAAATCAGCTTTGTTTATAGTAATTTTAATTGGATAATAATCTTATAGATTTAAACAAAAGGATATAAACTTAATGCCTATTTTCTGATGAACAAACTAGTTTTTCCTAATTTGTAAATTTCAAGTAAAAGTTGAGGTTGGCAGTATGGCTTAGGTGGTAGAGCACCAGCCATGAGTGAAAGTGTCAGATACTGGGTTCAAGTCTCCATTTCAGGGGACAAAAGAATTTTTTTTCACAAACTCACATAGTTTTACTTAGTAATACAGTATAATTGTCACATACAACAGCTTGATTTAGTGTAAATCAAACTGCAATGGGCAATGAAGGCCAGAGAAAGGTTTACACAATAGTCAGTAAGCAATAATATCTTTTCATTGTGCAACAAAATAAAAGGAACTAACCTAGAAACAAAGCAAAAGAATTTATTGTTTTCAAATTCCAGAAAAAAAGTAACAGAATAGGATAAAACCAATAACAAGCTGATCCTGTAATTTCTAGACCACAGTCTAATCAAAATGTTTAAGAAATAAAAACCATCTACATACTTTTCTACCAGGTATATATACCTGAGAAAGTTATCTAGAAGAAAACAGGCTTTAAACTCTCAGCCACAAAGAACCTTCCACTGTGACATGCTTCAGATGAGCTAGGTATGAGAAAAGACACCAGGCACTTCCCATAGAGACTTGCTCACTGACTGGTTATAGGTGGTGAACCACCACCAACAAAATATTCCACACCATACCAGTTCATTCAACCAAAGAAGCAGTAAGGTTTTAAAACCAACTGTTTACATTCATTAATATGTAAAAAAAAATCACAGTACACAGATCTGGAAAATGTTTAACATAAAGAAAAGTATATTAACAGCACAAGCCTTTAAAAGAGATCTAAGCAGACAGCTCAGTAATGAGGGTAGCAGACTCTACATATTGGTTAAAGTAGAGATATGCTAAAAATCATATCTATTATTGCCAAGGACTGACAAATAAATTATAAAACTTAAGTTCTTCCAGAAGCAAAATTATATGTTATAATGTATCTAAGCCAAAAAGAAAAATCAATTCAGAACTTGAATGAAATTTGTGCTTTGTATCTATAAAAATGTTATGCTCAGGTATTTCTAAATGACTAAATTTATAAGTAAGCAATGAATTTCTTTTCATTAGTTTATTTCTAATTTATCCTATGTGGATAACTGGTAGAACTAAATATTATTTAACTTTTATTCTAATACTGTATATGAATCAATGTCATATTTTAACAGTGATTTATTGTGATTCTTAAGATAAACAACAAAAAACAAATTCTAAAATTGTAACTTGAAATTAAGCATTTAAAATTTCAGATGACAGAGCCAATAATTGGTAACAGCTTCTTTAATTTCATATTAATAGTTCAATTAAAAACACTGACAACTACCTCGCAATAGATGGAAAGGATCAGAAGGATTCTGTGAAGGAAAAAGACAAAAACAAACATGCAAAATACCCCCCCAAAAAAACATGATCTTTCTCATTTTATAATCTAAACTTGTAAAATGTTTATGAATACATGATCATTCTACACAATACAGATCTTCTAGAGCATTTCTAAAGGAAATTACAGTTTTTGGTCTTCAGGAATAAGACTAAGATGGTAAAGGGGTGAGAACAGTGAAATCTGGGGAGCAGTATCTTTCTACACACAAGCAAGCTGCAAGTCATCAGTCAGTTGGCGGTTACAATTCAGTACATGATCTTCAAGGCAACTAAGAAATCAGGACACATTTATTTCCCCTTCCTAGTGTTAACAATTCTTTTAAAAGCTATGAAATATCCATAAAGGAATGTTGGTTTTTATGGGTTTTTTCCTTCCAAAAGGGAACAAAGAATAAATGAGGGTAGGGGCCTTCCATCCCTAAATTTATATGCACAAATGAAGTTAAAACTGTAAGCGTAAATGGCTACCCAGTGAAATAGTTGAAGCAGTTGCTATTCTACCTAGATAGTTCCAAAACATGATCCAGAAAAACAAATACATATGGTTATGCCTCAAATAGTAAGCACTTCATTATTGTTCAAAGACCATGTTTAATTAACTGCTAAGGTAACAGACTTTTAAGGTAGGGTGCTGTACCTTACTTGTGTACCTGAATCAGTACTCACAATAATTCAAAATTCAAAACTGCTTTGAAAGAAAAATCATCATTAGAAAAACTCAACCCTGGTGTAAAAAGAGGGAGAAGTGAGTGTAAATTACTAACCCCAAATGTCTCAAGGCAAAAAATTTTTGTTTGTGGAAGACAGAGTGAGGAGATAGATGCACTCAATCAAAACCAACTGGAAGACAAACCAGAATATGAAATTTAAAAAAAAAAGGATAAGGAAAATGGAGAGTCAGGCAAGAGAAGAATTACTTGAGAGACAGAAAATGAGAAAATGAGGCATATGCATGTGGCTCTCTTTTTTTCTGTCTTCTGTGTTTCTAAATAATTTACAATGTAAGTGGCATGTAGGCCATACTAGCAGGCAAGAATGAGCCTTCTCATGAGTAGAGATGAAGGATTGGGGGCTAATGAATTGTTTTGCTTTTTCTTTTATTCTTTCTCTTTTAATTCATACCTGAAAGCCTTGAATCCTTGCTAAATATTCCAGTTGTTTTGAAGGCTGTACTGGAGAACAAGGGGGAGGAGAACTTCCTTTTAAACCTATGGCTTCGGCTGTAGGTGATGTTCCATTCATAAGGAGTTCCCTGGCAATGGTGGCTGAGCTATTCGATGTGGGAGATATACTGAAGAAAGAGCTTGAAGGCTGGTTCATATCCTTGGGCGACAAATATCCTAGAGTAGTGCCAGAGATCACTTTGTGGCGGCTGGCTTCCATCTCTTGATAAACATCAGGAGACAGATGAAGAATTCCTTTTGGAGCTATGGATAGAAAGAAGAACACCTTTTAAAAAGTTGAAATAAAAGCATGGCATTGCATGATTAACTCAGTGGCTTCCTACATATAGCAATGAAGAAATGAGAAGCACTGCCAATCTGAGCATCTTCCTCACACCTTGGGAGGCAACTGCAGCTCCTATTCACAGGTGAAATATGTGATTCAATGTTCCTAAAATCACAAGTATTAAAAACCCAGAAAAGTAGTTTCAGTGAACTTGTATATAGTAGGAAAACTGTGCAGGATAGGGAGAATTTGGAGAAGTTCAATGGGAAAGGCAGGGCCATTGGTGGCTCACCTTAAGCACAAAAGTTCAGGGACAGCCACCTAGGCCCTAAGCTGAAACTCCAGGACCAGTGCACGCACAAACTCCTTTACACACACACACACACACACACATACACACACACACACACACACACACACACACACACACGAAAAAAAAACAAAAGAAAAAGACTTTGCTTTATCATTTATCTCAAAGAAGTTTCAAACCACATTTCATAGTGATTGTTCTAAGTTGATCAGATATGAAACTCTCAAATGTATCATCTTTAAAACTTATAAGCTATCCCTCATAGAAAATGTACTCTGAGAGACATACCTAATTCTTTTGGTCTTGACCCAGACCTTCCACTCATTTACACTAACTCTGATTCAGGCCTCCCATGTTTCACTATAACCATCACTGGGCTACTATCATATTACATTGTTTCACTGCTACTCTATTATCCCATGTCAATTTCACAAAATTTTTTCAGTAACAAAGTCATGTGGGAAAATAATGAAGAAAAAAAAAAGGCAGATGGACAACATGGGTGAAAAGTGAAGGGTGAAGGGTAAAGGAATGTACTAAGAGAATTTGTGTTCCAAGACACCTCAGGTAATTCCTCACTGTTAAGACATAAGGAGGTGTGGGAAGCTTGCCATCATCCTGATGGCACTAATGTATAAGAAGGCTTTATGTTGCAGGGCACCGGTGGCTCACTCCTGTAATCCTAGCTACTCAGGAGGCTGAGATCTGAGGATTGTGGTTCAAAGCCAGCCAGGGCAGGAGAGTCCATGAGACTCTTTTTTTTTTTTTTTTTTTTTTTGGGGGGGGGGTCCGGTCCTGGGGCCTGAACTCTGGGCCTGGGTGCTGTCCTTCAGCTCTTCAGCTCAAGGCTAGCGCTCTATCACTTGACCAAAGCACCACTTCCGGCTCTTTTCTTTTTGCTTATATGGTGCTGAGGAATCGAACCCAGGGCCTCAGGCATGCAAGGCAAGCGCTCTTCCACTGAGCCACCTTTCCAGCCCTCCACGAGACTCTTATCTCCAACAAAACACCAGAAAACCAGAAGTGGCACTGTGGCTCAAGTGGTAGAGCGCTCACCTTGAGCTGAAGAGCTGAGGGACAGCGCCCAACCCAGAGTTCAAGCCCCATGACCGACAAAGAAAAGAAAAAAAGAAAAGAGCACAATGAAACCCACTAAAAAATGTTTAAAACGAGACAGGAGGTGACACAGGTTAAGAAGAAATAGTATGAATGGGATGAATTTGATCAAGGTATATTATATGCATGTATGTAAACATCACAGTGAAACCACTTTGCAAAGTTAATATATGCTAATCAGAGGAAAAAGAAAAAAATTACATGTTGCTACACATATAATTTGTTTCCAGTGTTGGCAATTATAATAAAAATTAATCCTTATTTACATTACAATTTATTTCCCTTGAACAGAAGTAGAATTGCTAGTTCAAAGAATATATATATATATATATATATATATATATATATATATACTTTATAACAATACCAATCCTCATTCAAATAAATGATAATGATTTCACATTCCCATAGATATATAGGAAAGTGCCTTGCTTCCTATTTTGGTATTAAATATTAACAGTGGCAGGAAAGAAAGTCAGTGGTTGCTTTGAGAAGCTATCAGGAATGACAGACTGCAAAAGGACATAAAGCAACTTCAGTTGGAAAAGACAGAAATGTTCACTGTATAAGTTCATAATCATGTCAAAATGGGCCTAATTGTATATGTTATGCATAATTTTAGTTTAAAGTTGTAAAGTATTTGTCAATTTAGTAAGTAAAATGTCATAGTGCTATTTTTTCATTATCTACATACATTATATAATTCTTATTTAAATAAGACTTATTCTTTAACTATAGTTCTATCTGATATACTCAATATAGGAAATCAAGAAACAATAGCATTATTTCACTATTATTACACAGTAGTAAGGTGTTTGCCAATAGCAACAAAACTCAAGAGAGAAATTACCTCACAGAATAAGAACTCATATGCAGTTCAGGTTCCTTTATTGCCAGAGTCAGCTTTTCTTCATGAATAAGACAAGATTCTTGTCTACAGAACTCAACCAAGATAATCATAGACGCCATGTAAAGACACATGAGGATTTATGTGGTCTGTGGTCAATTTCTTAATGATTTTCAACTTGAGTATCAGTTAACAGTGTATAGGTCAATTGTAATTCATTAGGTTCTTTATGCTGCAAACCTAATTGCAATAGTATAAAAACTAAAAGTATTATCAAGGACTAAGTTAGTTTATACCACTTAAGGATCTTTAACTTATTTTGCCATTTAGGTATCCCAGAAACGGTATCAATTTGTATTTCTATTTAGGAGATGTGACTAAACTCGTTTTTCCACACTTTGGCCAAAACATCTTTCACTTATTCTAAACAATCACTATCATACTACAATAATGCACCGCAATCTTAATTGACTTTTATTTGGTCACTATTCTAAAAAGTTTTCTTTCATGAAATGTTTAAGATTTGTGCCTCCTCTGAGCTGGTTTTTCTAATGAACTTCAGATATTGCACTTTCTGTTTTTTTGTTTCGTTTTTGTAGGCTGTGGGGCTTGAACTCTGGGCCTGGGTGCTGTCCCTCAGCTCTTCAGCTCAAGGCAAATGCTCTACCACTTGGGCCACAATGCCACTTCTGTTTTTCTGGCGGTTAATTGGAGATAAGTCTCATGGACTTTCCTGCCCAGGATAGCTCTGAACGAAGATCCTGAGATCTCAGCCTCCTGAGTAGCTAGGATTACAAGCATGAGCCACCGGCACCCAGCTAGATATTGCACTTTCTGAATGGACCTGTTATACCTCATATTCTCGATCTTTCCTTTGATACTCTCACTTTAATACTGTTAGGCTGAAACCACTATACATAGCAATATTACAGATACAACATTGGCACTATTTTTTCATCTTCATGAGCATTACCATTTCCCCATAGTGGAAATGAAAAAAAAAAAAAACAGAAACAAAAACAAAACTGAAGCATGGAAATGCTAGGCAACTTACTGAAGATCATATGGATAGCAAGCAGTAATACTAGAATTTTTCTCTTAGCCAATATGTCCCTAGAACATGGGATACTTAACCATTAATATTAAGAGGTCTCCTATAAGAATAGGGAAGGAACTAAATGTAATATTCAGCCAATGTTCAATGCACCTAAGGCTTAATCTAGGAAGTAAACTCCATGCCAAGTATTTGCCCAGGTTAGGCAACCCCAGCTCTAGCTGCTTGACTTTTAGCTTCCTGAGAGTAAAGAAGCTCCTGTTGGCAATAGGAGCCTCATGGCAGGGCTCTGTTCCCAGGAAGCTTGTGGCCAAATATGAAGTGAGAGTACATATAACAATTGGGAGGAGGAGCCAGTGGGCCACATGGTCATGTTTCTCAGGGTCAGAAATAAAATCAAGCTTTAGATACTAGGCTGATGTAAGCTATAGCAATCTCCCTTTCCTGCTGCCCTGGTGTTGAGAACAAATGGGAAAGATGGGATTTGATGGGACCCTTAACAATCTTTTCCACACAATTCACTATCACACTCATCTTCCAAGACCCCTGAGCCTTTAGTTCTACCTAGTTTTTAAGCACAAAATATACTTATTTATGGAGTCAAAATGCCTTGTGAATTTCTTTTTTCTTTTCTTTTTTTTTTTTTTGTCGGTCATGGGCCTTGAACTCTGGGCCTGAGCACTGTCCCTCAGCATTTCAGCTCAAGGCTAGCACTCTACCACTTGAGCTACAGCGCCACTTCCGGTTTTCTGGTGGTTTATTGGAGATAAGAGTTTCACGGACTTTCCTGCCTGGGCTGGCTTTGAACCTCGATACTCAGATCTCAGCCTCCTGAGTAGCTAAGATTACAGGCATGAGTCACCGGCGCCCAGCCGTTGTGAATTTTTATCATCTTCTTTTGAAAGTTAAGAGCAAAATGTTGCCTAAGAGCAATAATATGGAAACAAATCAAACAGGTAAATAATTTTACAAGTTTATTTACTTATTTTTTAATTATTTTATATGTGTGTATGTACATATTTCATACACATATCCTGTATAGGCAAGTAAGGACTGAGATCTTTTTTAATTTTAATTTCTCATTCATAAAACCATAACACTGAAAATTTTCTTTAAAATTTTTCAGATTCCTGAATTGTATGCATATGAATTATGTTCATGCATCAGACAAATACTACTGGTACCTATAAAAAGGCAGCCATCTTTTTTTTTTTTTTTACACTTTGGGGTGTTAAATAAATCTAGGTTCCTTTTTAAGATCAGTTTGAGAATCACCTTGAAAAGTAAAGCTAAGAAGAAATAGCAACATTCAATAATTCAATTACTGAACAAATAGATCAAATTATGTATTTTAATGTACTTAAACAGCATAACCTAAATCAGTAGTGAAGATTAACTTTGTTCTTGCCCTTAAAATACTGATTATGTTAATTGGTACATTTTTATTTGTTTTTTGTTACATTTAAAGTAATGATGTATGAGAAGAGTTATTAATTGTGAATGCTATGAATAAAATTACTGACAAAACCCAGGCACTGGTGGCTCATGCCTGCAATCCTAACTACTCAGGAGGATGAGATCAAGGATCACAATTCAAAACCAAGCAGGAAAGTCTGTGAGACTCTTATCTCCAATTAACAACCAGAAAACTAGAAGGGATGCTGTGGCTCAAAGTGGTAGAGCTCTAGCCTTAAGCAAAAGCTCAGGGACAGTGCCCAGGTCCTAAATTCAAGCCCCACAACCAACAACAATAAAAAAATTACTGATGAAAAGAAGTTTTCAGCAAAACATTAGTCTTTGTTGAGAATAGCAGTGAGTTAAAAGTGCTGTCTTTTCTTGACCCACAGAGCTAAGCCCTGGGATAGAGGCCTGACAAAAGGCTGTAGCACCTCAAAGAGACAACCCCAGTACAACTGTGAGGTGAGATATAAAAACTAGAGAGGGCTGGAAAGGTGGCTCAGTGGTAGAGTGCTTGCCTTGCATTCATAAGGCCCTGGGTTCAATTCCTCAGCACCACATAAGCAGAAAAAGCCAGAAGTGGTGCTGTGGCTCAAGTGATAGAGCGCTAGCCTTGAGCTGAAGAGCTGAGGGACAGCGCCTAGGCCGAGTTCAAGCCCCATGACTGACAAAAAAAAAGAGAGAGAGAGAGAGACACACACACACACACAGAGAGAAACAGAGATAGAGAGACAGAAAGACTTTCCTAAAAACTCAACAAAAGGTTGGGGGGGTTATTCTGAGTTGGTACAGTAGTTGTCTAATATACACCAAAGGGGTAGGGGGAAAACTACCAGAGTAACATTAACAGCAATAACAAGTGTTTCTGTTTTGTTTTGGTGTGTGTGTGTGTCTCTCCTGGGCATGTGTGTGTGTGTGTGTGTGTGTGTGTGTCTGTCTGTCTGTCTGTCTCCGTGTGTGTGTGTGTGTGTGTGTGTGTGTGTGTGTGTGTGTCTGTGTGTGTGTGTCTGTCCATCTGTCTGTCTGTCTGTCTGTCCGTCTGTCTCCTGGGGTTTGAACTTAGGACCTGGGTGCTGTCTCTGAGATTTGGTGCTCAAGGTTAATGCTCTACCACTTGAGCAACAGCTCCATTTTCAGCTTTTTTTAGTAATTAATCAATGACAAGAATCTTGCAGACTTTCCTGCACAGGTTGGCTTTCAACTACAATCCTTAGACCTCAGCCTCCTGAGTAGTTGGGAATTTAGTCATGAGCCAACAGTACCTGGTTATTAGTTTGTTTTTTAAGATTCCTTTGTAATGAAACTGGAAATTCTATTCTAGTTCACAAATGTACACAAGTTTAACCAGGGAAGTAGATTAATCTAAGTTTTCAAACCAGAATTGAAATCTTATTTTTTTGTTTTAAAAAGAGGAAAATAAGTATATAATAACAAAGGTACAGGATAACAAGGATAAGAACATAAGTAAATAAATTAGTATATAAATTAGTAAATAAATTCACCATTAATTTTTTTTTGATAGTCATGGTTGAACTCAGGGTCTGATGCTTTCCCTGACGTCTTTCATTCAAGGCTAGCTAGCTCTTTACCACTTTGAGCCACAGTATCACTCCCGGGTTTCTGAGGGTTAATTGGGGATAAGAGTCTCACGGACTTTCCAGCCCTGGCTGTCTTCAAACTGGGCAGGCTTTAATCCTTAGATCTCAGACTCCCAAGTAGCTACGGTTACAAGTAGCTACAGTTACAGCCATGATCCACTGGCACCTGGCTAATATTTTTTTTAAAACCTTACACTAATGCAATGATTTATACTTTTGCCAGAAAAATTTCCTTACCAAGAATTCTGGGTCACAAAATTGGTAATATGACTTAAAGAACAGGTCTGATACAGGGTTTCTAAAAGGGACATAAGGGTCCTTTTAGGGGCATGTCCATAAATGGGCCTTGCAGATTAATGAAGTAAAAATTTTTGGTGATACATACCAATATGTATTATCCTGAAAAAACAATCAGGCTGGCAATGTGGCTAGTGGTAGAGTGCTTGCCTAGCATGCATGAAGCCCTGGGTTTGATTCCTCAGTACCACCATAAACAGAAAAAGCCAGAAGTAGCGCTGTGGCTCAAGTGGTAGAGTGCTAGCCTTGAGCAAAAGAAGCTCAGGGGCAGTGCTCAGGCCGAGTTCAAGCCCAGGACTGGCAAAAAAAAAAAAGCAAAAAGAAAGAAACAATCAAAAGCTTACACAGGGACTGACAGCCCTCCTCCAGTAATACACTTAAGAATACTCAACATGTTTCTATGATTAGCAGCAGCTTTAAAAATGAAGACATAATTACAGGGTAATGATGGAGAACAAACTAAGCTAGGCATATGTATGCCTTCAATCCCAGCACTCAGGAGGCTAAGGCAGGAGATCTCAAATTCAATACCAACCAAGACTCCACAGAAAGTGCCTGTATCCCTAAGTAACAAAACAAAACAAAAACAATTGTAAGCAATAGTTGCTTTTCACCTAGTATTTGACCAAACCACAGTAGAGGTGGCTAACTGGATGGAGACACACATTCTAAAGAAATGTTAACTCTTTTTCAATAAAGAAATAGCTATGTGCACCTCTACTGAGAACGCCAAAGCCATCAGCTGGAGAAAAGATAATGAGTCAACTTCAGTCTGTAGTATATTTAGATGTAGTACATATATGGCATATGACAGAGACCATCCTCACTGGTCAGTTTTATTAACAGTTTAAACTGTGTTAAATGCTGAGGCATGGCTTAAGTGGTAGAGTGCCTACCTAGCAAACAAAAAGGTTCTGAGTTCAAACCCTAGTGCCACAAAAAAAAAAAAAAAGCTATCATGCCTTAATCCTTAAAACTGCAACAAGATTGAAAAATGGATAAATCTATCATATGATATAATGACACAAAGTTTGGGCAGGATAAAACACATGCTAGAATGCTTGCCACAATAGGCCCCCAAAAGTAGCACAGTATCCTCAACAGGATATCCTAACCTTTTTTTTTTTTTAAATTTTTTTTGCCGGTCAATATCTTTAAGCAGCTCACAAACCATACCAGCATTAACTATAGCTAAAACTCATGAAGTTATGCCATCTTTCTGGCTTGCTGCAAATGCTTTGCATGTATTATTAGTCATATCTTCATGGAATATCGTATGAATGGACATCATGTCCTCATTTGCAGTTGAAGGCCCTAAAACACAAAAAGGTTATATGACTTGCCAAAAGTCGGTTAAGTGGCAGGTTTGGGGACCAGGACATAGGCTGACTTTTAAGTCAACACATGTAACCACATTTCCATCAGTAACCCAAACAACAAAAACAAAAACTTGTGTTCTTTACAACAAAATACTCAAGAAGTTCTGGACATTCTCCTTCTTGAAATATTTTGACACTATACCAGAGAAGAAAAATTGTCAAAATACTGAACTTAAAATGAAGCTTCACCAGACACTGGTGGTTCACGTCTGTAATCCTAGTCAGAGATCTGTCATTTGAAGCTAGCCTGGATAAGAAAGTCCACAAGACTCTTATCCCCAATTAACCACCAGAAAACTAGAAGTGGAGTTGTGGCTTAAAGTTGCAGAGTACCTTGAGCAAAAAAGCTCTGGGTGTTTAGGACCTGAGTTCAAGCCCCATAACTGACAAAAAGAAAAAAAAGTTTCTTGTCTCTCCATTTCAAACCTAGTTTCTAGGTTCAATGAACTAGAAGTCTAACCTCAGATAGTAATACAAAAAGATGGACATGAAGGCCAGGGAAAATTTAACTTATTGAAAAAATATTCTCACTGTGAAAGAACCCTTTGAGAGATTTGTCAAAATAATGCATTTGCCTACATTTATACTGTATTTGTGGTAAGGAAGTAACTTCAAATATTGTTAGCCTAACAGAAAAAAACAGTTACAGAAAAGAAGAAACCTAATCCATATAATGCTCTCTTTCAATTATCTTTTTATGACCTAATTCTAATTTAACAACTTATCAAAAATTAGTGTACTTAGAAACTTGAGGAACATTCTACAGTATTATGAAAAGAACCAAATAAAAGTGTATAAATATTAAGTACTTTTCCAATTTTAAAACTGACTTACAAAAACGTTTAATTTCAGACCAGGAAACAGGGAGCTTAGCAAGGCAGAACATTCAGACTACATGTGTGTACACACTGGGACTACATGTGTGTAGTCCCAGTACTCGGGATGATGAGGCAGGAGGATCATGAGTTCAAGGCTAGCTTAGCCACATAAGCATTACTGTCACAAAATCAAATTTAAATAGGGACACAAATACCTTTTTTTCTTTCTTGCTATTGTTTCTAATGTATTTATAATGTACCATGTGATTTTTTTTGTTGCTTTGTATGTTCCTCCCCCACGATATAACCCCTGTTTTCATTGTATTTGATGTAGGTGCCCTGCATCTTGTATATACACTTCTCTAATTCGGGGAGGGGAAAGGAAAAAACTAAACGCTTAAATAAGGATACAGGTTGACCCATTGTAACAATGAGATACACAAAACACTACGTTGAAAACTTTACAACTTCGGCAAGGGGAGGGCAGTAGTTGTGGAGGTGGGAGGGAAGGGATACACAAAACACTACGTTGAAAACTTTACAACTTCGGCAAGGGGAGGGCAGTAGTTGTGGAGGTGGGAGGGAAGGGATGATAGGGGGAAAACAAAGGAGGCAACAATGCTCAATAGGAAATGTACTCATTACCTTGCTCATGTAACTGTAACCCCTCTGTACAGCATTTTTATAATTAAAAGCGTACAAAAAAAGGGGAAAAGGGAATGAGAAAAAACTTAGACCGAAACAACTTCAGTTTAGCCAATCATACAGAATAATAATCTCCCACTCTTATTCATGTCCCAAAGGCAGAATGGAGACTCCCACTCTTACAAAGTTGTCCTGAGGGCCCTGTCACTTTCACTGACATTACCATATAACGGAAAGTAACAAAGGAGTTAATACCCTCATCCCTACACCAACACGTCAGCAAGACAACCACAACCTTTCTCCCTCCATGTGGCTTAGAGATGGGGCTCTCTTTCCCTTTAACCTCCCAGCAAGGAATATGAAATCCCAGCAAAAGAGGCAGTTTGCTACAATTCTGATGTCTCCCACCTCCAAGTTACAGAAGCTAAATTACTGGTGAATGGAACCAGTTGGAAGATGCTTAGTACTACTTAGTACACAGCTGTTACTAAGACAGCAAAGGCTCTATACAACCACAGCAGGATACCAACACTTAAACACTGATATGCTCTCCACAGCTTCTTCCCAGAAGGGAGGTTTCACATCAGAAAGACCAAGCGAAGAATGCCATATTATTCCTGGTGGACCACAAAGATCACCCAACCCCTCAACTTGAGCATAAAGCAAGAGAAATGGGCCACTGTCTCAAATTTCCATAGTGGGGCAGTGGTCTAGAAACTGTGCCCAAGAGGAGAAGCAGTCCAAAGCACGCCACAACTCCTCAAGGAAATGACAGAATGTGGGAAAGTTCAAGCCTAAGGGCATTCTTGAAAACAATTGTGGTTTCTGAGAGCAACAAGCTGTACTATAATCACTAGCTTGTCAGAGAAAACTGGAAAAAAGAGGGCACTAAAAAGAGTCTTATGTCTGAGAACAAATTTCCAAGATTTGTCTCAAAGAGTGAAAATTTCACTGGATCAGACCAAGAACAACTTAAGTCAGTAATCAATGGAGCCCACTAGCTGTGTATGATATAACAGAGGCAAAAAGCTTACCAAAAAACAAGTCAGTCAACAAGTTCCAATAAATCCACTGTCATTACACGTGACCAGGCACATGCTTAAAGATGTGCTGAGGAGGAGCAAAACCAAAGGCTTTACACTGTACGAGAAATAGACTTTTTAAAGAATATTCCAGCCAATCACTAAATGGACAAACAACAGCAAAAAGTATTGGACAGGAGAAGGAATCAGTATCTAGAACTGTGAGAATACAGTTGCTCACATATCCAGTTATAAGCATATTTTAGGAACATACAAAGAAACACAAATTGTGAAAGGTGCGCTGAGTGCTGGTGGCCTATAACATAACTACTCAGGAGGCTAGGATCTAAGGATCGTGATTCAAAGCCAACTTGGTCAGGAAAGTCCCTGAGACTCTTATCTCCAATTAACCACCAGAAAATGAGAAGTGGAACAATGGCTCAAAGTGTTAAGAGTGCTAGCCTTAAGTAAAAAGAGCTCAGGGACAGCGTCCAGGGCTCTGAGTTCAAGCCTCATGACCAACCCCTCCACCCAAAAGAAAAAACAAACAAACAAAAAAAAAAAAAACCCAAAAACCTGACACATGTAGAAAAAGGGGCAAGAGGCAACAAAACTACATGCCTGCCATTCCTCCTCCATTGATACACAGACTTGATACAGTCTCCATCAAACTCTGATTGACTTGTACACACAAAATTGTTTTTCAAGTTTATGTGGAACAGAAATAAGTAAAATATCCAAAATAACTTTTAAAAAAGAATGACAGTGGGTGTGGATGGCTCACGCCTATAATTTTAGCTACTCAGGAGGCTGAGAGCTGAGGATAGATGTTCAAAGCCAAACTGAGCAAGGAATTCTATGAGACTCTTATGTCCAATTAACTACCTAAAAAGCCAGAAATGGAGCTATGGCTCAAGTGGAAGAACACTAGGCTTGCTCAATAAAACTCTGGAACAGTACACATGCCCTGAATTGAGGTCCCCTTCTCGCTTCCCCCTCAAAAAAAGAAAAAGAGAATTACATTGGAGAACTCAAGTTTACCCAATTTAAGGCATTCAAGGATTAGAATCAATAATATATAAATAATTTTTGAAGTATCAATAGTAAAAAGAAATCTAATTTAAAACTGAGCAGAAGACATAAAAAGAGGATATGTAATTGCCAAATAAGCACATGAAAAGATTCTTACTATCATTAAATGTCAACACTGTTAGACATTACAGAAATATAAAACTAAAATCACAGTAAGATATTGCTTCAAACAATCAGAATGGCTAAACTAAAAAAAAGCAGGGTAATAAGCTAAATATTAAATGCTGGAAAGAATATAAAAAAGTTATTCATAATTCTGTTAAAAAAGAAAAACAATGTGGAAATGCAATAGTGAAATTCCACACCCCCCCCCCCCGTATAACTAATCTAAGAAAAAGAAAGAAAAATATACAAGAAGAATAAAAAATGGTATTATGGAAATAATATGTCATTTTATACAATGACCACACAACCTAGCAGTTGTACTCCTTGGCATCTCCCAAACAGAAATGAAAACTATGTTCACACAAAAGTCTACACATGACTATTAGCAAAGCATGTTTGTTTTTATAGCAAAATACTAAGCACAGTCTGATATCCTTCAATGAGTGAATGGTTAAAAATTCCCATACCACTTAGAAGTAAAAGTACTTAGAAGTAAAAAGAACAATACCGATACACCCAACAATGTGGATGAATCTCTAAAGAATAAAAAGCCAATCTTAAAAGGCCACATACTACTACTGTATGGTTTATTTTTATAACCTTCTGGGAATGACAAAACCATAAACATAGGCAGGATCAGAGAAGGAAACATAAGGTAACAGAACCATTTTTTTATAGAGTATCTGGTTGGCCACTGAAGATGGAAAGAAGGAGTGAAGTTGGTGTAACTACAAAATCAGAGAAGCTACAGTGCCAAAGGCAACAAAAATAAAAGTCCCTGAAAAAGAAATGCGAAAGCTTCTCTATTTTGGAAACTCAATGTACAGGCACAGAGATGCCACAATTATGAAAAAAGGTTTCAGAGTCCCCCAGAATCTCATTCAGGCTTATTGTCGATGGTCTTAAATTCACAAACACTGGGCCACTTTTTCAAATACATGTTCCCCATGTAAAGTTAAGACAGGGGTGATGAAGCAGGGAAACATATTAAAGCAAAGAATAATTCTCCAGGGGCTGGGAAGGTGGCTCAGTGTTAGAGCGCTTGCCTTGCATGCGTGAGGCCCTGGGTTCGATTCCTCAGCACCACAAAAGAAAAAAGCCAGAAGTGGTGCTGTGGCTCAGGTGGTAGAGCGCTAGCCTTGAGCTGAAGAGCTGAGGGACAGCGCCCAGGTCCGGAGTTCAGGCCCCACGACTGGACCCAAAAAAAAAAAAATAATAATTCTCCAGAAACTGATGTTATACTAGCAGTATATGATCTTGAGAAGGGTGCAAAGGCCATACAATAGAAAAAGAATGGCCTCTTGAGACAAATGGTTGGGAAAATTGGATATACTCATATAAAAGAATGACATTAGAGCCTTATTTTACACTACACACAAAAATTACTTAAATGTATTAAAAATCTTAACTATAACACCTGAAACTATAGAATTCCCACAAGAAACAGAGGGAAAAAATTTTATAACAAGGTTCTTGGCCATAATTTCCTAGGGACAATACTAAAAGCACAAGCAACAAGAGCAAAACAAGCAAGCAGGATGAGCATCAAACTAAATAGCCTCTGAATAGCCAAGAGGACAATCAATAGAACTGAAAATCAATGTCTAGAACAAAAGAAAGTATTTGTAAACTAAGTTAGGGATTAATTTCCAAAATACACACAGAACTCCCATAGCCAGTAATAAAGAAACAAAATCTATATATCCAATTAAAAGGCGGACGAAGAACTTAAATATATTTCTGAAGATATATAACAGATATATGAAAAGATGCCCATAATCACTTATTATTAGGGATATATGAATCAAACCAGCAGGAGGTATCACTTTATCCCTAAAGACAGCTTTTTTAGGGAGAAAATGAGGGAGGTAGTAACACTGTTCAAAAAGAAATGTACTCAGTAACTTACTTATATAATGGTAACCCTCTGTACATCACCTTTACAATAATTATATGTTTTAAAAAAGAAGACAAGAGTAGCTAAAAATTTTTTAAATAATAACATTAAATTCCACAAATAAGTGTTGGCAAGAAATCTTGTGTCATTTAAACAATTGTGCAGTGTAAATGAGAATGTGAAATGGTGCAATAGCAGTGGAAAACAGTAAGGAGGTTCCTCAAAAAAAAAATACATCTTGTGATTTATTTTAATTAATATATCTACACATATAAAAGCAACATAAAGGTCCACTGGATCAAAGGATAAAGCAAATGTGGCATATACATACAATAGAATATTATCCATCCATTTTAGAAAATTCTAGCATATGGATGAACTTTGAGGACATTCTGCAAAGTAAAATAAGCTTATCCCAGAGGACAAATGCTCCATGATTAAACTTACAGAGATTTCCTGAATTAGATAAATTCACAGAAACAGGAAGTAGAATGGATTTGCCAGGGGCTAGAGGAGAAAAAGATGTTAAGTTGCTGCTTAATTAACATAGAATTTCAGTCATACAAGATGAAAAATCTAGAAACTAGCCATGTAAAATTGTGCTTATTGCCAACAGTAATATATTGTTCACTTAAAAATTAAGGAAAGCACCAGGCACAGGTGGCTTACCCTTATAATCCTAGTTACTCAGGAGGCTGAGCTCTGAGGATCTTGGTCCAAAGCCAGCACAGGCAGAAAAGTCCATGAGAGTCTATCTTCAGTTAACCACCAAAAAGCTGGAAGTGGAGCTGTGGCTCAAGTGATAGAGCACTAGCATTGTGGGAAAAAAAAGCTCTGAGACAGCACCCAGGTCCTGAGTTCAAGCTGCAGAACTGGCACGCGTGTAGACATGCATGCACACATGCGCACGCATATGCGCGCGCGCACACACACACACACACACACACACACGATGGTAGATCCCGTGTATTTTTACTGCAATAGTAATAGATAATCAAAATTTAAATAGTAAAAAATAGTATGATATTTAATATTAGCACAAAATGTAGCAAAAAGTCAGAGTAAAGATAACTAAAAGTAGTAAAAATGCTCAGACATGATAAATTATACAAAACTCTAGGCATTCACCCACAGTAAGACCGAAGGACAATACTCTTGGGGAGAAACACAAAGAGCCAATGCTTCCGTGCCGCTAATAATATAATATTTATCAAAAATGACCTCCAGAAAATGGAAACAAGAGGGTTTTCTTCTTCTTTTTTTCTTGGTTGTTCATTTATCTGTCTTTGGGGGGATGTTAAGAGCACACACAAATGGAGGGACAAAGGGTGACTAAATGAGCAGTGGTACTCAGTAGATATTATGTTGAAAATGAACTATACAACTTGTGGGTAGGTATGGAAGGGAAAAACGGAAGAAAATGAAGAAAGGTGTGAAACTGTCCAAAGAGAAATGTACTCTTTACCTCACTTATGAAATGGTAACCCTTTGTACATCATCTTTATAGTAACAACTTAAAAATATTTTTAAAGTATTAAATACATTATCCTGGAGCCCAGCTATCTGATGTCAAGTTGGGGCAGCAGATAGCTTCTTTATCCTGCTTTCTTCATCTGTAAAATGAATTCCACTAGAGAACTCAAAAATCTCTTTCAGCTCTTGCAGTATATGACTCATTTTAACACAAACTAGAAAGGTTAGAATAAAAAAAAATAACATCACCTCAAAAGCTTGTTGAGTGTTTTTAAAAGTGGATTCTTGCAGAAGATATTTAAATCTTAAGAAAAAAATCAAATACTGTAGATATCTGTTCCACTGATGTAATAATAGTTAAACATTTCATATATTTTCTCAGCTATTTAGTGTTTTTACATGATCCACCCAAATATCAATGTGGCATTTGAAACAACAGCTTGTATAATTTCCATATTTTAAGATGTTCTAACTGGTTAAAAAAAGATTCCAGAACATGATACAGAAAGCATTCTTTCAAAATATGTATATGTACCTAATTTTAGTGAAATTCATAAAATTTCTATCCTTGTTTTCTTACTAACTGATTAGCACATTGAGTAGCTAGAAATAAATGTGTTGTCTAGTGATAAATGAACAGACCTTGGAATTTGATTTCAAGTCTCCCCTACTTTCTGAGTCTTTCTAATACATGATAAAAATCACCAGAACCTCAATTTTCCTGTTGGTAAAACATGAGGCTGGGCAAGCTCCAACTTTTTCACTATGACTCCTGCAGTTTCTTCCCTCTTACACATACTACATTCCAAGAATCTGTCTTTTCAGATAGATTAAATTTATAAATAATAAATCATCTTTCAAAGACTGCCAATGTGAGATTCAAAACACTCTGATAGGAATTCAGTTAATGTTCTAACCCAAAGGAAATTAATCTATGAAGAAAAGAATGCATTATTTCTATGAGGTGGCTGGAATACCAATAACAGCACCCATTATGATGTTGAGTCCTGCAACACTAAGCTAAGAATCAAGGTACGCATAGTACCAGATACCATGCACCAAACATGGGTTTTTGAAATCAAAAGCAATTGGTCAGATATTTTTCACATAACTCTATATTTTTTAAGAAAATTTTCCTTCATTTTCTTAGTTGAATGATAGAAAACAAAAGTACAATAAATATCCTATTTGTTAGACTGGACAAATCCAGAAGTTTGATAGGCACATAGAAGTTTTCAGAAACAGAAAAACAGATACAGGTGATAAAAATGCAAACTGGTGTCTATTTAGAATAATGTGGCAACATCTACCAAAATTAAAAGTATACATATTCTTTTAAAATATATTTTTAATTGACATAGAGTGATTTATAATAGAACACAGTGTGACATTTCAATACAGGTGGTACATCCTGCTCAGATCAGAGTAATTGGCATATCCCTTATCCATCACACCTCACTGTTGAAACTTGCAACACAGCTACTATCTGTTTTGAAATATTCAGTTAATTGCTGTCAACCACAGTTATCCTGTATTAGAAATTATTCCTCTTTCCAATTTTACCACTATTCCCATTAACCATCTCCCTGTCCCCACTGCCCCCACTCCATTCCCAGGCTCTGAGGACCACTATTTTATTCTCTATTTTTTTGTAGTCAACTTTTAAAAAGTTGTTTTTATTAGCACATATTAATTGTACAAAATAATGGATTTTGTAACATTTTCATACAAGCATACATGTATTTGAGGGGCTGGGAAGGTGGCTCAATGGTAGAGTGCTTGCCTTGCTTGCAATGAGGCCCTGGGTTCGATTCTTCAATGCCACATAAACAGAAAAAGCCAGAAGTGGGGCTGAGGCTCAAGTGGTAGAGCGCTAGCCTTGAGCTGAAGAGCTGAGGGACAGCACCCAGGCCCCGAGTTCAGGCCCCACGACCGGACCCAAAAAAACCCCACAAAACAAAAAACATGTATTTGATCACAGTTACCTCCTATTATCCTTTCTTGCTCTCCTCCCACTTTCAACTGTTCTCATTCCTCTTCCCAAATAGATCTTTTTCTAATTTTATGCCCTTTAAAAGATGTTTAGATTCTGCTTTAAAGAAAGAAAAATACATGGTATTTGTCTTGTGTAGGACTGATTTTGTTTAACATAATGATCTTTAGGTCCATACATTTTCCTAAAAACGACATTTTTTTTGTTTATGGCTGAATAATATTCCTTTGCATGTATGTTACCTTTCTTCATCCATTCATCTGCTGGTGGACAGGTAGGCTGATTATATCATCAACCAACAACTTGGATGATTCTCTATTTTGGCTACTGTGAATAAACATGGGTGTACAGGTATCTCTATGCTAACTTAGTTTCTTCCAAGCATATACCCACAAGTGGGTATATGCGGAAGCTGTATTTTTAGTTCTTTGGCAACTTCCATACTGACTTTTATGATAGCTACACTAATTAAAATAAGGATTCCTTCCAAACCCTCTTTTTGCTTGTTTTCTTGATGACAGCCATTCTAACTAGGGTGAGACAGAATATCCATGTGATTTTGATTTACATCTCCCTGATAGCTAAAGATGCTGAACATTTTTTCATGTGTTTATTGGCCATCTGTACTTCCTTTGAAGACCACTACACAGTCATTTGCTCAATTTTTTTTTTGCCAGTCTTGGGGCTTGAACTCAGGACCCAGGTGCTGCCCCTGAGCCTCTTTGTGCTCAAAGCTGGTATTCTACCACTTGAGCCACAGCTCAACTCCCAGCTTTTTCTGAGTAGTTTTATTTAGAGATACAAGTCTCACAAACTTTTCTGTCCAGGGCTGGCTTCGAACCTCAATCCTCAGATCTCAGCCTCCTGAGTAGCTAGGATTAGAGGCGTGAACCACCAGGGCCTGGCTCATCTGTTCAATTATTAATTAGATTATTCACTCTTTGGTATTTAATGCTTTGAGTTCTTAACGTATTCTGATGACTATCAGACAAAGGTTTTGCTCTCATTCTGTAGGATGTCTCTTCACTTTGGTAACTGTTCTTTTGCTGATGTCATTCCCTCTGCCAGTTCTTAGAGACCTATGGAGAAACTGATGGCCTGTGCCTCTATATTGAAAGCTTTCCTTATTTCAAAATTTTTTATTGACTTTTACCTCACAAATTATCAAAAGAAAATGAAACTTCAAAATCTTCACCACCAAATATCTAACCCAGAAATTTAAAGAACAAAATCTGAAGCTGATATGAATAATTCTCTACTACAAGCATACTTATCCCTAAAATTCAAAAGAGAAAAGATTGAGTTGATGACTGTGATTCTCTTTAACAAAATCAAACTCTTTTGCTTCCACATATAAAGGAGAATATGCTATATTTTTCTTTCTAGATCTGACGTATCATTCAACATAACATCCTCCAGTTCCATCCATGTTGATAAATTTTCATCCAAATAACATAATTTCATTTTTCTTTATGGCTGAGTTGTGCATGCATTTGTATTCCATATTATCTTTATTCTTTCATTGGTTATTACACCACATTTGGGTTTTTTTGGTGGTTAACTGGAGATAAGACTCTCACAAACTTTCCTCCCAGGCTGGCTTTGAACTGTGATCCTCAGATCTCAGCCTCCTGAGTAGCTGGGATTACAAGGTGTGAGGTACCAGTAACCAGTATACCACATTTTCCTTCCCTATTCATGCATCAGTATGCATCTATGCTAATTTCACAAATTGGCTATTGTGAATAGCATACAGTATCTGACACTGTATAGCTTCAGTATTCTGATTTCAATGCCTTTGGAGACATACCTAGTAGGGAGACTGCTAAATCATGTAGTTGGCTTTTTGTCATTTTTTTGGACATTTTTTGGCATTTTTTTCCATAATAGCTACATCAATTCATAGTCCCACCAATTGTGTATAAGATTTTCCCTTACTCTGAATCATCATAAGCATTTTTTTTTCTCTCTGAAACCAGCTGTTGTAAATGGTACAAGATGATATTGTGGTTTTGATCTTTATTTCTACAATGATTTATGATACTGAGCATTTCATTCATATACCTGCTAGCAATGTATACACTCTCCTTTGAAAATGTCTATACAAGGTCATTTGTCCATTTTTGGAAGTACTGTGGTTTGAACTCACACACTTGAGCTTACCAGGCTCTACTAAAGCTATGCCCTAAGACCTTTTTACTTTCAATACTTTTTAAATAGGGTCTTGCCTGGACTCTCATTCTCCTAATTATGTTCTTCAAGTAGCTGAAATAGTAGGTATGCATCATTACTCCCAGCTTTATACTGCCTGAAATGGGGTCTAAAAAACTTACTTCTGAGCTCCTCCTGAGCTCACCTTTCCAAATAGCTAGGATTAGAAGAGTAATTCTAGGCAAGAACATTTTGCTTGTCTAGAAATGAATCCCTTTTCAGATGAATATTTTGTAAATGTTTTCTCCCATTCTAGATCATCTTTGCTCTATTGTTCCTTTGCTCTACGGGAGAATTTTTATTTGCATTGTCAATTTTGTTCATTGCTTATGTTTTTTGAGGTAAAAAAATGTTACCAGACCGATGTCCTAAATATTTCTTCTATTATTTTGTCCATATCATTTCATAGTTCAGAATCTTACATTAAGTCTTGGGTTCATGTTTGAGCTTATCTTTGAATATGGTATGTTTCTTCTGCCAACAGATAGTCAGTTTTCTCGGCACCATTAATTGAAGAAACTTTTCTAATGTATGGCCTGATGCCTTTGCCAAAAAAAAAAAAAAAACTGTTGACAGTAAAAACAATGGCTTGTCTTAGGTTCTGCTATTTTGTTCCCTTTGTCTATATCTGTTATGCTACTCCCATGGTGCTGATGGATCTGTTACAGCTTTGCAGGATGTTTTAAAGCCAGCATTGTTCTTTTTGCTCAGAACCAAATATGTTGACTATTCGGTTTCTAGCTCTAATCAAATTTTAGGAGCTCTTTTCTTATTTATGTGAGGAATATCATTGGCACTTTGATAAGCACTGCACTAAATTTATTGATCACTTTGGGTAGTATGACTATTGTAACAATATTAATTCTTCCAATCCATGAATATAGATTGTCTATTATTCAGTTTCTTTCATCACTGTTTTGTAATTTTCATTTTAAACAATGCATCCTGGGTTTTTTGTGTTTTGTTTTTGTTTTTGTTTTTGTTTTGGTTGGTTGTGGGGCTTCAACTCTGGGCCTGGGTGCTGTCCCTTAGTTCTTCAGCTCAAGGCTAGCACTATACCACTTGAGACACAGCACCACTTTCAGTTTTCTGATAACCACCAGAAAGAGTCTCACAGATTTTCCTGCCCAGGCTGGCAGTATAAAGCTGGGAGTGATGATGCATACCTACTATTCCAGCTGGGATTACAGGTGTGAGACACTGGCACCTAGCTACATACTGTTTTTTCTAAAGTTGAAATAAGCAAAATTAAACAAGTTCTGCTGCAGATTCACGTTTGCTTAATTAACCATAAGGGATAAAGAAGAAGGGAGTAATTACAAAGTAGTCACCTGTGTTGGGGGGAAGGGCATGGGAAGCAGAGGTAGGAAAGAGCAGGATGAAGAAAGATGATCAGATGGGCAATATTTATATCATGCTCACAACATATTGTTGAATATATTATGTATCAAGTATTGTCTCTTTTTTTCTTTAAAAATAAAATCCGGGTGCTGTCCCTGAGTTTTTGTTTGCTTTTTGCTTAAGACTAGCACTCTACTACTTGAACCACAGCTCCATTTCTGACTTTTTGGTGGTTAATTGAAGAGTCTCAAAGACTTTTCTGCCCAGGCTAGCTTCAAACTATGATCCTCACATCTCAGTCTCCTGAGTAGCTAAAATTACAGGTATGAGCCACAAGCACCTGGCAAAAGCCTCACATTTTTGCCCAGCTTTTTCTCTCAGATCTGACATTCTTATTACTTGAGCCATGAATGCCTTTCACTTCTGGCTTTTTCCTTGTCAATCAGAGATAAGAGTTTCAAGGATCTGTCTACCAGAGCTATTTCTGAACCCAAATCCTCAGGTCTCAGCCTCCAGAGCAACTAGGATTATAGGTTTGAACCACTGGTGCCTGGCTCAAGTAAGATTTTAAGTTCATGAAAACTGAAAATTATTCAATCCTTTCCAAGAATATTTTCAACAATATGTTATCCATTTACAGCTTTTCTAATGGTTCCTTAGATTAATGGGTCTTTAAGCACAGACTCAAATAATATAACTAAAACAGAAACAAATGAACCACCACCTCTAACTTCCTTAGATTTAGCAAGCTGGGAAAGAAAATCCTTGTCCAACTGATGGGACTGGAAGGGGAAGGGAAAAGAATTTGACCAGCTTCTCACCGCCCAAGCAGGTCTAACCAATGTAAATGGGCAGGTATTTTTCTAGAATGTTTGGATGTTTCTTCCTTTGATCATGGTGGAGAAAACCTGGATAGCATGGGGCTGCCTATTATTACAAATACTTTACCAAACTCTCTAAATCAGATCACTGCAGACCAGCTGTATTCTTATACTTCCAACATAGAATTCATATCTAGATGAAGAGATAAGTTGGATGGCTTAGTTTTATATTTAAATCCAATTGGCTAAAAACTATTTTAATTGTCTCATTACAATGTGATTTCTATTATGGGAACTCCAAAAAGACATTTGTTCAGGGCACTCTTCCAAAACTCTATTGATGAAATATAAATTAATATATTATTTTAAAAATAAACCCTCTCCCCCTCATTGGAAGGAAGGGAATGAGAAAGAGAGGGAGGCAAGGAGAGATGAATGGAAGGATGGAGCTGGGGGGAGGGAAGGAGAGGTTCTGAACACAGTACACAGAATATGAAAAACAAGCAGAGTCTATCCCAATACCACATCATGGGTAGTAAAGTCTCCTGGCTTCAGTGTTTAATACATGTATAAATGCAAAAGAAGTAACTTTAAAAAGTCTGGTAACTCAACTAAGACCATGGAAATGTCAATAAGATGTCTATCCTTTCCCAAGTATTTGTCCTGAGTCATCTCTAATGAAGTTGACGAGTCAGTATATTTCTCAGGGACTAAATAAAACCTTTTAAAAGGTTAATGGAAAAATATTTATATGAAAAATGTCCCCAAATAATCTTTTAGTGGGTGGATTCGGCACATACCAGTGAATACCTTTGAGTGTAGTCCAATTTTGAATTACACTAGAGTTCACCTTTAAGAAACAATGAACCTGCTTTTAAGTAAAACCCTGTATTAATAAGACATGGAATGTGATTACAAAGAAAGATATTATCAACTGAACTCTATCTAAATATTTTACAAAATTTTCCATGAGCCATCAGTAGATCTTTAAAATGCATAATCTTTTTAAAACCTTGTTCCTCATTCATTTGTAAAGAGCTAGCTTTTTATGTGTATGCCAAGCATAAAATTGCCATATGCTATATTTAACACAAACTTCACATTATAGAGTTCTATGTTCTTGCACTTCAACATAATTATGAAAGTGATTCCAAGGCTAAAAACACACTTCTGCTGGATTTAAGTACTTGAAGAAAGCCTGAGAAACATACAAAAATTAGGTCCATACTTTAAAGCTGCAGGCAATCAAGTCAGGAAAATAAATGGAGGCTGTGTAATCTCATTCACTTGCAGAACCATTTAAACTATTTTTTAGTTGTAATTGTTAACAGTTTCTTATGACTATAATCTTTACAAAAATATCTTCTACCTCAAAAATTAAATGCACATGTACATGAACATTTTTGTTTACTTATATATAGGTACTAGCTATGCCAGATTAAAATTTTTCTTCCTCTTTTCCAGTTCTGCACTCTTTTGTTTTAATTTCTGTACATTATATCCACAATAATTCTGTATTACTTATCCAAATAATAGCTAGAAATTTAATCTTCAAAGTTACAACACTTTGAAGTAATGCAAAGTTTGAGAAAGAAAACATAAAAAAGAGAGCCATTTTAGGAACACAAGTGTTCTCCCAAAGAAATACACTACCTTTTCATGTGATATTCAAGAATGGTTAATCCCCTTCCAAATGTTACATAAAGATTCTCAACATTATAAATTACTATGTACAACTCCTAACAGAGCACAATTAGTAAAATGTGTTATTCAAGGTCAGAAATATGTTAGAGTAAAACAGCTTTGGTAACCTAAGATTCCTATATTCTCCTATAAGTGTTGTCCCATGAGACCTATACTCAAACCTTTACCTACAACATGCTAACACAGATAATCATCACAGAGCAGAAATCATGTAGAGCAGAATTTCAAACTTAGGAAACTGATTAAGCAGAAGACAAGCAAACCTAAATGTGACCATAATATATGAATTAAAATTTTCAAGTAATTGGTTCATCCATCATACTTCTTCCTAACATCACTAAGGTAGCATAGTCATGGACAATGGTCCAAACTAGGTCCAGCATAAACTTCAGACTCTAGCCTAAAAATAACTAAAATAAAAAGAGTATGGCTCAAGTAGTGAAGTGCCTACCTAATAAGAGGAAGGCTCTGAGCTGGGCACCAGTGGCTCACGCCTTTAATCCTAGCTACTCAGGATGCTGAGATCTGAGGATCAGGTTCAAAGCCAGCCCCGGCACAAAAGTCCGTGAGATTTATCTCCAATAAACCACTCAGAAAACCAGAAGTGACGCTGTGGCTCAAGTGGTAGAGGGACAGCACCCAGGCCCAGAGTTCAAGCCCCATGACTGACCAAAACAAAAAACAAAGAAACAAACAAACAAACAGTAAGGCTGTGAGTTCAACCCTCAGTACCACCAAAAGAAAGAAAGAGAGGCCTGGGAAGGTGGCTTAGTGGTAGAGTGCTTGCCTAGCATACATAAAGTCCTGGGTTCAATTCCTCAGTACCACATAAACAGAAAAGGCCAGAAGTAGCGCTATGGCTCAAGGTAGAATGTCAGGGACAGTGCCCAGGATCTAAGTTCAGGCCCCACAACTGGCAAAAAGAGAAAAAAAAGAAAAAGGAGAAGGAAGAAGAGGAGGAGGAGGAGGAAGAGGAGAAAGAGGAGGAGGAGGAGGTGGAGGAGGAGGAGGAGGAGGAGGAGGAGGTGGAGGAGGAGGAGGAGGAGGAGGAGGAGGAGGAGGAGGAGGAGGAAGAGGAGGAGGAAGAGGAGGAGGAGGAGGAAGAGGAGGAGGAAGAAGAAGAAGAGGAGAAAGAGGAGGAAAGAAAAGGCAAAAGAAGGGGGATATTATTCTTCAACTACAATGTCCATGCAAAAACAAAAAAAATCTGGTAAACAGAACATATAAGAATAAATTTTCTGGCCAACACTTACATAGTTACATCATTTTTTACCAAAAGAGAAAAAAAAATGGAACATGGAAAGAAATCATCATTCATCATAAGCTTACTAGAACAGGTAGCGTGCCAAGTGCTAATTTTTTTTAACATTCTCTTATAAAGTAATTACAAACCAATATACTCAAACATCAAATGAGTTAAACACAAACTCTAAGAATCCTCAGCTGAGCCCATTGGGCTATGTGCTCCATCCTTCACATTTACTACTGCTATGTTTAGAGTGCAAGAAGTCACAGCACAGATTTAAATTACCCAAGCATATAAGAAAACATATCCAAGGGCATGTACATGTGTACACACACAAACATATTGACTAAAAGATGGTATATGCAGGGGAGGATTTCAGTGGTTTAACTCTTTTGAACAACTAACTTATAGTTTTAACAAAATTAATAGCAGGAAGCTGAAATACATTTTATCAGAAGGGAGTGAAGTCAAGGGGTATTGTGGCAGATGAATGGAAAGAAAAGGGGTAGATGAATGTAGTCACATGTACACATGTGAAAATGGAATCAGGTCTCTTGAGAGGATAGGTTGCATTGGGACATATGTGGGAAACATCGAAAAGTGACTGATCAAGATGCATTGTACTCATAAACTGGATGCTGAGTTGAAACCCCCATAAACAATTACTTAAAGCTAATTTTTAAAATGGGGGGGAAGTATTATTATACCTCACTGGAATACTCTTTTCAAGAGATTAGGTTTGATATCCAAAAATTCAATTCTTCTATAAGAATTATTACAAATTTCACTAAACACGTATGACTTGGATTGCCAAAACCAAAGACTCAAGAACTTGAACTATGACTGAAAGACTTAAACTTTTTCAATGTCCACTTAAAAAAAAAAATGAAGAAGAACAGGAAAGTTAGAAATAGGATTCCAGGGGCTGGGAAGGTGGCTGAGTAGTAGAGTGCTTGCCTTGCATGCCTGAGGCCCTGGATTCGACTCCTCAGCACCACATAAGCAAAAAGAAAAAAAGCCAGAAGTGGCACTGTGGCTCAAGTGGTAGAGCGCTAGCCTTGAGCTGAAGAACTGAGGGACAGCACCCAGGCCCAGAGTTCAGGCCCCATGACCGGACCCAAAAAAAAAAAAGAAATGAGATTCCATTTTGTATTTTCACTGGGCAAATACTCATTAAATCATTAAATCTATAGCAAAATAGTCACTTCAGGCAAAACACATACTTTTCCAGAAAAAGGAAGCTGTTATGAAAATGTCTGTATGTTCAAAGCAAAATATCTTAGTCGTACACATTTAAAAAGAGAGAAAAAAGTTGAGTTGACTTCTGAAATATCTGTTTTGTTTTGTTTTTTTTAGGTCCGGTCATGGGGCCTGAACTCTGGGCCTGGGCGCTGTCCCTCAGCTCTTCAGCTCAAGGCGAGCGCTCTACCACTTGAGCCACAGCGCCACTTCCAGCTTTTTTCTTTTTGCTTATGTGGTGCTGAGGAATCGAACCCAAGGCCTCAGGCATGCAAGGCAAGCGCTCTACCACTGAGCCACCTTCCCAGCCCCACTTCTGAAATATCTGATAACATTAGTGTAAGTGAAACAAGACTGTGAGCAATTTTATACTTACATTTCTGATATAAACTTACTGGCTTTAATATGTAATAAAAACTCTAAAAAACATGGAACAAAGAGTTAACAAATGCAGCAGTAATACTCACTAGCTACTACGTAGAAAATGAACTATATAACTTGTGGGTAGGGATGGGAGGGGAAAAAATGGAGAGAGTGAAAGAGCTGACATTGTCCAAAAAGAAATATACACATTACCTGACTTATATGACTATAACCTCTCTGTACACTAACAATAAAAAAAAAAATTTTGACTGTAAAAAACAACTCTAAAACCAGATGCTGGTGGCTCATGCCTGTAATCCTAGCTACTCAGGAGGCTGAGATCTGAGGATTGCGGTTCAAAGTCAGCCCGGGCACGAAAGTCCGTGAGACTCTTATATCCAATAAACCATTCAGAAAACCAGAAGTGGCACTGTGGCTCAAGTGGTAGAGCACTCGCCTTAAGCTGAAGAGCTGAAGGACAGCGCTTAGGCCCAGAGTTCAAGCCCCACAAAACCAAAACAAATAAACGAACAAATAAAACAAAACTCTAATGGGACCAGGAATGTGACTTAGTGGTTGAGTACTTGCCTAGTATGCATGAAGTCCTGGGTTTGATTCCTCAGTAACACATACACAGAAAAGGCTGGAAGGGGTGTTGTGGCTCAAGTGGTAGAGTACTAGCCTTTTAGCAAAAGAAGCTCAGGGAGAGTGCCTAGGGCCTGAAATCGAGCCCAGGACAGGCACACACACACACACAAAAAAAAACCTCTAATGAGTAAGCAAAATATGAAAAATGTTTATAGAAATGTTAAATCAAAACAACAGGATAAACAACTTGATAATATATTTTGTGTGCACATAAAATTGCAAATGTGAAGACTGTTGATTTGAGAGATAACTGATTTCTGGATAAATGCTTCTTTTTTGATTAAGAAGTATTTCAAGCTGGGCATCTGTGGCTTACACCCGCAATCCTAGGGACTCAGGAAGCTGAGATCTGAGGATCTCAGTTCAAAGTCAGCCTGGCCAGGAAAGTCCATGAGACTTTATCTCCAATTAACCTCCAAAAAGCAGAAGTGGAGATGGGGTTCAAGTTACAGAGTGCTAGTCTTGAGCAAAAAAAGCTGAAGGACAACACCTAGGCCCTGAGTTCAAGCCTCAGTAATAGCACAAACACACAAAAAAGTTATTTAAATAAAAATGACAACTTTAAAAATGTTATCAGTATGTGCATAAAATGATGCTCAGTCTATAGTAGTCTAACTGCATTTTTGTTAATTGTTATGTTGGTTTTTCTTTTTTGCAATGCTAGATATCAAACCCAGGGCACTGAGCATGCTACTAAGCAAGCATTGAACAACTAAGTTACATGTTCATCCCAGTTTAGCCATTTAACATTGTGAGCATTTGTGTCTTCATTTTATAAGTTATTCAGGAAAACAAACATGAATACTTCCTTACATCTTCCACAGTACTTCACACAGCATCTAGGTCCCTGACAAACCCAGTCACTATCACTGATGAACACCAAGTGCAGACAACACAAAATTGAGAACTTACTGTTATTTGTTGGTTCAGGAAACCCAGCCTTTGGACCACTCCATCCTTTGTTTTCCCCTGTCTGAAAAATTAAATCATCAATTTTAATACAGGTAAACAGGCTTATTCAAAAAACACATAAACACTGACTAACTAAGTAAGGGCAAAGATTTTTAAAAAGAAATAGTGGTACAAGGGTTTGAACTCAGTACCTTGAGCTTAAGGCAGGTACTACACCATTTGAGTCATGCTTCCAGACCTTTTTTTTGTATCTGTGTGCCTGTCCTGGAGTGGAGTACTATCCTTGAACTTTTTTGCTCAAGGCTAGCACTCTACCAGTTGAGCCACAGCTCCACTTCTGGCTTTTTGGTGGTTAATCCGAAATAAAAGTCTCAAGGGTTTTCCTGGCCCAGCTGGCTGGCTTTAAATCACAATCCTCAGATCTCAACCTCCTGAGTAGTTAGGACTGGTGCCCAGCTCTTTTTTTGGGGGGGGGGCGGGGGGGATTGTGTGTTTTCTTTTATTTTACAGATAGGGTCTCAGACTTTGTCCTTTAGGTGTAATCTCAGACTATTTACTCTCCTACCTATGTCTCTCAAGTAGCTGGGATATGTAGGTACACCACCATTTTCATTCACGCCAAGGGCAAAGATTTCTCACACAATTATTGGGTATTCTCTCAAAATCTGACTAATACAACAGCTACAAACAAAAAAGGTGAACAGTATCATTTATCCTTTTCCACACTCAAATTTGTTTCCTGTTTCTATTTATCTGAGGCTTCTCTTTTACATTTATAATTTTGGGGAGGAGGGTTAGTCGTGGGGCTTGAACTTAGGGCCTAGTTGCTGTCCCTGAGCTGTTTTGCTTAAGGCTAACACTCTACCACTTTGAACCACAGCACCACTTCCCGGTATCTGGTGGTTAATTAGAGGTAAGAGTCTTACAGGCTTTCCTGCCCAGGCTGGCTTTGAACTGTGACCCTCAGACCTCAGCCTCCTGAGTTCCTAAAATTACAGGTGTAAGCTACCAGCACTCTACTTACATTTATAATTTAAGGCATCAACCCCCCCCCCCCTTACATTCAGTATGTGTTTTACATGGAAAATGAGATCAAGGTTTTTGTTAAAAGAGTAATTTCTTTCTAGACAGTAAAAATAATCAACAGAAGTACTGAAGTGTCTAAAAGAGCCTTATCAATCTTAAGATCACATTAACAATAGAAATGTTATATGTCCCTTTGGAATGGACAAACTTATCCTATGATGAGTATCACCAAAATTTTAATTCTAGCAACTGGTTTAACAGTATTCCTTAACATTTTTTTCATTTGTGTCTATTTTTACTATACATGTTAAGAATGACTGGAAGATAAAATGACATACAGCAGTAAAACAGAAAATTAAAAAATCATGAAAAATAAGTTGGCAATAAGTGTGCAATAGCTTTTTGTGTGATCAGACAGCATCTTTCTTCCTTCAATAATCTCTTTCATCCTATCTTGCATCTGTAAGCTAAGATACATCTGTATGCATGGTGGGGCAGCAGTTTGGTAAATAAACTTCTTTTCCTGCCTGAATAGCGTGTGGTGTTCTCTTCATCGGCTACCTAATGAAACCTACCTATTTAATATACCTTACATTACCAACTTGGGAAGATGAGAGAAGAAGGTTCAAGGCCATCTTTAAAATAACCAGCAAAAACCAAGGCTGGAGACATGGTTCAAGAGTCAAACTGCCATCCTAACAAACTCAAGGCTCTGAGTACAAACTCCAGTGCTGGAGGGGGAATCCCACAATATCCTGTGTTCCTTTACCCTTACCACATGAGAAATCACTGCTGCAACCTGTGACTGAAGAATATTAACAGTGGCATTCTCACAAAGCGGAAAGTACTATACAACAAAACAGACTGACAGCAGTAAATACCAATGGCTGACACTAAGACAAAATGTGGTTGATACTGTGCTGTTTTACCTGGATATATGAAAATCATCTCATTTTAATCTTTACACAAATCTAATAAGTGATATTAACATTCTACTTTTATAGGGGTTAGAGAGGTTTATTAATTAGTGTGTAGTCACATAGCTAGCATGCAGTCTTACTAAAACTGTACTATAATACTAAGTTAGACACTAACCATGCTAGAACCTTTCTGTCCATTTTACAAATAGGGTTCAGTCATTTCTAGTTTATAGTATTTCCTCCTTTGAAACAGGTGTTTAAGGGTATCCTATGTCCCTGAGAAAAGCTTTTATATGATTTGGAGTCCCCTTTTCATTTCAGAACCAAATAAATTGTGGAATCTCTTTTTGAAGCAGCAAATAAATTGTGGAATCTCTTTTTGAAGCAGTATATTTTGACTTACATGTAGGGTGTGTGTGTGTGTGTGTGTGTGTGTGTGTGTGTGTGTGTGTGTATGTGTGTGTGTGTGTGTGTATGTGTGTGTGTGTGTGTGTGTGTGTGTGTGTGTGTGTGTGTGTGTAAAGTATATCCTTATTATATTGCCCAGGCTGGCCCAGTACTCATGAGCTCAAACAATGCACTTGCCTCATCCTCCCAAGTTACTGAGACTATAGACATACCATGACAACTGCTTTGTATCTAGGCTCTGATCAATGAGTCAATAACATTAAACCACCTTGTGAAACTTAAGGGAAGTTTGTATTCTGAAGAATCCTTTGTATTTTCAAGTGTGTTTGCCTTTCCTGTTGAAGGAGCTTTTCCATGTCAGTTGTCTTCTACACAAAATCAGTGTTTGCTTTTCAGATGCCTGGTTCTTCTGTGATTAAAGAACCTTGAAAATTACTGTATAAATGAACTAGATTTAGAAAAGTTCTATGCATTTAAGAAAGGAAAGACTAACAGTGGGATGAAGAAGATAGCTTGGAACTAATAAAAAGAGCACTCAAAGGCTCACACCTACAATCCCAGCTACTCAGGAGGATGAGATCTGGGATCATAGCTCAAAGCCAGCCCAGGTAGGAAAGTCTATGAGACTCTTATCTCCAATTAGCTAGCAAAAAATATAGAAGTGGAACTGTGGCTCAAGTGGTAGAGCAGTAGTAGCCTTGAGCAAAAAAAGATCAGGGACAGTAGCCAGGCCCTGAGCGCGCGCGCGCGCGCGCACGCACGCACGCACGCACGCACGCACGCACGCACGCACACACACACACACACACACACACACACACACACACACACACACACAGTGTAACTTCCAACCATCTCTGTAACATGATCCTTTCCTTTTCACAGTGAGTGGAAGAATGGAAGAAGAACAAAGTTTGTAAATGCAAGGAACATGCTAAGGAACATGCTGCAGGAAGGAGACTCTCCTGTGTATGTTCTCTATGAAACAGAAATGTATCCCAGAATGCACAAGCTCACTGAGGCAGGCTGTGAATCTGAGGAATGTGAGTACTGTGAGGAACAAGTCACCTTAGGGAGGGGAAGTACAAGAGAATGTCAAAGTGCATAGTCCTAAGCATTAGACTGCTCCACTGAAGTGCAAATATTGTCATTTCTCCTTTCACAATTCTTCTCTCTCTACTAATGACTATACTTGCTAGAATATTAAATTATACTTCCTTTAACTAATTTTTCACCTTCAATTGAATCCTAGGCCTACTGCTTTCTCATTTCTACTCAAACAATGCTGGCAAACTAAAACACTCAAAAAAGATCAAACTAATAATACATGCAATAATGGTAATAAAGTAACTAAACCTAAAAAGCACTATGCCAACCAGGTACCAATGGCTCACACCCATAACCCTAGCCACTCAGGAGGTTGAAAAATGAGGGTCAAGTTTCAAAGCCAGCCTGAGCAGACAAATCTGGGAGATACTTAATAATCATCCAAAAAAAAAAAAAAAAGCTGGTAGTGAAGGTATGGCTCAAATGGTAGAATGTAAGTTGTGAGTGGAAATAGTCAATCAAGAGCACCAGTTCAAGCCCTACCCAGCACACACACTCACATACACAAAATATTTTACCAAACAGAAAAAAATCAAACCAAAGACTATGTAATGTGTGATTTATTTATTCTATATGATACTCTGGAAAAAGGTAAAAAGAAAGAGATCAGATGGAAGCTTGCTAGGGAAAGAAGAAAGGAAGCTGTACAGAGGGGCATTGTAGAACTCTTCTGGAGTCAAACATATACTAGGAATCTTATTGGTGTGGTACTTAGGGAGTAAATACAATGTTTCAAAATTCAAAGAACAGGTCAGATTTTTTATATTATGGGAGTACATTATTAGTGTGTAATTATAGAATATCTCAGTAAGGAGATATAGATATTTATATTTATATTGTGCAGGACCTGGAGTTTGAACTCAGAGACTAGGCATGGTCCCTGAGATGCTTTTTTTTCTTTCCAGTCCTAGGGCTTGAAATCCTGGGCACTGTCCCTGAGCTTCCTTTTGCTCAAGGCTAGCCCTCTACCACTTGAGCCACAGCACCACTTCCAGCCTTTTCTGTTTATGTACTGGGGAATCAAATCCAGATCTTCATGCATGCTAGGGAAGCACTCTACCACTAAGACATATTCCCCTCACTTTTTTTTTTGTAGTACAACACTAGTACTCTACCACTGGAGCCACAGCTCCACTTCCAACTTTTTTGTTGAGTAGAGATAAGAATCTTCCTATGTAAGTGTAATTCCTCTGTATGGTATTTTCACAATTTAAAAAAATAAAAAGAATCTCATGGACTTTCCTGACCAGGTGGTTTTGAACCACGACCCAGCCTTCTACATGGCTAGGATTGTAAGTGTGAGTACCAATACCTGGCCAGAATATATATTTTATTCTTATTTATCAAGCCTTACTGAACAGTCATTGTGTTTCAGACACTACCAATACAAGTATTAACTCATTGCAGTCCTCCAATGCAAAGCCCCAATCCCAAATCCCTAATCCTAATACATGTATTATTAGTTTGATCTTTTTTGAGTGCTTTAGCCTTGCCAGCACTGGGTTGTTTGGTTTGAGGCTTTTCTAAATTAAGTAGTTAGAAACATTTATGTGAAAAACATTACATGCGAGAAGCCTTTGTGAATACAGACTGATAAGGTGAGGTAGGTCTAGCATTTTATGCATTTTATAAAATGTAGAAGACATTATGTCTTGTCTATTTCATAAGAAAAGAGCATACTGTATATTGATTTTGCAGGTTTTGACTTTAAAAAAAATAATGCTGGGGCATGAACCCAAGACCTGTACAAGATAGATCTATCACTGAGCTACAGCCCAGCCTTGAAGGTTTAAAAAACTAATTTGCCACACTCACCAAAGGTTATTTTTTTACTGGAAAGTATGTCGTCTTTCTCCCCTCCCCCAACCTTTCATCTCTGTCTCTATAACTCTGTGTGTGTGTGTGTGTGTGTGTGTGTGTGTGTGTGTGTTTGTGTGTACACATCATGTTAGTTCTGTTTCTCTGGAGAGCCCTCACTAATTCAGTGGGTATGGAAAAATATTTTTCAAATTAATAAAATTAATGCTGTTTCTGTTGTGTTTTCTTTCACTTAATTTTCAAATAAGTGTCAGTGAGATATTTATTTTGGTGTATTTTTATAAACCACAACCAGTTTTAATCAATATAAATGTGTTGTTAAAACAATATATATACACAGTAAGAGCTATAGAAACTTGAACATATGTTAGATTTCATGTTACAAATACTTTTAAAAGAAGAAATGCATTTGGACAAGCCAGGTAACAAAAACTGAATTGAAACCTCTAGCAATACCACATAAATGGTATTTTAATCACTGAAAAAAATGCTATCTAAGAAGAGTATAACTAAATGCCTACTAACCAATCACTTTGCCTCTTTCGGAATGTGTTCTGTAGAAGCTAAAGATATAGCTGAAGCAGAATCCTTAGACAAGAGAAGCCTGACCAAAGCACATTGAGTTTTTAAGAGTAATTAGTTTTACAAGCATACTTTTTTTTTCTTGTTACATAAGATACTTAACAGATAAAAATTTCCATGTGTGCATAGATAATGAAATGATAACATAACATAAAATTAAGCCAGTTCTTGCCAAAGTTCTGCCAGGTCCTGAGTTTAGGGGCCTCTGTTTCTTTTGCAGCAGAGGAAGGGTGTTAATAATGTAATGAATTACAGAAGAAATGAGACTATGAACACAGGCCTTGGCAGAAAACAAATACCCTCTGAATTTATCTTTAAATTTAACATAAACAAAAAAATTAGTTTATAGAGTGTCTGTCTAATATAGTTCCTACTCTAAAGAAATAGTCAAAATTTTTATTTTGTGTTTTCAGCTGCATTAAAAAAAAAAAAAAAGCCAGGTGCCAGTGGCTCACTCCTGTAGTCCTAGCTACTCAAGTGGCTGAGATCAGAGGATGATGATTCAAAGCCAGCCAGGGCAAGAAAGTTCGTGAGGCTCTTGATCTCTAGTTAACCACCAGAAAACCAGAAGTGGTGCTATGGCTCAAGTAGTAGAGTGCTAGCCTTGAGCTGAAGAGCTAAGGGACAGCTCCCAGGCCCAGAGTTCAAGCCCCACGACCAACAGAAAGAAAAAAAAGTAGCTTCTCTTCTAACAATCTCTGGTTTTATTTTATTTTTTAAATTTTATTGTCAAGGTGATGTACAGAGAGATTACAGTTACATAAGTAAGTGAGTATATTTCTTGTTGAACTTGTTAGCCCCTCCCTCATTTTTCTCCCATTTTCCCTCCCCTTCCTACTCCCCAGTTATACAGATCATTTCCAACATCTTGTCTTGTGAGTATCACTCTTGCATTGGTTCCTCCTTTGTCCTTTGCCTCACTATTTTGTTGTTACACTTGCCTTCCCTAATTCAGATAAATGTATAATACTATATCCAGGCTACCAAAATTAAATACAGTGATAACAGGGGATAAACCATAGGGGGAAAATCAATACAAAAGAAACAAGTTTGCTGGAAGAGATGTGAACAAAAGGGAACACTACTACACTGTTGGTGGGAGTGTAAACTTGTTCAACCACTCTGGAAAGCAGTATGGTGGTTCCTCAAAAGACTAAACATAGAGCTCTCCTATGACCCAGCAATCCCATTTCTAGGCATTTATCCAAATGACCACAACAAACAAAGCCATAGTTAAGCTACCAGCACAACTATGTTTATTGCAGTATTATTTACCATAGCTAAGATATGGAACCAACCAAGATGCTCCTCAGTAGATGAATGGATCAAGAAAATGTGGTATATATACACAATGGAATTCTATGCTTCCGTCAGAAAGAATGACACCACCCCATTTGTAAGGAAATGGAAAGACTTAGGAAAAAATCATATTAAGTCCCATGGTTTCCCTCATTTGTAATAATTAGTATATGTCTAGAATAATCCTAGCAGATGAGCAGAACAGCTCAATAGCTCCGTATATCTAACCATATAAGATGATGCTAAGCGAAATAAATTCCAAGACATAGACACAAGAGGTTTTTCTTTGTTGTTGTTTTCAACCTCTGTTTTTTAAAAGGCACAAGACTACATCAAAAAAAAAATAACAAAAACAAATGACTAGCAAAATACAATTGGTCAGGAAGTTAAAACATTTTTTTTTGTCAGTCATGAGGCTTGAACTCTGGGCCTGAATGCTGTCCCTCAGCTCTTCAGCTCAAGGCTAGCGCTCTACCACTTGAGCCACTGCACCACTTCTGTTTTTCTGAGTGGTTTATTGGAATGTAAGAGTCTCATGGACTTTCCTGCCTGGGCTGGCTTTGAACTGCAATCTTCAGATCTCAGCCTCCTGAGTAGCTAGGATTATAGGTGTTAGCCACCAGTGCCTGGCTTAGTTGAAACATTTACTATACATATTATCCTATATAAATTTTAGTATTTGCTAATTTTAAAATTACAATTACTAGTATTTCATCTCACTCCTTAAGTAAATGTTGTCCTGGACCTGTGATATCTATCTTATATGAAGACAAGAATACTGCCTCAAAAAGTTAAAATTGATGTCTACTTCAAATCCTAGCGAAGATTAGAATTTGTTACCCACTTTAATATTGTGAAAGAATGCACAAATACACATAAACTTCATGCTTACCTTGTCAAGCTGATCTTGAAGACTAGTTGATGCTTTATAGCCCAGCTGTAACAGCATTGCTTCCGCAGCATTCTTTTTGGCTATCTTTTTATTAGGTCCTGTTCCAGTAGCAACTTCATTGCCTACTTTGACCTGAGTAGGTAAGAGAAAGAAATTAATTAGAGTTGTTTTGGTAAACAAGAAGTCCTTATATTATTAAGTAATTGATTCCATTCTTTAGCATCCAAAAATATAAAATGTAAACTGGGCACCAGCAGCTCATGCCTGTAATCCTAGCTAAGGATTAGAGAAGGCTAAGATCTGAGGATCATGGTTCAAAGCCAGCCTGGGCAGGAAAAATCCAAAAGGTTCTTATCTCCAATTAATCACAGAAAAAGCCAAAAATGGTACTATGGCTCAAGTGGTAGAGTTCTAGCCTTGAGGAAAAGAAACCCAGGGTCAGTACCTAGGCCCTGAGATCAAACCCCAAGACCAGCCAAAAGTGTGTGTGTGTGCGTGTGTGTGTGTGTATGTGTGTGTGTGTGTGTGTGTGTGTGTGTGACCACAATTTCCACAGAATAAACTTATAACCAGTAGGATGATAGCTATTAAAGAAATTAAAATGTAACTTATTTTAAAACATCTTTCCATAAAGAAAATTCCTGAGTTTCTCCAGGAAATTATACATACTACTTAAGAATTATGCTAATATTATATAAATTCATCTATTGTAAAAAAGAAAAGGTATCAATTTGATTTTAAAACACAATAAAAAAGAAAATGTGTACTTTTTTTTACAAATAAACATGGATACAACAGTTTTAAGTAGTACAAGAATAGTACAGTAACATATAAAAAGAAGAATCATGATAAAGTTGGGCGTAGCCAGCACAGGAAGAGTGGTTTGCCATGTGAAAGAAAAAAAAAAAAAAAAAAAAAGCAGTCAATGAAATGTCTTGTACTAATAAGCTGAGGAGACAAACCACCACATAGTCATTGTAATAAACTGAGCAAATATTGTTCATAATGGAAATTATTAGCAAACTAAGAAAAGCAGCATCTTTGATATGATAAAATAATTTTTAAAGATCTATAGCCAACCTTAACAAATATTATATTTAATGTTGAAACTCTGATATAAAAAACAAAACAAGACTATATTCTATTACTTCTAGTACTTAACATTTTGTTACAAATCCTGGATAGAGTAAGAAAAGTAAAGGTATAAAAACCAAACAAAGAAGGAAATATTATTAATTATCAGTATTTATATACAGGAAATCTAAAACAATATACAGGAAAATTATAAAAATTAATGGGAATGTAACAAGCTCTTTGTATATAACGGTCAGCATAGAAAAAGTCAACTGTTTCTATTAATATTCCATTAACGTATTAGAATATTAGAAAATATCATTTTACTAAATATAAATGAAATACAAGAATATTTAAACCCTTTACAAAACAATAAGCATTAATGAGGAACATTAACCTTAGCAAGTAGAAAGTCATGTTCATAGACTTAACACCTCTACATTCAATAAATTCCAATTTTTAAAACCCACATATATTTTTATAGTACTTGACAAGTAATTCCAAAATTTACATAGTGTTAGGTTTGGTGGTGCTCTTGGGAGATAGAGGCAAAAAAATCATGAGTTCAAGGCCAGCCTGGGCTGTATATCTAAACAAAAATAGAACAGTGTAAGACAAAATTTACATAGTAACCTGAAGACAAGATCTTATGCAAAAAAGAACAAGGTGATTTGTCTGGATGTTTAGACATTATAAAAGTAATGTAAAAGATAAAGCGATTAAGAAAAGATCAGGCATAATTTAAGTGCAATCAATTTGAGTGCTTAAAATTACTTCTGTTGCCCTAATGGCAAAAACAATCCTTAGCAGAAAGAATAGTGCTGGAGAAATATCAATACCAGACTTCAAACTACTACAAAGCCATAGTAATCAAAATAGCTTAGTACTGACACAAAAACAGACCTGAAGACCAACGGACTGGAACTAAAGACGCAGAAATGAACCCACAGACCAATAGCCACCTAATCTTCAATAAGAGAGCTAAAAAAATAGAATGGAAGAAAGACAGCCTCTTCAGTAATGGTGCTGGCAAAATTGCTTAAACACCTGTAGAAAACTAAAGCTAGATTCTTATATATCACCCTGCACCAGAATCAACTCCAAATGGATCAAAGACTTCAAGGTAAAAGCTGACACCCTGAGAACATTACAGAAAGGAATAGAAGAAACTCGAGGGTCCCTTGGGACAGGCTGAAATTTTCTTAATAGAGACCCAGAAACAGAACATAACAAAAAAAAAGGTTGGACAAATGGGAGTGCATGAAACAACAGAGCTTCTGTCCTTCTGCAAAGGATATAGCTAGCAAGATCAATAGAAAGCCCACGGATTGGGAGAAGATCTTCACTAGCCATACAATGGACAAGGGCCTCATATTTAAAATATACTTAGAACTCAAAAACTTAAAAAACCCAACAACAAATCCTCAAAGAAACTACTGCCAGATTAATAAATGGACTAAAGACTTAAAGAGAGACTTCTCTGAAGAGGAAATAAGAATGGCCAGTAGACACATGAAGAAAGGCTAGACTTCTCTAGCCATAAAAGAAATGCAAATCAGAACAACATTGAGATTCCACCTCACCCCAGTTAGAATGGCTATAAGCAAGAAATCTAACAACAACAGATGCTAGAGGGGATGTGTCCAGAAGGGGAACCCTACTGCATTGTTGGTGGGAGTATAAACTTGTTCAACTACTTTGGAAAGCAGTATGAAGGTTGCTCAAAAGACTCCATACAGAGCTCCCCTATGACCCAGCAATCTCACTTTTAGGCATTTACCCGAACAATCACTAACAAAGCCATACTAAAGCTACCAGCACAACTATGTTTATCACAGTATTACTTACCATAGCTAAGATATGGAACCAACTCCGATCAATGCCCCTCAGTAGATGAATGGATCAAGAAAATGTGTTGTATATATAGGAATTCTATGCCTCCATCAGAAAGAATGACACTGCCCCATTTGTTAGGAAATGGAAAGACTTGGGAAAATTATATTAAGTGAAGTAAGCCAGACCCAAAGAAACATAGGTCCCATGGTTTCCCTTATCTGCAATGACTAGTATATGTCTAGGACAAGCAGGAGAGGTCAAAAGCTATGTACATATGACCATATAACCTAATGCTAAGTAAAATGAACCCCAAGATGGAGACATAAGAGATTTCATCTTTCTTGTTCTTTTTAATATACTTATAATGTACTATGTGTTGTTTTTTCTTTCTTTGTATGTTCTTCCCCCATGGTATAACAACCATTGTCACTGTATTTGATTCCGGTGTCCTGAATCTTGTATATATTTTTCTAATTTGGGGAAGGGAAGGGAAATAACAAAATGCTGAAATAAGGATATAAGATGCCCCATTGTAACAATGAGATATACAAGCCAGTATGTTGAAAACAAACTTCACAACTTTGGGAGGGAGGGGGAGTTGGGGAGGAAGGGGATGGTAGGAGAAAAACAAAGAAGGAGGTAACAATGTTGAATAGGAAATGACTCATTACCTTGCTCATGTAACTATAACCCCTCTGTACAGTATCTTTACAATAAAAAATGTATTTTTTAAAAATTAAAAAAATTACTTCTCTTCCCACTACCCCTTAGAAGAACAACAGAGAGGCGGTAAAAATCCTCGACAAAAAATGTACTCATTAAAAAAAAAAATGTACTCATTGCCTTATTGATGTAACTGTAACCCCTCTGTACAGCATCTTTACAATAAAATTTTTTAAAATGGGTTTGTTTTTAAAATATGGGTATCTCACGCACAGTTTAATTACATTCAAGTTTCTGGGTCTTCTCCTGAAGTGTTGACACTAGGCCATGGAAGATGTTATCACAATTAAGTACCATCAAATCTTAGAGCTTTAAAACAATGTAAATGTAAGGCCTGTCTATTCAGAAAATTGAACATCAAGTTGTTAGTTGTGATGCTTCTGATGGTTCTTGGGTAGAAACTTTTTATTCTAATGTTTTCCCTTTGCTATGAATATTGCCATTCCTTCTCTTGTAAATATATCACTTGACAGACATGTCCATTACCTGTATATCTTCATACTGTCCTTTTTCTGTGCTGCCTCTGATACATAAATTTCCCATTTTTATAAGGTTAGAAGGTATATTGGATAATGGCCCAACCTATTGCTCTCTCTTTATCTTGACTACTTCTCTGAAAACTTTAGTTTCCAGTAAAGTCTGAAAACTTTGTTTCCAGTAAAGTCATGATTGAGGCACTTCAGACCTTACTTCAACCTATCTTTATTTAGTGGGGGACACCAATCATCACAAAAGAGCTTGCAAAAAATGGTCATGGGGGAGGGGGGACCAAGATGGCGACGGGGCAGTAGGGAAACGCCACAGCTCTCTCCAACCAAAAAGAGAGTTCGAGTTCCAACGCTTCATCTCCCCAAGAGACCAACAACAACAAAAAGACGAACACTCAGAGAAAAACCAGAGGTGGAAAATAACAAAAAAAGAAAGAGAGGAAAAGAAGAATTTCAGAACAGAGAAAAGCAAAGACCCTTCCCCCAACCTTTACTGGCCGCGCGGCAGTGCGCCAAGCCACCGGCCAGCTGGCCCGGCGGGGGCTGCCGGAGCCCCAGAGACACAGGGGGCCGCTTGCAGATCACCAGGTACCGGTTTGCAGAACAGCGGATCGCCAGGAACAGAGAAACCTACCAGCCGGGAGTCTCCACGAGGATCCCACCCCCACCCCTCACTCTCCACCGGAGCAGAGAGGCTCCATCCCGCCAAAGCCGCCGGGCACCAGCAGCGCGACAAAGGGACCTGTCGGCAGACCACCCGCCCGATCTAGATCGCAAGGACCCGGGGTCACCCGGGTTCCAGAGGCACAGGGGGCTGCCTGCAGATCACCCACGCAGAAGTTGCCTGAGGCACCGGCGTCAGACCCACCGGATCTCTACAACCCGCCTGAGCGTGGACACTTTTGACCCGACAGCTTCAACAGAGGCAGAGACAGAAAAGAATTACACAGAGCCACCACCGCCCAACCCAGCCCGCAACCACCCCAACTGAACTCGGACTGCAACAACAACTGACGACCTACACCACACAGAAACAACCAGCTCCAGGGTGAGTATCCCACAGGGGACAGTGTATCCCTCAAGGGAGACCAGAGCTGGAGGGAATCCCCAGACCCTGACCTAGACTCCCTACCCCAACACCCGGACCACAGGACCCACTAAAACTGGGAACTGTTTGAGAGCTCCACCAGCCCGTGGAGCACACTCTGCTGGCCAGGTCAGAGCAAGAGTGCCCCTGGAAGGGAGCTTAAATGCCCAAGCCAGGAACAGCGCCCCTGGGTCAAGACTACCAACAGTAGAAGAAATTTGAACTGTGTCCCCCAGGCTGCATAACCTAGATGGTACACACATCAGCACAGGCCTAACGAGCACGATCCAGGCTGGAGCCCGAACCAGGCCCTGGGATCCGGCGCCTGAACAACACAACCAACTCCTCCCAACTGAAGTAAAAAGCTGAGCATACGCCTCAACAGAGGGGAGAAAATCAGGAAACAACACTCCCCGGGAAGCACGCCTGTGACAACAAAAGACCTGGAGGCTCAGGACAAGAGAAGCCCAAACCCCACCAAAACTCCACCCATATACCCTAGGCTGGGAATTGGGCAACACAGGCTGCCAGCACCTGATAGTAAGCAGGAGCTCAGGCTGTTAAGGCGGCTCAGCAATAGAGTGATAGTCTTGGATGTATGAGGCCCTAGATCTGATTCCTCAGCCTCACAAAAGCAAAAAGGGTCAGAAGTGGTGCTGTGGCTCAAATGGTAGGGTGCCAGCCTTGAGCTGAAGAGCTGAGGGACAGCACCTAAACCTAGAGTTCAAGCCCACAACCAGCCCAAAACAAACAAACAAAAACACATCAGGAGCCCATAGCAGACTCCAGTATTTGGGAGAGTGCATCCAGAGCATCTGATCTTCCCAAGAGCACCCATAGGAGCAAACACAAGCAGTCTAGGCTGCTCAACCCTTCCAAAGGCGGGAACTGCCAGCAATCTACAGCAGAGAGCTGAGAATCCTAAGTAAGTCAGAATAGCAGCTGGAAATAGGCTCCCAACAGAACCCAGATCAGGCACAGACTCTCTCTACCAATACAGAATCAGCAACCAAGCAAAGACAGACACACCAAAACAAAATTGAAGAGCAGTCTCCTGAACCCCCATGCAAAAATCACAGAGAAAAATCACAAGGTTTACCACCACCCAGGACAGCAAGCTCACCTCAAAAGCCAGCAGCCACGCAGGGGAGAGCCCCAGTGGGAGCAAAGCAGGAATGGAAGACAAAAGCTACATCCAAGGGTTGCTGGAGGCAATGACTCAAGAAATAAAGCGAGAAAATGATCAGAAATTGAAAGAGCACAAGGATGAACTATCAAAAGAGATACAGGATATCAAACAAAAGTTGGATGCAAAAATAGAAGCTGCACAAACCTCAGTAAGAAGTGAGATAAACGCCAAATTAGAGGTAATGCATACCTCATTGAGAGGTGAGATCAGTACTCTGAGAACCAACATTGAATCCATAAAGGGATCCATTTCCTCCATGCAAACCACAATAGAAGCCACGGTCAACAGAGTGAATGAAATGGAAGGTAGAGTGTCAGATACAGAAGACAGAATACACCAACTGGACCAAAAAGTGACAGATATGGAAAAATCACTCAAATTAAACCAAAGGGAAATTCAAGAGCAAGCAGATAATGCCAACCAAGAAATTTAACCTTCGCATAATCGGAGTGGACGAAGGTGAGGAATTCCAGAGCAAGGGAATGCAACACCTATTTAACAAGATAATCAATGAAAATTTTCCCCACCTCAAAAACAACCATCTTAACTACATCACAGAAGCTTATCGAACACCCAACAAGCAAGATCCCAGGAGAAACACTTCTAGACACATTATAGTAAAAATGATAGATCTGAATAATAAGGAAACAATCCTGCATGCAGCAAAAATGAAGAAGGAGCTATACTACAACGGGAAAAAAATTAGAATCACTGCAGATCTCTCCACACAAACAATGAATGCAAGAAAAGCCTGGGAAAGCAGCATACGAGCCCTGAGAGCCAATAACTGCCAACCCAGACTAATATACCCAGCAAAGCTAGCATTCACATTCGATGGAGAACTGAAAACTTTTAATAGCACAGAAAAACGAAATGAATACATAAACATTAAGCCAGCATTACAAAGAATTCTAAGAGGGGGGACACAACCTGAAGAAAGCAACCAGGAACTGGGACCTGCCCCAAACAGGCGTTACTCAAAGTCTAACTGAGCAAGCACAGGAGGAAAGGAAAGAAGAAAAACTTAGGAAAACGGAATGGCAGGTACAACAATGCATCTCTCTATACTTTCTCTTAATATAAATGGGCTGAATTCGCCAATTAAAAGAAAACGAACTGAGGACTGGATCAGAAAACAAGACCCATCCATCTGTTGCCTTCAGGAGACCCACCTCTCAGCCAAACATACAAACAAACTCAGAGTGAAGGGGTAGAAAAGGATCTACCAATCAAATGCCCCCAGTAAGAAAGCAGGTGTAGCTATCCTGATATCTGACAAAATAAACTTTTCATTAAAATCAGTACAGAAAGACAAGGACGGACACTACATATTAATAAAGGGAACAATCCAAGAGGAGGATATAACCATCATCAACTTATATGCCCCAAATATTGGTGCACCCAGATATGTCAAACAAATGCTCTCAAACTTACAGAATAAAATAGATCCCAATACGATAATACTAGGAGACTTTAACACACCACTCTCACCAAAGGACAGGTCTACCAACCAGAGGATTGGCAAAGAAGCTACCGAATTAAGAGAGGCCATACTTCAAGCGGAATTAACTGACATCTACTGAGTATTTCACCCTAAAACAACACAGTACACATTCTTCTCAGCAGCTCACGGAACTGTCTCCAAAATAGACCATATCATAGTTCATGCAAGGAACTTAAGCAAATACAAAGGGATCGATATAATCCCCTGTATCCTATCTGACCACAGTGGAATCTAGCTAGCTCTCAATAACAAAGCATACCGCAGAAATTTCTCTAATACATGGAAATTGAACAGCACACTCCTTAACAATGCCTGGGTAACAGAAGAGATCAGAGAAGAAATAAAGCATTTCCTATAACTCAATGAAAATGAAAACACCTCACAAAGAAACTTGTGGGACACAGCAAAAGCAGTCCTGAGGGGCAAATTTATTGCCCTCAGTGCCCACATCAAGAGAATGGAGACAGACCAAGTAAATAATCTCATGTTGCAATTAAAACAGCTAGAAAAACAAAAGTAGGACCTAAAGCTACTAGACGAAGCCAGATAACCAAATTAAGAGCAGAGATTAACCAATTAGAAAATCAGAAAACCATAACCAAAATAAACCAAACAAAAAGCTGGTTCTTTGAAAAAATAAACAAAATTGATGGCCTGTTGGCTAGATTAATTAAAAAAAGAAGAGAGGAAACCCATATTAATAGGATTAGGGATGCCACGGGAAACATCACAACACGTACCCAAGATATCCAAACAATTCTAACAGACTACTTTCAAAAGCTATACTCTCTAAAGGAAGAAAATCGGGCAGAAATGGATGCATTTTTAGAGAAATACAAGTTGCCCAAACTGAGCAAAGAAGAAGTTAACCAATTAAATAAGCCAATATCCTATAATGAGATACAGGAAGCTATCAAGTCTTCCAACAAAAAAAAGCCCAGGACCAGATGGATTCACAGCAGAATTCTCTAAGACCTTTAAACAATAACTAATACCCATACTCCTCAAGCTCTTCAGAGAAACAGAAGGAGGGAGCTATCCCAAACTCATTCTACGAAGCCAATATCACACTCATCCCCAAACCAGGCAAAGACCCAACCAAAAAGGAGAATTACAGGCCAATTTCCTTGATGAACACAGATGCAAAGATCCTTAACAAGATTCTAGCTAACAGAATCTAGAAACACATAAAAAAAAAAAAATACACTATGACCAGGTAGGCTTCATCCCAGAGACACAGAGATGGTTTAACATACATAAGTCAATAAATGTAATCCAACATATCAACAGAGCCAAGGTCAAGAATCACATGATTATCGCCACAGATGCAGAAAAGGCCTTTGATAAAATTCAACATTCATTCATGCTAAAAGCTCTGGAGAAAATAGGAATAGAAGGAACATTTCTAAAAACAATAAAAGCCATTTATGACAGACCAATAGCCAATATTATACTTAATGGGGAAAAGCTACAACCAATTCTCCTAAAATTAGGAACAAGGCAAGGATGCCCACTGTCTCCACTCCTCTTCAATATAGTCCTAGAACCCTCAGCCAGGGCAATAAGGCAAGAAAAAGACATTAAAGGGATCCGCATAGGGAAAGAAGAAGTTAAACTATCCCTTTTTGCAGACGACATGATACTATACCTCCACGATCCCAAAAACTCCAGCCCCAAACTCTTAGAAATCATAAATCACTTCGGCAAAATAGCAGGATACAAAATAAACCCACAAAAATCAGTTGCCTTCCTATACACTGATAATGTACAGGAAGAGAGGGAAATAAAGGGAGCAACCCCATTCACAATAACCTCCCAAAAAATAAAATATTTAGGAATTAACCTAACCAAAGATGTAAAAGAACTATTTAATGAGAACTATAAAAAGTTAAAGAAAGAAATTGTAGAAGACACTAGAAAATGGAAAGACCTCCCATGCTCCTGGATAGGCCGACTTAATATAGTAAAGATGGTAATACTTCCAAAACTAATATACAAATTCAATGCAATTCCTATTAAAATCCCAATGACGTACATCACTGAAATACAGAAAACAGTCCAAAAATTCATATGGAACAACAAAAGACCTAGAATAGCCAAAACAATTCTAGGGGATAAAGACAATATGGGAGGGCTATCCATGCCAAACTTCAAACTCTACTACAGAGCTATAATAACAAAGACAGCATGGTACTGGCACAAAAACAGACCCGAAGACCAATGGAACAGAATAGAAGATCCAGAAATAAATCCACAGGCCTACAGCCAGCTGATATTCGACAAAGGAGCCAAAAACATACAATGGAAGAAACACAGCCTCTTCAACTGCTGGTGCTGGGAAAACTGGGCAGCCACATGCAGAAAACTAAAAGTGGACCCCAGCCTATCACCATGCACCAACATCAACTCAAAATGGATTAAAGACCTTAACATTAAGCCTGAATCTCTGAAACTACTGCAGGACAGAGTAGGAGAGACACTTGAACTAATAGGCACAGGAAGGAACTTCCTGAACAGAGTCCCAGGGTCACAACAAGTTGGAGAGAGACTCGGCAAATGGGACTACCTTAAAATAAAAAGCTTCTGCACAGCTAAAGCTATCACAACCAAGCTAGAAAGACAACCAACTAATTGGGAAAAAATATTTACCAGCAATATATCAGACAAGGGGTTAACATCCTGTATATACAGGGAACTCAAGAAACTAATCCCTCCCAAACCTAACAAACCAATTACTAAATGGGCAAGGGAACTAAAGAGGGACTTCTCAAATGAAGAAATAAAAATGGCAAAGAAACACATGAGGAAATGTTCATCATCCCTGGTGGTGAAGGAAATGCAAATAAAGACAACCCTGAGATACCACCTTACCCCAGTCAGAATGTCCCACATCCACAAAGCAGCTAACGACAAATGCTAGAGGGGATTTGGAGAAAGAGGAACCCTATTACACTGCTGGTGGGAATGTACACTTACTTATACAACCACTTTGGAAAGCAGTCTGGAGGGTCCTTAGAAAGCTAAAGATTGACCTCCCTTACGACCCAGTCATACCACTTCTAGGCATCTACCCTGAGAACAGGAACCAATATACAAGGACACGTGCACCTCCACGTTTATTGCAGAACTGTTCCCAATAGCTAGGATATGGAAACAACCTAGATGCCCCACAGATGAATGGATACAAAAATTGTGGTATCTATACACAATGGAATATTATGCAGCCATTAGAAATGACAAAATAATGGCATTTGCAGGGAAATGGATGGAGCTAGAAGGAATCATGTTGAGCGAGGTAAGCCAAGAACGAAGAGACAAACAGTACATGGTCTCCCTGATAAGTGGATGCTAAATCCAAAATGTTAGGTGATATGACAAAACTAACAGGACTTAAGAAACAAAGAACTCCCACTCATCTGGTTGAACCACTACTAAATATCCCCATGCTGCTGATCACATATATGGTATATAACATGTGAGCACCGTTATATATTACAGACTGTGATAGACAATTTGCTCCAGGAAAGTTAGAATGAACTTGTGACTTTAAATGAGCATCATTCCACAATACTGTGAATTTCCGGAAATTATGTAATCACTTAATCACAATCAAAAAAAAAAAAAAAAAAGAACCTTGGGGAAGGGAGGGAGGGAGGGGATGGTAGGGGGAAAACAATGGAGGGGGTAACAATGTTCAAGAGGAAGTGTACTCATTACCTCACTCATGTAACTGTAACCCTCTGTATAGTATCTTTACAATAAAAAAAAAATGGTCATGGGGACTTAGACTGCTGTGTACTGTTTTTCTGAGTCATTGCTTCTCTGGAGCAGATTTTTGTCTTATAAAATTTCAATTTTTTTTAAGTAACTGTGATAGAATTTAGAGTTATACCGTGGGTCAATGACTGCTTAAGAGAAATTCATTTCTCTTTTTTTTTTTACTTTTTTTTTATTATTGTATCTTTAAGTAGTTATACGAAGAAGTTCCCATTCTACAAAATAGTATATGAGAACAAGGTGTCTGACAACATTGTCACCCATTGCTCCTAACCATCATCTCACTTTTTTTTAATTGAGATTAGGTGGTTACATAAATTTCACATATTTTACAGTATTATGGACTAGTGATACTTAAAGTCACAAACACAAATAAAATAAAAATTTTTTAAAAATTACTTCTGTTCCTAAAAAGAGCACTAGTTACAAAGAAAAAAGGAGGTCACAAATCTAGGCAAGATAATAGAAATGTCATATGACTATAACACATCCCTAGTGAATTCATTTAAATTCATTTTTTAAGCTATTAGAAAAATAAGCAAGAGAGCTTAACAAGCAATACATATTTTAAAAGTTGAATTGTGCTGTCCCTTGAACAAAATTTCAGGACAGTACATTGAGTCTGGGCAATGAATGCAAATATAATACAAGCAAATCTATTTTTCAGGTATATAGCATGGTAGATCTAGTTCATACCTTTCTGGCTGTTGTATAAAATTCTAACATTGTTTCACCTTCCCCAAAAAACATAGACTTCCATCAGATATGCACACTTGAGTACTGGCTACTTATTTTTGCCTTTTTTTTTTTTCTTATAGAACTTGAACTCAGTGCTTGGTACTTGCTAGGCAGACACTACCTCTTAAAACCCATCTTTGACCCTTTTTACTTGGATTATTTTTGAGATGTGGACTCAGTATCTGCCTAGATTGGCCTGGACTGTAATGTCTAATTTCTGCTTTGAGCTGTGGGTGGGCTGACAGACACAGGCCACCTCACCCGGCCTTTTCTGTCGAGGCAAGGTCCTGTGACCTATTTTTGACTGTGCTGGCCTGGAACCACAACCCTCCTGATCTCTGCCTCCCAAGCAGCTAGAATCACAAGTGTGAGTCACAGTATTCTGCTATTCATTTATTCTTACACTATTTTGTGTTACTCTTCCCATCACTTTATTTTTCAGTGAACAAACCATTTTTAAGAAATTGGTGATACATGATATATCAAATATTCAAATAATATAAGATTCTTATTGACAGAATTTTAGTCAAGATGAACTAAATAATTCTTATAGCATATGAAACACTGAAAATATATTCACTACAAGTTTCTGAACAATGATCACAAATCATATAGTATATATCTGTGAAATGTTTTTGAGACATATTGCTTTTTTTCCCCGCAAAGTCAGAAACCAACATAGACTATTAGAGGTCACCTGCAGACTTCATTTTGAGAAGCACATTCTATAGTACAGCAGATTCTTGGGGCTAGATGAACTCATAACACTTGCTCCTATCACTGGTTTCCTGGCCTGACCTCAATATGACAGGCCCTAAGATTATGTGACCAAGATCCTGGCTAGTCACCTGTACTATTATTTTCCAGTGCTTGGTATGCTCCTCAGCTTTACCAGCCACTACAGTACTGCTGGAATGGCAATGTCAAATCTAATTTATTGGGGGTTCAAAGACTTGCCAAAGTAAATAGAAGCAAAAGATCACTGAGCAGTAAAAACCGAAGTTTTCATCTGTTTTTACACGTTATACATACCTCACTCAATCTCTGTCAATTTCTCTTCTGTTTTCTCCCTAAATCTTATTTATCTATTTCTCTTTGGCCCCAAGTTTCTTTCTGCTCTTGGACTTGGCAGCTGCAATGCTATTCTCACTTCTCCATTCACTATCTGTGTTTGCCAGATTTCCACTGGACCTATTCTGATATTTGCAAGACCTACTTCTTCCAGAACAGGAACTTCCCATTATCATATCTACCTCATTCATCCCCTTGGCTCACAGAAGTTTTATTAACCACACTGTCTGTGGATAATTATCCCAGAGGAATTTGTTAGTATTGAGAAAATACTGCTGAAGAACTCATCAAACTCAGGAGCCACTCAAACTATTGGAGATAAAGAATCTCAAAATTTTTTCTGCCCACACTGGATTTAAACCATGATCCTCAGATCTCAGCCTCTTGAGTAGCTAGAACTACAAGGCATGAGCCAACCGACACCTGGCTTCAAAATAGCATTTTATTATAAAAATCGAGAAGGAAGGCTGGGAAGGTGGCTTAGTAAAGAGTGCCTGCCTAGCATGCATGAATCCCTGGGTTCAATTCCTCAGTACCACATAAACAGAAAAAGCTGGAAGTGGCGCTGTGGCTCAGGTGGTAGAATGCTAGCCTTGAGCAAAAAAGAAGCTCAGGGACAGTACCCAGGCCCTGAGTTTTTTGCCCAGGACTGGCAAAAAAAAAAAAATCATGAATTATCCTGTTAATTTTTACTAGCAAGAATTTTCCATTATTTTACCATATAGTAAATTTAAGATAGCCAGATTTTGGACTTTAAACAAATCTTTTACTTAAATCAAGTCCTCAAAAAAAGCTAAGAGTTTTTTTTTAACTATAATTTTTTTATTGTGAAAATACTGTACACAGAGGGGTTACAATTACATGGGCAAGATAATGAGTACATTTCTTATCAAGCATTGTAGCCTCCTCCTTTGTTTCCCCTTCCCATCCCTTCCCATCCTCCCCCCTCTCCCCCACCCAATCCTCCCCGCCCCCCCACCCCCCACACCAAAGTAGTAAAGTTCGTTTTCGACATAACGACTTGTACATCTCATTGTTGCAATGGGTCCACCTGTATCCCTATTTAACCGATTTGTTTTTCCCCTTCCCATCCACAAATTATACTGACATCAAATACAGTAAAAGTAGGGGTTATTCTGTGGGGGAGGGACATACATAGCAACAAAGAAATAATCTTATAAATGTGTTAGAAACAATCGCATGAAAGAAAAAAAAGAGATTTGAATAAATATCTTAGGGTTCATTTCCCTAACATCACCTTATCTGACCTTTTCTGCTTGACTCAGACATATACTAGATATTGCAAATAAGGGAAACCATGGGACCTATGTTTCTTTGGGTCTGGCCTAAGAAAGAGTTTTGAAATGACATTTACCCAAAAACACACTTACCTTTCACTGGGACACAAATCTGATAAAATTTGACTTATATATTTTAACTATTTGGAGATCTTAATTACAGGTAGAAAAGTTATTATAAGATGTAATAATAGAGCATGCTGATATGTAATTTTGTTATCATTATTTCATTTGAAAACTTCCAAACTTCATTTGAAAAGAAATCTCCTTTGCAAATAACTACCCAAATAATGTCATCAGAGATCTTGTTTATCTAGTAATCAACACAAGTAACTATATTTTATCACATACAAACTCACTTTTTTCTGGTAATAGGTAAAAGTGAGTGTATTATCTCTACACATTTTCTTCCACATTCAGTTATAGAAAATGGTAACACTGCTTAAGGAATTTATACAATAGCCTTTATTTTTCATAAAGTTGCTGCAATATTATAATGAATACTCCAGGGCTTCCAGAAGGGTAAAAAAATATGAATTCAGTGTGAAAACATTTAAAAGCACAGCCAAATGTCTCCACTTGATTAGAATATTTATGAATAGCCATAAAATAGAAGCTGGCTTAAGATGCTCTAAATTCCTCTAAAAAAATGGGGGGGGGGGTACCCAACACCATAGAAAAGGACTTATTTAATACAGCTAAAACAGATTATATTCCTAAGGCATGTTTAAATTTTAGGTGATTTATTTCAGTCTTTAGAAGTGAAAGAATATAACCTAGAAATCTCAAGTGCTAAGAATCTAAGAGCAAAAAGGATTAATAGATTTTGCCAAGTGAAAATACTAGAACAACACTGGTCTGGATCCTAATGACAGCTACACAGTAATGTGTTTACAAACCATAGAAGAATTTCCCCACTTTGGACATCTGGGTTCCCAGCACTGGTTTATCTATGACCCCATTATAAATCTTTATTTCCAAAAATAGCCTGCTCAGTTAGGCAGGAAGCTAACAGACATATATATAACATGTTCATGATGTTGTTTACTAACAACTACATTAGCTATACTGTGAGATTAAAAAATATAAGAGTCAGGCACCAGTGGCTCATGTCTATACTCATAGCTACTCAAGAGGCTGAGATCTGAGGATCGCAAGTCAAAGCCAGCCCATGCAAGAAAGTCCATGAGACTCTTATTTCCAATTAACCACCAGAAAACTGGAGCTCTTAGCTCAAAGTAGTAGAGCACTAGCCTTGAGCAAAAAAGCTCAGGGATAACACCTAGGTCCTAAGTTCAAGCCTAAAAATCAACAAAATAAATATTAAAAATCAGGAAGGATGTCAAAACTTAATTATGGATGAAAAGTTAGTAAGACAGAATATTTGAATGACAAAATGTCATATTCCGCAGCTAATAAAATACTGATTTTATCTAGACTATATGAAAAGTGAGGGTTTTTTTTATGGAATTATTTTTAAAGAACAGTTTTTGGAGAATAAAGAAAAATATAGATTGGATATTAAGATTATTCTGATGAAGCATGTCTAATGTAAAAAAAAACTTTCCATATTTTATTTATTTTGGGGGGGTGTCCAGTCGTCGGGCCTGAACTCTGGGCCTGAGCACTGTCCCTCAGCTCTTCAGCTCAAGGCTAGCACTCTACCACTTAAGCCACAGCGCCACTTCCAGCTTTTTTGTTTTGCTTACTGGGTGCTGAGGAATCGAACTCAGGGCCTCATGCATGCAAGGCAAGCGCTCTACCACTAAGCCACCTTCCCAGCCCAACTTTCCATATTTTAAAGAGATATACACTAAGTATATAAGGTTAAAATGGCATGTACTATATATTTCTTTTCTTTGTATGTTCTTCACCAATGGTACAACCCCTGTTGTCACTATATTGATTCCAGTGTCCTACATCTTGTATATACATCTTGTATATACATCTAATTGGGGGAGGGGAAGGGAAATAACAAAATGCTGAAATAAGGATACAGGATGCCCCACTGTAACAATGAGATGTACAAGACAGTATGTTGAAAAACTTTACAACTTTGGGCAGTGGGAGGGAGAGTTGGGGAAGAAAGGGAGGGTAGGGGAAAAATAAAGGAGGGTGTAACAATCCTCAATAGGAAATGGACTCATTACCTTGCTCATGTAACTGTAACCCCTCTGTACAGTATCTATACAATAAAAAATATATATTAAGAAAAAAACAGCATATGGTTAGAAATTAGCTTTGAAATACTGTAGGAAAGTAGAGAGGAAAAAAGGAAAAAAGGGAAGGAATAATAGCTAAATTTGGCATGGAAAAATAATAATATAACTACCATGTTTGGGGTGATAGATACATTATGAATCCTTTCATCTTTCTCCACCTTTGGATGTGTGTGTGTGTGTGTGTGTGTGTGTGTGTGTGTGTGTGTGTGTGTGTGTGTGTGTGTGTGTGTGTGTGTGTGTGTGTGTGTGTGTGTGTGTGTGCGCGCGCGCACGCGCGCGCACACGCATACACACACATGCTGATCCCAGGGCTTAAACCTGAGGCCTGGGCTCTGTCCCTGAACTTTTTTGCTCAACACTAATCTTTCAAACTTTTTTGTTTGTTTTTGTTTTGGTGCTCAGTTGAAGATAATAGGTCTCACTGACTATGTTGCCTGGGCTAGCTTCAAACCATAATCCTAAAATCTCAACCTCCTCAGTAGCTAAGATTATAGGCAAGAGCTACTAGCATATGATTGGATAGATATATTTCTTAATAAAAAATTAAAAGCAGACAGGCATTGGTAGCTCACCCTTGTAATCCTAGCTACAGAGCTAACATCTGAGGATCCTGAACAGGAAAGTCTGTGAGACTCTTATCTCTAATAAACTGTTTAGAAAAAGCCCAAAATAACATTATGGCTCAAGTGGTAGAGGGCTAGCCTTGAGCAAAAAAGCTCGGGGACAATGCCCAGACCAAGAGTTCAAGCCCCACATGACTGGTAAAAAAAAATTAATTAATTAACTTAATTTAATTAAAGGCAACATTTCTATAAGATTATAACTTGAACTGGCAAATGAAGATAACTGGCCAGTCTTGAAGGAGAACATTTTAGACATTCTTCCTTGCTTGTATCTCCCACTTGCTTGCCAAAGCTCAAGCAAAACCCATCCCTCAATTTTCTTGGCTGTGCAATGTAGCAGTCACATCTCAGTAATGCTCAGTCCCAACCAGTTACTAGGCAGCCCAGCTCTCCTTGTATAAATTTCCTGATAGCCCACGAGCTCATGCTCTTGGCCCTATTCCATCCATTACATCCATTCTTCTAATTTTGTTTCTAATTCCATTTGTCTCCAATTCCCAGTAGTTAATGGACTCTGGCTGAAAAATGTAGCACATAAAGTTAAGAGATAGGCATAACATGATAAACTGTGGTAAATAACCTGCATGAACTCACAAGTCTTTCCAAACTTCATGTTGTCTTCTCTAACCTGTCCTTGACACTGCTATGTTTCCAACACGCTGATAGGTGAGCCCAGAGGGAATGAGTGCTTTAAACTGCAAAGTTTCACTTTTCCATCAAGTTCTAGTCTATCTTTCCCCCCCATCACTATTCCATCCCACAAAATTCTAAATCTTTTTGAAAGTTTTAGAAACATTTAATATAATGGTTAGAAATACCTGCATCACAAATTCTCGACGTCGAGGCATTCCTCTTTCTGAAAGCAAAATATAATCTGGCTCTTTTTCCTTTTTGGCCTGTTGAATTTGAGCCAAGCGGCTAATAGGGTTCATTCCTTGACCATATTCTGGTCCAGCCTAAAAAATAATTTAGAAACATTTCAAAATATGTTTGTATTAACTTATTACTGAATTTGGTCCCAAGAACTACAAAAAATAATTAAAATTGAATATGCATTTAATAAATAAGTCATTTCACTTTGAGGCATTTAGTCAAGAGAAATGAAATATACTCAAAAGAAGGTAAGTACACAAATATTCACAGAAGCTTTATGTTTATGTATGTGTGTTAGCTAAAAACTAGAAACACACTAAATATACACCAATTGGTGAATGTATTAGTAAGTGGCAGTAATCCATTTTTTAAAAGTCATGCAATACTCAGTCATAAAATAGAACCAACAATTCAAACGTGACACAACATGAATGAATCTCAAAATAATTATGCTAAGACCAAGAAGTCATAAAAAAGCATAGTTTTTCAGGATCTGAGGGCAGAGAATTACAAAGGAGGTATGAGGAAACCTGTGGGTGCTATGCCAAATAGGTTTATTATCCTGATTGTGGTCATGGTTTTAGAAGTGTGCATGCATATATGTATACGCATATACACACATATATACACACACATATATGTCAAGAAGTTTACTTTAAATATGTATAATGTTTGTGTCAATTATAACTCCATAAAGCTATTTTTTTGTGTGTACATGTCCTGGTGTTTGAACTCAGGGCCTGGCTACCGTCCCTGAGCCATGCAAGGCAAGCGCTCTACCACTGAGCCACCTTCCCAGCCCCCCCTGAGCCATTTTTGCTCAAGTCTAGCCATTTGAGCCACAGATCCACTTTCAGCTTTTTTGGTGGTTAATTAGAAGTAACAATCTCATGGACTTTCTTGGTCAAACTATCTTTGACCACAATCCTCAGATCTCTGAGTGCTAGGATTATAGGTGTGAGCCACCAGCACCTGGCCAATAAGCTATTTTAAAAAGCTAACCAAATGTCATTTCTAAATTCTGGAACTTAGCACTCTAGCACCTGAACTATGCCTCTAGTTTTTATTGCTTTAGGTTAGTTTTCAGGTATGGTCTTCTGTTTGCCCAGCCAGCCTCAGACCACAGTCTTATAGCTGTAGGTCTTGTGTAGCTAAAACTACATACCTGGCTTGTCAAGACAAAGTTTTACTAATTTTTATTAGGCTGGCTTCAAACCATGATCCCTAAAAAATATCTACCTTTCAATTCCTAAGACTACAAGTGTAAGCCAGCAAAGCCAGCAAAGCCAGCTCCAAATAAGATTTTTTTTTTTTTTTTTTTTTTGCCAGTCCTGGGGCTTGAACTCAGGGTCTGAGCACTATCCCTAAGCTTCTTTGGCTCAAGGCTAGCACTATACCACTTGAGCCACAGTGCCACTTCTGGGATTTTCTGCTTATGTGTTACTGAGGAATCAAACCCAGGGCTTCACGAATGCCAGGCAAGCACTCTACCACTAAGCCACATTCCCAGCCCCAAATAAGACTATTTTTTTTGAGTGTGTGAAAGTACCGAATAGAGGGGTTACAATTACATGGGCAAGATAATGAGTACATTTCATAACAAGCATTGTTGCCTCCTCCTTTGTTTCCCCTGCCCATCCCTTCCCATCTCCCACCTCCTCTACCCCCACCCCTCACCCCCGTTCGTTTTTCGACATAACGACTTGTACATCTCATTGTTGCAATGGGTCCACCTGTATCCGTATTTAAACTATTTGCTTTTGCCCTTCCCCTCCACAAATTATACCAACACCAAATACAGTGAAAGCACGGGTTATACTGTGGGGGAGGGACATACAAAGCAACAAAGAAATCATCTTATAAATGTGTTAGAAACAATCGCATGAAAGAAAAAAACATTTGAATACTTATCTTGGGGTTCATTTCACCTAACATCAACTTATCTGACCTCTTCAGCTTGTCTCAGACATATACTAGTTACTGCAAATAAGGGAAACCATGGGACCTATGTTTCTTGGGCCTGGCTTACTTCACTTAACGGATCAAGAAAATGTGGTATATATACGCAATGGAATTCTATGCTTCCATCAGAAAGAATGACATTGCCCCATTTGTTAGGAAATGGAAAGACTTGGAAAAAATTATATTAAGACTTTTTTTAATGCAGAAAAACTGTATGATAGGAAATGATACACAAAATAATACTAGTGAAGGTTCAAGAAGATATGAGGGAAGAGTGGTACATAGAGAACTTTTATCTTACAAGGAAATGTCAATACTCAAGTTGAGGACTTCAGTTTTACACCTAATTAACATGTTTACAACTTATATACAAGTTTATATACATAGCTTTTTGCATGTACTGAAAAACTAAACTTTGGTTTTATTTTGTTTTGTGTGTATGTGTGGAGGGAGAGAGAGGGAGAAAGGGAGAGAGGTAGAGAGAGAGAAAAGAGAGAGAGAGAGAGAGAGAGAGAGAGAGAGAGAGAGAGAGAGAGAGAGAGAGAGCGCACGCCAGTCCTGGAGTTTGAACTCAGGGGCTGGGTGCTATCCCTGAGCTCTTTTGTTCAAGGCTAGCACTCTACCACTTGAGCCACAGGTCCACTTGCAGGTTTTTTTTTTTGGTGGTTAACTGGAGATAAGCATCTCACGGACTTTCCTGCATGGGCTGGCTTCAAATAGAGATCCTCAGTTCTCAGCCTCTTGAGTAGCTAGGATTATAGGTGTGAGCCACCGGCCCCCAGCTTGAAAACCAAATCTTTTATAAATCAAATATTCTTTCTGCATATGAACTTTCACTATATATTCTTTCTAGAAATGGTGATCTGCATAAATTATATGATCCAAACTTTACTGTTACCTTTGAAGATTTATTCTTAAATAGGTAGGAGTGCCAATGGTGATCACTATGTTACAGGACTGTTCATGTTACTCTACTTACACTATGTAAGAGTCTCTGTATATGCTTAATTTTTCCTGATAACTGTTAGTATTCAGTCTTGAAAATGTCCAGTTCAGAGATGCAGCCTCCAGGTCAGAATTTTCATGGCCTTTTAAACCATGTTTAAGATTTTGGACTTTTTCCAAAGAGTAATGGGAAACTACTAAACGCTTTAATCAGAGGCATGGCAAGATCAGACAGGCATTCCTATAAGATCATACTTTTTAAAAGATCATTTGATGTCAAGAACACTCACAGGAAAGTCAGCCAAAACCTGACTGTACGAGTTCAATATACTGTGATTTGGACCAAAAGGGTACAAGAAGGGATGGAAAGAAGAGAAATATTAAGATGACCGAGTCAATAGGTCTTAATGATTTACGGATATAAGGGGTAGAAAAGTTGTTGAAAAGTACCACAGCAGAACTGCAGTACCAGCCACTAAGATTAAATATGCTAGAGAGAAGGAAGTTCAGAAAGAAAAGTGATGCTCTGGACACAGAGCTTGATGTACCTATGAATTATTACACAATGTTGTTTGACACATAGTACAGCACAGAAGAGAGCACTTGGGAATCATCTATATAAAGGCTGAATTGAATCTCTAGACAAATAAATAAGCCAGTGAAAGACTCTGATAAAAAAGACTAAAAACCATTACTGTAATAGGTAAAAGAAGATGGAGCAAAGGATCCTTTCAGCTTTTGTAAAATGCTGATTTTCCCCCTATTTACATATAAAAATAAAAATTAAATTGCAAAAGGTATAAAGAAGAGATGATGAGAAAAGACAAATAGAGATTTCAAAAAAGTATCTTTTCTGAAGAAATCGTCGTAGATAAGAATTCCATATACTAAAAGCCACATGCATAAGTTAATTTAGATAAAAAATTAAATTCTGAAAACGTAAGAATAGGCTTAATTTCTTTGTTGGACTGAAATTAATTACTAGCATCTTTAACAACCAAGTTATTCCTTGAATAGAATTCCAAGTCTCAGAATATCATCCAAAAACTAGTAAGGACAATCTTATTTAACCAACAGAAAACCAAAAGTGGTACTGCGGCTCAAAGTGGTAGACTGCTAGCCTTGAGCAAAAGAGCTCAGGGACAGTGCCCAGACCCTGAGTTCAAGCTCTATGACCAAAAAACAAAAAACAAAAAACAAAAAACAGTGTCCAGTAGTGTTGCTCAAATAGTTAAAGCACTTTCTAGGCAAACAAAGTAATGGGGAGAAGCTGCAGCAACAGGATGGGAGGAGAGAGGAAGAAAAACTAAATCTATAGAAAATTTTATATCCAATATTGGACTGTATTTGAAGTTGCAACTTAAGAAAGAAAACTATATTAAACAACAGACAAAACTACCCAAAGATATCATTATTAAAATTTTACATGTTATCGGTAACTCCTTACAGAGTAAACCTAGAAGGAGTTCACAATTATTTCCTAGTTTCAAATGGACACTAAAGGCAGACATAACTGGATTTAAAACTTGCACTGCTATAAAATCTTGGACAAGTTGTTCAAACACAAGTGGTTTTGTGGGTAAAATGAGATGACTGCTATCATAATTAAGAGGATCATGAGACCATGCAAAAGTTTTACTTTAATAATATCAAAGCAACTCATTCTTTACAGATTTTTTTCCTGTTTCAATGGGACATAAGCAACTGCAAACCCTAGACATTTAAGACATACATTAACAAGGGAAAAAAATAGTAAGACTATTCCAAACTGGTCCTTTTGCTGGTATAAGGTAAGATTATACTTTAAAATATGTAGATTCTAATTCACTACATGCTTGTTAGTTTTGTAAAATAGCCTTACATATCAGGGGATATCTATAGGCTTGATTTTACATAAGACAGACATAGCACAAGTAATTCCAAGTGTGATGTATATAAAGAAAAATGCAGAGGAGTAACCTAGTCTAGGACTGGGGGAGGCCCAGAGAAGGCTTCCCTGAAGAAGTCAAGTTTAAACTGAGAGCTGAATGATGGATAGGGGAAGTTCTGAGACAATGTGCTTATATATTAAAGCAGAAGCAAATAATTTTGAGAGTTCAAAATGTTTCTCTTGTTCCTCATCTTTGAGGGACAGTTCAACAATCTTGTTTTTTAACAGCTATAGGTAAAACAGTTCAACAATCTTGTTTTTTAACAGCTATAGGTAAAACAAAGAGTTAAACTTATGTCCTATATATTTTTTAGCCTAACAGCTTTATATTTTTGAATTATTAAATTGTATTGTTTATTGATTAGACAGCTTTTTGCTGTCATTCTGACGTAAAGCATTGTTCTTCCACCACAGAAAAACTACAGATGGTATGCATTTAAATATTTTGAAATATACCACAGATACATTCACATACATAAAATAGAACTACAATATTAAGTATTGATATAACAATAACAATACGGATATTACATTGTAATATTTATTATGTATGTGGCTAATGATACACGCTTAATAAATACTAATGCACTCTGTGCAGTGCTTCAGTTAAGACTTACAATAAGAGCATGAAGCAAGTACAAATTATTATTCTCACTTTATAAATGACAACATTTACAAACTGAAAACTGACTCCAAATAGTTACATCCTACCCTTGACTATATGAATAGAGCCTATGAATGAATGCCAGTCTTCTTCAGAAGCACTGACTGACGTCCTTCTAAGAGCAATAATGCCAGTATTCACTAAAAAGAGTATGTATTTAGCTGGGCACTGGTGGCTCACACTTGAAATCTTAATTAGTCAAGAGGCTGAGATCTATTGATCTTGGTTTGAATCCAGCCTAGGCAGACAAATTCAAGAGATACTTAACTCCAATTAACCAACAAAAAGCCAGAAGTGAAGGTATAGCTCATGTAGTATAGAGCAATCCTTGAGCAAAAAAAGCTGAGCAAAAAAAGCCAAACAAGAGTACAAGAGTTCAAGCTCTAGTTCCAACACACACAAAAATCATATTTATGTAGTTACTCATTAATGTAGATACATAATTTTAAATGAAACAAAGGTACGAAGGCATATACATATCTAAAATATGCCAAAGAAACTCATCAAGGATTAGGTATTTCTTATCTATAGTCCTTGATTTTTGAGTAATCTGCTAACCAGGTGAGGCTGACACTTTCTACACTAAACACTGATTTCATCTATCCCAATGTTTGCTGTTTTCTTTTTAAATCTAAATAAAATATAACCCAATAAGTCACTCTTTCATGCGATTGTTTCTAACGCATTTATAAGATAATTTCTTTGTTGCTTTGTATGTTCCCTCCCCCACAGTATAACCCGTGCTTTCACTGTATTTGATGTCGGTATAATTTGTGGAGGGGAAGGGGAAAAACAAGTCATTTAAATAGGGGTACAGGGGGACCCATTGCAACAATGAGAAGTACAAGTCGTTATGTCGAAAATGAACTTTACAACTTTGGGGGGGGGCGGGGAAGATTGGGTGGGGGGGTGGGAGGAGGATGGGAAGCATGGGAAGGGGAAACAAAGAAGGAGGCTACAATGCTTGATAAGAAATGTACTCATTATCTTGCCCATGTAATTGTAACCCCTCTGTGTACAGTATTTTCACAATAAAAATTAAAATTAAAAAAATAAATATATTAATAAAAAAAGAAATAGCCACAACACTTTCAAAAGCTGTTGTTCCTAGGCAAGGTATACATGCCTGAATGAACCAAAAATAATCCATCAACCTCAGGACCACTATGAGACTAGATGTGACAAAGCAAACAAAGTGTTGGGCCTAAGTCGAGCACACAGATTACTTTACAATTTCCACCTGCTGCTACTGTCATTTTTTTTAGCATTAGATGTAAATGTTGTCATTTATTTGATGATATCCTATGTAGCAGTGTTGTGGTTGGAAGAACATCAGATTACATATCAGAGGAGTCCAGGGCGTTTCACATGACAGCTGAATAAAAATGAGCAAATTCTTTTTTTTTTTTTTTTGGTCAGTTGTGGGACTTGAACTCTGGGCCTTGGATGTTGTCCTTCAGCTCTTCAGCTCAAAGCTAGCACTCTACCACTTGAGCCATAACACCACTTTCAGTTTTCTGGTGATTTATTGGAGATAAGAGTCTCACAGACTTTCCTGCCTGGGCTGGCTTTGAACTGTGATCCTCAGATCTCAGCCTCCTTAGTAGCTAGGATTACAAATGTGAGACACCAGCGCCCAGCTAAAAATGAGCAAATTCTTTGAACATGTTTGTAAGATCTTATTTGGATAATATGTGCCTTATGATAATTATCCTAAAGGAAACACGAATTGACTATAAAAAAACTATAAATATCTAAGGTACTGCTGTTATTTTTTATGAAAAATACAGGCATAAAGGTGTTTAAAAAGCAAAAGAGATTTGTCTGATTGACTCCAAGAGATATACTGTAAGAAAAACCTGTACCTATATAGCCACTGCACTATGGTAACAACAGAGATAAGTTCTGAGAAATCTATCATTACATAACTCCATCGTGTGCAAGTGTCTGAGTCTGTTTACCCAAACTCAGTGAAACCTCCTGTACACCTAGGCTACATGATATTAGCTACTACTCCTAAGACAAACCTATAAAACATATTACTTATAAAACAACTGTAACACAGCATTATTTATATAGTTAAAAATACCTGGAACAGAGAAAAGTACAGGAAAAATATTAGGAACAGTTTTTCTACCCTAATGTGATCTCATGGGACCACTATCATGCCATATATCAGTCTGACCACTGATCAAAATATGGTTACAGTATGTGACTATACTCATTTAGAAAAAGAGACCAATATTCACAAGTACTCACCTTTACTATTGTTTTAGGGCGTTTTTTAAAAAATAGTTTTGGCTTCTCTACCACAGGAAGAGGTGGGAGTTTTTTAAGCTCCTGTAAAACAGTGGTTGCAGCACGTTTCTTAGACAGTTTTTTGCTATTTCCCTCTCCTTCTGCAGAGAACTCTCCCACTGACACCCGCGTAACAAAGCTCTTCATATGAGGTGGTCCACTTTCTTTAATAACCTATTAAATACAAGTAAACGTTAAGCAGGCACTTAAGATGTGCTCTTAAGACATGCATCTTTCTTAATATTCTTATCATGATCAAACTCATATTAAGATCTAAGCCAAAATCATAGTATTTCTTTCAAAAGCTTTATGTAAGTATGATATCAGATACTTAATGAAGTTGAAAAAAATAAACATACACATTCAATTCATTTAAAACAAGAAGTTATAGTTATAGTTTCTTCCCAGGTCTTATAGAACACAAAGCTAAGGACAAAAAATACAAAAATCAGATTAGATTAGATTAGAAGCCATAAAATAGTGACAAATTTTCTATAACTATGAACATACCTAATGTTCTCCTATACCAGGGTAAGTTAGTAATGTCTTTCTGTATTCTACAACCCATAAAGTTACCTTAAAAAACAACCTTAAAAAGCAACTTGTAAAAACGGGTGAGCTGGGCGCTGGTGGCTCAAGCCTATAATCCTAGCTACTCAGGAGGCTGAGATCTAAGGATCAAGGTTCAAAGCCAGCCCAGGCAGGAAAGGCCATGAGACTCTTATCTCCAATAAACCACCAGAAAACTAGAAGTGGTGCTGTGGTTCAAGTGGTAGAGTGCTAGGCTAGCCTTGAGCTGAAGAGCTGAGGGACAGCTCTCAGGCCCAGAGTTCAAGCCCCACAACAAACCAAAAAAAAAAAAAAAAAAAAAAAAAACAGGTGATAACTGAAAATTAACCTCACAGTGCTAGAGATTTCAAAGACTTCAGAAAGGAAAAGTGACTCATGAAATATAATCTTAAAAAGGCACATGATATGTCTAAAAATACCTAGCTTTTAGAAAAAGGAATTATAAATCTTTCAGCTGTGAATTTTTCTAAACTCTAATTTGTTCTTACTTTTTTTTTCCAGTACCCAATTTGAATTCAGAGCCTCAAGCTCACTCAGCTGGTGCTCTGCCACTTAAGCCATGCCTCCAATTAGGCTTGTTGTTAGTTATTTTGGAGATGGTATCTGGTGGACTTCTTCCCAAACTGGCTATGAACACTAATCTTCCAGACCTCAGCCTCCTGAGAGGCTAGGACTAGAGGCATGGTCTGGGAATGTGGCTTATTGGTTGAGAGCTTGCCTAGCATGCATGAAGCCTTGGGCTCAATTCCTCAGAACCACATAAACCGAAAAGGCCAGAAGTGGTGCTGTGGCTCAAGTGAGAGAGCGCTAGCCTTGAGCTGAAGAGTGCAGGTACAGAGCCCAGGACCAGATTTCAAGCCTCATGACCAAAAAAAAAAAAAAAAAAATACACCAAATGCTAAAAGAGGTATTTATTACATATTAACTGATACATAAAAATTTTATACTAAGACTAGAAATACCATGTATAAAAACAGCTTAATGCAGAAAGACAAAGAGATAAGCAGTAATTTATGATATGAAAGTGGTTTATATTTTTCCCAGGGCAAGTCATAAGTCTGAGCAATTGTGAATTTGAACACAGGAAGTATATGAGTTTGAACATTTGTGTTTGAACGTAGCAGTTACATTCACTTTGGCAGGATTCTAGTTCACTATTATTTTGTTTGTGTGCTTAAAATAGAGAAAGGGGGGAAAAAAATCACAAGATCTCTAATGAGTACATACCTCAAAACTGACAGGCATATTTCGCTTCAGAGCAATTTCAAACACTAAGCTGATCTCAGATTTATTTGCATCTTTGTCATCTTCCATTTCTTTTCCTGATTCACCATTCTAAATCACCAAAAAAAGAATAATTTTAAATCCTGACTTTATAATAAACTTTAAAAACATATTCTAACTAGGAAGACCTAGCTAAAACATAAAAGCAACAACAGACTACAGACTGTACCTGGAAGCTTCTCAAGAAACCACAGTAATCAAAGGTTTTGCTGCCAGGCTTTTTGTTATTTGTAGAGGTATTTAGTGCTAAATTTGGAAATCTTTTACTCATCAAACACTATTTTGAATTATCCTACATCCTTAAACCTATTCTCTTGTTAGAGATTTCTACCCACCTCCCACTCTACCCTAATTCCATACAATTCCTCTATTGCTGTTCTAACATGATCTATGAAGACCATATAACACAAAGAGTACTGTGTACAAGTCTAGCTATTTAAGATCTGTCTGGCACTGGCACATAGCCACTTATTCCCTTATTTAACATTTACTTCTAGATGGTGTCATCTGTGCTGAGCACAGTATAAGTATTCTAGATACAAAGTGACAGAATTCCTGCTGTCAAAAGCTTATCATCTGGGGCTGGGAAGGTGGCTCAGTGGTAGAGTGTTTGACTTGCATGTATGAGGCTCTGGGTTCAATTCCTGAGCACCACATAAACAGAAAAGGCCAGAAGTGGCACTGTGGCTCAAGAGGTAGAGTGCTAGCCTTGAGCTGAAGAGCTGAAGGACAGCACCCAGGCCCAAAGTTCAGACCCCACAACTGACAAAAAAAGAAAAAAAAAAGCTTGTCATCCAATTGAAAAACAGATAAATGGTTTAAGAGTTATAATCTAACTCTGATGTTAAAACATCAGATGTTTGGGGAAAAAGAGTAATTGTAAAGATTCAACTGTTGAGTTTGAGTCCAGTAAGATATACCTCAATTGAAGGTACTATTTTTTTAATTATGTTTTTTATTGTGAAAATACTGTACAAAGGAGAGGTACTATTTTGATGTCCATGGAGAAAGTAGCCGAAACCATGAGAATAGGTGAATTTACCCAAGACTAGGCTCAATATCTCATTTATAACATAAAGTAGGACTCAAAAATCCATAAAGACTTCCATTACTTTAAATACCTTGCTTCTAGGCTAATACAGTATAATCAATGCTCAATAAACATAGTATTAAATGCATGGTAAACTAATTATATCTCATCCTGATACAAATATCCTCAAATCTTGAGTTGCCCCATGGAAGCTGAACTCCCCAGGTGTACCCAAGTTTTGAAATGTAAAGCCCTCAAGGCAAGAATACATAAGTTTCTATTTAGTTAACCTTGTTGTTTACCCAGCAGTAAGTCACCAGGTAATAGAAGCAAAGCTTAGCAGAGTATCACTCTAGTATTCTTCCCTTGCAGAACAGATAATTTCTGTTATCTACATAATGCGCTTATTTTCTGGTCAAGAATCCCCCTGGGAAAGCAGAAGTAAGACTGGTCTCATGCAGCAAGTACCCACCTGAGATTTTTCTGGAATCGGCTCATTCTGCAGTGCCTGAAGGGCTTTCATTGCAGCATTGTGTCTTGCAGCTTGTCGGGTCTTTCCTTCCCCAAAAAATTCATTATTTCCTACAGTGAGTTGAACATAAAAGATCTTGGGCATTGGACAATGGTACCTAAAACAAGAAACAAAAATATTAGTGTTAGTTCAATAAAACCACTTTACAATCATTAGTAAAATTTGTTTTAAGATATTACCAACTGCATAATGTACTATATATCCTCTAATCCTAATAAAACTTTAAACTCATGAATATATTTATGATAAAATTTGAGTCAATATCTGCAGAGAACAGTGCATATCAATTTCATGAAAACATACGGAATGCCACATTAAACAAAAGCAAATACAGTAAAAAAAAAATTTATTGAATTACAGAAGACTTCCTGCTGAGTTTTCAGATTTTGGTAGATGTGAGCTGAACATTCTGGAGCTGGGGGTTAGGGCGGTGAAGGGAGACTAGTACAGAAGCTGGGAGTCAGACCATCCAGTGGACACTGTGCACATGACTACACTTTTAGCAGAAGACAATTCTCATCATAAACATAAGAGCAGGGAGTTGGATGAAGAGGAATAAGAATATCACAATGTAGGGGCTGGGAAGGTGGCTCAGTGGTAGAGTGCTTGCCTTGCATGCATGAGGCCCTGGGTTCGATTCTTCAGCACCACATAAGCAAAAAAGAAAAAAGCTGGAAGTGGTGCTGTGGCTCAAGTGGTAGAGCGCTAGCCTTGAGCTGAAGAGCTGAGGGACAGTGCCCAGGCCCAGAGTTCAGGCCCCACAACCGGACCCAAAAAAAAAAAAAAAAAAAGAATATCACAATGTAGAAAAGAATATGGAATGTATGCCAATTCTTTTCAAATATTTTTACTTAACATAGTAATTTACATATGAATAGAATAAAGTATGACATTTCAATATATGCACCCAATGTGTAATAATCAGATCAGGGTAACTGGCACCTTATCACTCAGACATATATCATTTCTTTGTGCTGAAAATATCCCAAATGCTCCCTATTTAAAATATGCAATTAACTATTGTCAACTGTAGTTATCTTACTGTGATACCCAGAATACTAAAAGTTACTCCTCCTATCCAATTAAACTCCTTTCTAGGCTCTGTAACTACTATTCTATTTTCTGTACTTCCTTGACATAAATATATGTAAGAATCCATAGTATTTTTCTTCCAGTGCCTGATGTGTTTCACTTAACATAGGCCCCTGAATTCCATCTCTGTTGATCTATATAAAAGAATTGTATTCTTTTATCACTGAATAATATAGTCTATTATATTATATACCATCTTTTTGTGGTACTGAGGATTGAATTCTATACTTCAAACTTGCTAGGCAATTGCTTTATCACTTTAACTGTGCCTCCAGATTTTTGTTTTTTGTTTTTTAGTTTATCAGATAGGATCTCACTTCTTTTGTTTTTTTACCAGATCTGACTCAAATGATGATACTTCTATCTCTACTGCCAGATACCTAGGATCGCAGGCCTGCATCACCATGTCCACCTTGTTTTCAAGAGGCTTAACTAACTTTTGCCTGGGCAGTCTCAAACCAGGATTCTCCTATTCTTACCTAGGATTACAGGGCACCTCTCTCAGTTTACACATTTTCTTTATCATTCATCCATCAAATAAGCAACTAAGTCAATTCCAAATCATGGCTACCGTGAAGTAGTACACGTACAATGGTGATGTTCCTTGAACATACTAACTCCAGTTCCTCTTTTTATATACCCAAAAGTGGTATAGATAGATTGTGTGGTAATTCTCTTTCTAGTTTTTGGGAACTTCCATATTTCCAATAACTGCATCAATGTATATTCCCACCAAGAGTGAGAAGTTCCCTTTTACTGCATTCTTGCCACCACTTGTTATTGAGATGACATGGTGTCTCAATAAGGTTTTGATTTGCATTTCTCTGGTGACTACAGATGTTGAGCAAATGTTCAGGTCAATTCTTAAGAAGTAACATTATTAACAAATATCAAATTATTAAATAAAATATATTTAAGTTTCAACTGAAAAAAACTAGCAGATTTGTGTCTAATGAGACTGAGGCAGCAAAGTATGACTACAGCATTACAATAATGCAGACATGAGAGGATAAGAGAGACTGAACAAGTACAAACCTAGAAGAAATTAAGTAAAACCAGGGACAACCCATCAGCAGTTCACAGCTATAATCCAAATACTCAACAACATGGTGAGATTCAGAGGATCATGTTCCAAGGCCAGCCCCAGACAAAAAGTATAAAAGACAGCATCTTCAAAATAACCAGGAAAAAAGCTGAGCTAAAGGCATGGCTCAAGCAGTACAACACAAACCAAGCAAGCGAAAGGCCCTGTAAACTTTAGTATAAGCAGGAAAAAAAATTATCATAATATAAAGGGAGGGAAAGGAGACAAAAACCAAGAAGACAGACAAAAAGAGGAAGAAAGAGAGAGAGAGAGAGAGAGAGAGAGAGAGAGAGAGAGAAGGAAAGAAGGAAGGAAGGAAGGAAGGAAGGAAGGAAGGAAGGAAGGAAGGAAAGAAGGAAGGAAGGAAAGAAGGAAGGAAGGAAAGAAGGAAGGAAGGAAATGAAAGAGGGGAGGGAGGGAGGGAGAGAAGGAAGGAAGGAAATTATTAATTTGGCCAGGCCTTGTTGGTTCACATCTATAATCCTAAACACTCAGGAGGTTGAGATATGAGGATTACAGTTTGAAGCCAGCCTATCTCCAATCATCTACTCAGAAGAACTTGGAAGTAGTGCTGTGACTCAAGTGGTAGTATGCTAGCCTTGAGCAAAAGAAGCTTAGCAACAGTGCCCAGATCCTAAGTTCAAGCCCCAAGTCTGGCAAAAAAAAAAAAAAAAAAAGTCTATTAATTCAACAAGTGCAGATGAACTGAACACATGGAGTGGCTTCTATATAGAAGGGAACTTTGACAAGAATAAAAAGATACACTACAGGGGCTGGGAAGGTGGCTCAGTGGTAGAGCGCTTGCCTTGTATGCCTGAGGCCCTGGGTTCAAGTCCTCAGCACCACATAAGCAAAAAGAAAAAAGCCGGAAGTGGCGCTGTGGCTCAAATGGTAGAGCACTAGCCTTGAGCTGAATTGCTGAGGGACAGCACCCAGGCCCAGAGTTCAGGCCCCACGACCGGACCCCCCCCCCAAAAAAAAATACACTACAGTGCAGAAGACAATAAAACAAATATGTACAATATCTAATAGATGAAATATAAATAAGGGAGGTAAGTTTTAGATAAAGTAGATAAGGAAGGATTCATTGAGAAAATGACAACTGCATAAAGATCTAAAGTATGGGAGAGTAAACCATGTCAGTATCTGGGACCAGGCATCTTAAAAAGCAAAAATGGCAAGTACAATATGACCATATAACCTAATGCTAAGCAAAATGAACCCCAAGATAGGGATACAAGAGGTTTTATCTTTGTTAATATTTTTAATGAATTTATAATGTACTATGTGATTTTTTTTGTTTCTTTTGTATGTTCTTTCCCCATGGTACAATCCCTGTTGCCACTGTATTTGATTCTGGTGCCCTGCATCTATATATACATTTTTCTAATTTGGTGAGGGGAAGGGAAATAACAAAATGCTGAAATAAGGATACAGGATGACCCATTGTAACAATGAGATGTACAAGACAGTATGCTGAAAACAAACTTTACAACTTTGTGGAGATGGGGGGTGGGGGGCGGGAGAGGGGAGGGAGGAGTTGGGGAGATGGGAGAAAAGGGATGGTAGGGGAAATATAAAGGAGGGTGTAACAATGCTCCATAGGAAATGGACTCGTTACCTTGATCATGTAACTGTAACCCCTCTGTACAGTATCTTTACAATAAATAAATAAACATATATATATATATATATATATATATATATATATTTACAAAGGTCCTGAGGCAGCATTATGCACACATGTTCAAATAACTCAAAGAAGGCTCATCTTACTAGAGTTGAGAAGAGGAGGAAAGGAAAGCTAGAAGATGAAAAAGATGGTCAGATTTAGGCTTTCCCTAAAAATCATTTTAAAAGTCTGGCTATTACCCTGAATGAAATGGCCTGCTATTCTGAGAAGAAAATAAACATTATTTGCCTTACACTGTAGAAGAATCATCTACTATGTTGAGGTCAGGCTGGAAGAGAACAATAGTGGAAGCAAGGATATCTAATTGTACACAGTACTGAGAAAGTACAGGGAAAGGTGATAGTGGCACAAACCAGAATCTGATAGTGAAAGTCAGAGAAGGTGTTGGAGTTTGCATAATTTTTTAAATGTTTTTTATTGTGAAAATACTGTACAGAGGGGTTACAATCACATGAGCAAGATAATGAGTACATTTCTTATCAAGCATTGTTGCCTCCTCCTTTGTTTTTCCCCTACCATCCCTTCCCTCCCATCTCCACAACTACATTCCTCCGCTCCTACCGGCCCCCCACTCCCCCCACCTAAATTGTAAAGTTTGTTTTTCGACATAGTGTCTTGTACATCTCATTCTTACAATGGGTCAACCTGTGTCCCTATTTAAACAACTTGGTTTTATTCCTTCCACTCCCCAAATTATATCAACATCAAATACAGTGAAAACGGGGGTTATACCGTGGGGGAGGGACATACAAAGCAACAAAAAAAAAAAAAAATCACATGGTACCTTGTAAATACGTTAGAAACAATAGCAAGAAAGAAAAACCACTTATGTCCTTATCTTGGGGTTCATTTCACTTAACATCATTTTATATGACCTTTTCTGCTTGTCTCAGAAATATACTACTTATTGCAAATAAGGGAAACCATGGGACCTATGTTTCTTTGGGCCTGGCTTACTTCACTTAATGTAATTTTTTCCAAGTCTTTCCATTTCCTAACAAATGGGGAAATGTCATTCTTTCTGATGGAAGCATAGAATTCCATTGTGCATATATACCACATTTTCAAATCAACAAAACAAAGAGTTGGTTCTTCGAAAAAATTAACAAAATTGACAGATCCTTAGCAAATCTTATCAGAAAAAGAAGAGTACGCACCCAAATAAACTACGCACCCAAATAAACTCAGAGATGAGAATGGAAACATCACCACAGAAACAACCAAGATCCAGAACATTATAAGGGAATACTCCTCAAACCTTTATGCTAGGGCTGGGAAGGTGGCTCAGTGGTAGAGCGCTTGCCTTGCATGCCAGAGGCCCTGGGTTCGATTCCTCAGCACCATATAAGCAAAAAGAAAAAAGTCGGAAGTGGTGCTGTGGCTCAAGTGGTAGAGCACTAGCCTTGAGCTGAGGGACCGCACCCAGGCACAGAGTTCAGGCCCCATGACCAGACCCAAAACAAACAAACAAACAAAAAAACCTGTATGCTAATCAAGTTTGAGAACCTGGAAGAAATGGAGTATTTCCTAGCAAATATAGACATACCAAAACTAAACCAAGATGAGTTAAACCAACTTAACAGGCCCATATCAAGCACTGAAATAGAAACAGCAATAAGAGACCTCTCATCTAAGAAAAGCCCAGGACCAGAAGGATTTACAGCGGAATTCTACAAGGCCTTCAAAGCAGAACTCACACCAATTCTCCTTCAGCTCTTCAATGAAATTGAAAGAGAAAATTCACTACTGAACTCTTTCTATGAAGCCATCATAACCCTCATCCCAAAACCAGACAGGGACTCATCAAAGAATATTTGATGAACATTGATGCAAAACTTCTCAACAAAATTTTGGCCAATAGACTTCAACAATTCATCCAAAAATATCATATGCCACAATCAAGCATGATTCATTTCAGGCATGCAAAGCTGGTTCAATATATGCAAATCAATTAATATAATTCATCACATCAACGAGAGCAAGGATAAGAACCACATGGTTATCTCAATACATGCAGAAAAAGCATTTGACAAGATCCAACACCCCTTTCTGATGAAGGCTCTGGAAAAACTAGGAATCCAGGGAACATTCCTCAATACAATAAAGGCTGTATATGACAAACCTACAGCCAGCATTATACTTAATGGCAAAAAGTTAAAGCCATTTCCTCTAAACTTAGGAATGAGACAAAGATGTCCAATCTCTCCACTTCTCTTCAATTTAATATTAGAATGCCTAGCTACAGCAATAAGACAAGATGCAAACATATAGGGGATCCAAATAGGGAAAGATGAAGTAAAACTTTCCCTCTTTGCAGATGACATGATCTTGTATTTAAAGAATCCCATGGACTCCACTCCCAAATTACTCGAGCTGCACAATTTTTTAAAGTGAAAAAGGACTTACCTAAGGAATACCTATGGGTTATGAGAAATTATTCAAGGATTTGTAGGGTTATGGGAGTGAAAGCTGGAAGATAAAGAATCTGCTATGTAGACACTAAATACTGCATGTAAAGGGAACATTTGCTAGATGAGATGATAGGTATTAGCACCTCTGTTTTGGAGATGCTATATTATTAGATCTTACTAATTCTAATGTATTCAAGTGGATACATCAAGGGGACAAATTAGATTTGTAAGACTGGATAATTAAGAAAGATGTCTAAGATAAAGATGAAATTTGGAAATGATCAATATACAGATTATATTTAAAGTCATTAATACAATAACAAGTTGTGAAGGGAGGGAAAAAAGGAAAGCCAGGTAAGCATGGTGCCCTTTTTATAAAACAAGTATGCCAAGGAGGATAATTGTATCTAAGTTACTCAGAGGCTAAATTAAATGATGACAGAGAAATATGAACACTGAACACAGCAATTAAGCAAAATGAATAAGATCATTTTGATGCAATGGTGCATTGAAATGGCTGATAATGAAATGGAACTGAAATGGCTGAAAAAGTAAGTTAGAAACATTTGCTACAAAATGTTTCAAAATTGGGCTGGGAAGGTGGCTCAGTGGTAGAGTGCTTGCCTTGCATGCATGAGGCCCTGGGTTCAATTCCTTAGCACCACATAAGCAGAAAACGCTGGAAGTGGGACTGAGGCTCAAATGGTAAAGCACTAATCTACAGCTGAAGAGGTGAGGGACAGCGCCCAGGCCCAGAGTTCAGGACCCACGACCGACAAAAAAAAAAGTTTCAAAAAAATTTTTTAAAAGTTTAAATAACTGTTAAATGATTAAAAAGGCATCCAAGTAGTGGTATTCTACAGTCAATCTGAGACCAACTGAACAGAGCTCCCAGTGTAAGAATTTGCAGGGCAGATGAGACTAATCACTGAAGGTTTATTGAAGGTGAAGGACAAAAGATGTAGATTGGTATTGAAGATGAAGATTAGAGGCAATAATTGAAACCATGTCAGCGTATAAACACCTGGACCCTGTAAGTGTAAAGGAACCAAAGGGCCTAAGGCTAGGATCTGCTTAATGCCTATGATCAAAGTGCGGGGAAAACAATAGATGGCAATGAAGGGGATGAAAGAGGGTCAGAGTTAGAAAAGAAATTACAACAGATGTCAGGAAAAGAGGTAATTAGCAGTGTCAAATAAACTGAAGAAATCAGAGTATGAAAACTTAAAGTTGCTATTTTAAAATCAATTTTCTTGGCTTACAGTTTTCTACTGTTTTACAATAAAGTATTTAAAATGAGTTTTTGTTATCTAGTCATACAATCTCATCTTTTAATTAAAAATATTTTAGAAATTAAAGAAAAAATCAATTGCACTAAAAGATTATTTTAATGTCTAAAGACTAAAAAGAATTTAAAGAGTCTTTTGTTCTTTGATTATAATAACTAGGGTACTGAAATGCACAAGCCCACTTTACTAATTTTAGATCTTTAATGCAAAAATTTCAACAGACTAATATGAATAATGCAGATTATCTTCACTTTGTATCCCACAAAATTCAGTTTTCCCACCTCCACAGAACTTTATGCATATTTTAACAGGCTCTATGAAACTTTAAAACAGACAGCCTGAAATCAGAAATTTACTCCTGAACCGATTCTACACAGTAAGCTTTCACCAAAGAGCAAATGTTTACAATTAATTATAAACTTCTGAAAACAGAGGTCCACAACTGGAATGTTAGCAGACCTTTAACTATGGTAGAAGGAGTGGGCGCCACTCTAATCACTAAGGCCTGCTGACAATTACTAAACTCATTTCGGTTTGCCACAGAGACAAACAAAATTTCTGTTCATTATAACTTTACTGGAATATGATGTCATAACATAACCATACTGAAACAATCTGCTGATTTTCTTACCAAAATATTAATTGCATACTAAAGAGCCCTTAGGGCCTCTTCTCTTTTGGTCATCAAATATGACTCTACACATGTGCATGTGTATGCATGCATGCTGATATGTATGTATATACATTAAATCACATAAATATCAGAGGAAAAATTAAGTACCTTTTAGTTCTGACATAAAAAGCAAAGTATTCTAGCACTAACAACAGGAAATACCAAAACCGGACGCCTGACTTATTTCATTCCAGTTTCACTTCATCCTCCCACCTAACAATGATTCTTAATAATATACCCCACGTGGTTTGAATAGCTATCACATCTTCTCACAACATTATGACAATTAAGATTAGCCAGAGCACTCTGATTAATGGCCTCCAGACTGAGTTACAGGAGAGATGATGCAGAATGCTTCATCACATAGAGCACTGTGTGTCAAGGTCCTTGATTCCAAGTATTTATTTCCTTCGCTAAAGAAACACCCAGTTTATTAACTTTAGAGACCGGTATATTCTATTTAATGACGTTCTGTTTTTATTTCTAACATGAAGCTCACTTTTGGTAAAATATCTAGAAAACAACAAATTAGTATATATTTAACTGTTTATATGTAAAATGGGGGGGGCACTCTGAAGTTGAAACTCAGGGCTTCATACCTGGTTAGGTAGGTACTTTACCACTTGGTTTGAGTTACATCTCCAGCCCTTTTTGCTCTGGCTATGTTTAAGAAAGGGTCTTGCTTTCTGCATTGGCCAGTCTGGACAGCAATCCTATTTACGTTTCTTGCAGTAGCTAGGGTAACAAATGTGTATCACTGTGCCCTGCTGTTTCTGTTTAGATGAGGTCTCATGAACTTTGTTTGCCCAAGCTGGCATCCAAAGGCAATCCTCCCAATCTCACTCTCACTCATAGCTAGGATTACATGTTTGGGTCACTACACTCAGCCGAACATAGCTATTCTTGAATGATTTTCAGTTAGAATTATGTGGTAAAAGCTTAGATTCCCATACTGTTACTGCTGTTAAAAGATGAACTATGAAAACCGCTTCTAGGTTTATTTTTGCCAGTTCCAGGGTTTAAAGTCAGTGAGACTCTCCTTATTTGTTCTCCTTTATCCATGACTGACACTCTACCACTTGAACCATGCCTCTTTTTGCAGATTAACTGGGGAATCTCTTGTGACTTTTCTTTCAGGACTGGTTTCAAACTGCAAAACCCCAGATCTCATCCTTCTGAGTAACTAGGATTACAGGTTTGAGTCACCTGTGCTGAGCTCTTCCAGGTTATTAATAGGTCAAATGATTTCTCCAACCCACTACCTTGAAAGTATAGTCCCACTTTTCAGAGAATCATTTTTAGTGCTGGTTAAGAATACAGATTCCTTCATCTGCTGCATGAAGAGTCCAGGGGATGGAAATAGAATCTTAGTTTGCCCTAGTGACTTTTGCATACTGAAGGTCTAGAAGTCCTGCAACAAATCTCATCACATTTTCATACACGAGGATCTATGCAACAGACAGTTGCTTCAAACACCATTCAGAGGAGACATCATATGCCCTCTTTATAGCACAATAATTGTTTATGTATTTGTTTCTCATTCAGTCCTGGGGGACTCCTGTCAGACTAGGAGTCCCCCCGGTCCCCTTCCCCTAAATGAAAGCCCACAATTACACATCAGACATGTTCTTCAATGACTGCTGAAACAGAACTCCACAAGGAATTCTTGCGTTCCTGAAAGAATATTGAACCCAAAATAGACACAACTAAGTAACACCAAATGAGAAGTCAGAATGGTAGCATTAAAAGCCTCTCTGCCTAACAGTCTTAATTTTACAATGGCTGCATTCAAGGTGTTTTTTAAAGCATAGGTGCCCCCTCTTTCTGCTAGAAATCATACAAATAAGTATTTTTAAAAGCTTTAAATAAAAGCTTCCTTTCTTTAGATTCCCCCCAAAGTCTTTAAATTTCACCTATCCTTGAGATACATAAAACAATACAATGAAAAAGGTTAGATATTTGCTTCCTTTGAGTTAATGCTTCACATTCCTCATACAGTTGTTTTTTACATGAAAGGAAGACTTTCTATTCACTTCTATTTGGTAGTTAATAACAATGTTCTACACCATATACCTTTGCCAACCCTCCGTAAAGTTACTTCACTCAATACCTTCTTTCCAAACTCCTTCTGCATTATCTTTCTAAACAACTAAAACCCATTTGTCCTCACTATCATTCTGTGAGTGCTTAATTCTCCAACATCTTGACTTTGCAAAGTATCATTTTTACAAGGTGAGAAAGATATATTCCAAATAATAGTAGGACATTTTTTACAAAATTGAAAAATAGTTGCTTCATTTTATTTGATAGCATTACTCATAAATTTTCAGTAAAACTCAAACATCCGTAACTCCTCTACAGGTTTATGTCCTAAAATATATGAAAATGTTATCTTCTGATCTTACAGGGAAAGGCTGTGGATTCTGCATTTATTTCTAAAATGACTGAAAACAGAAAGGTTACTTAACCTTTCTATTTCACAGTTTACTTCTCTGTAAAATATTCATAGAGTCTATAGTTAAAGAATTTTAAAGGCTAAAACTTAGAATTCAAATGACATGATGATTATTTTGACTCTCTGAACACTTTCTGGCACTGCTAAGCCAAATTCTTTCTCTTGCAACAGAAAAATAACAAGTTTTATCAGAAAGCTATAAAATAGCCTTGGCATATTTTCAAACTTGTACATATACAAAATGTCTAGATAGACAGCTCTTTCTTCACATCTATAAAATTTAAAAACATATCTTCAATGGAATCTGAGTGTTGATTCTTGAAAAATTCCAAATATTAGGAGTGATTTGAAAAGATTCGTGGACAGCTGAAAATAAATCTTAACAGAGAAATAAGGATATTTTGTTCTATTTGGAGAAATGCTTTCTTGTGTTTTAAACACCTAGGAAAAAATGTAGAAAGACAAACACTGAAATCTGACATGGGTTGTCTGAAGTGAAAAGTAATAAATAACAATCTTTTCTTTCATAATTTCAACTTTTTAAAAATAACTGGCCATAGTAGGGTAAAAATGGAAGGAAATATTTAGCTGAAGCAAATTTAGTCTTTGTCCAAACAAAGGCAAATCTGTATTCAAAATCAAATATGATCAATTAGCAGGATAACTTATATAACTTAGACTATGAGCCAAGAGAATGAAGCACTTGCACTTTGTCATTGGCACCACTACCTCGATCAGGACTATGGAAAGCAGAGCATGTTATCAAAGAGCCTCAGTACTGTAAACAAACAACCACCACCACCCCTCAATACCGCATTCTATCCAACAGAAACCTTCTCTTGAGAGAAATCTAGATAAATCATCCTCACCATCACCAATATCATAATTAGGGCAAAAATATACAAAGCACTAGCTATATGCCAGATGCTATGCTAAGCATTTAAATACCAATCTCATTCCATCTCCATTCAACTCACAACTTCATTTTACAGATGAGAAAATTGAAGTATAAAGATGTTAAGTAAGTTTCCGAAGGCCACCCAACTTGAGCCACCTACTGAATCCAACCAGTCTCATTCCCAAACCCACACTCCTAACCACTATGCTGCATCAACTGGATAAACTGCACAAGTGCTAGCTATAAACTCCAGAGAAGCCGTGTAGGACTTGAAGTGTCAGGGCTGCTCAAGTAAACTAAACTTAACTGAAGTTCATTAACTTACTTCTAACAACTTTATGTTTATGAAATCCTAGCTGGTTATGATTATTATTCCTTCAATGTATTACCAAATTCTGTTGACCAAATTTTAATTAAAATGCCATATTTCTTTTTTTTCTTTTTTTGTTTTTTTTTTAATTTTTATTCTCTTGTAAAGATGCTGTACAGAGGGGTTACAATTACATCAGTAAGGAAATGAGTACATTTCTTGTTGAGCATTGTTACTCCTCCTTCATTTTACTCCTATTATTCTTTACCTTCCTTACTTCCCCCACACCTCGACCCAAGTTGTAAACGTTCATTTCCAATATAGTGTCTTGTGAGTATCATTGTTGCAATATGAATAGTATTGACATCCTCTTTTTTTTTTTGGTCAGTTGTGGAGTTTGAACTCTGGGCTTGAGCACTCTCCCTGTGCTCTTCAGCTCAAGGCGAGCACTCTACCGCTTGAGCCACAGCGCCACTTCCGGTTTTCTAGTCGTTTATTGGAGATAAGAGTCTCACAGACTTTCCTGCCCAGGCTGGCTTTGAACCTCGATCCTCAGATCTCAGCCTCCTAAGTAGCTAGGATTACAGGTGTGAGCCACCAGTGCCTGGCTGACATCCTCTTTTTTTTAACTGGTATTGTTAAATTAGATCCCATTTGCTCTCAATGGCCCAAAACACTTTATGTTTTACAGAAATTCAATAAAACTCTCTGTTAACTCATCCGAACTAGTTGTATTTCTTCAGAGTGGCAGAAATGATAGAGGTGGCTTATTCTGTTATTACTTATTCTATTACTTCTAAGGTAATGAAATCTTTTTCTTTTTCTTCTGGTCTCAGTCTGGTAACTTATACATTCCTACAAAATTACCCATTTCATTCAGATTCTAAAATTGTTTTTTATCAGGAATTGTACAATGAAGTCCATGTATGAGAATGTTTACTTTCTCTATGCAACTGCAGTTCCCACTCCACCATCCATTAGCAGGCCATATTCTGCTTATTTGTGGTTAAAACCCGTATTTCCTTACTTTGCATTTACATAGACCTCTAGGTATTCCTAAGAACAACATATTGGATGGCAAATATTCTATCATTCTAGGTAGTAATTAAACATTGTGCATTCATTTTCTTTCTCAAACTTACTATTTTTCTAATTTCTTGTGTTGAATATTGGGCTTATTTTCATAATATCATTATTAATGTAGATTCACAGTTAATAAATTTGCTTCTCTTAGGATTTATTTTGTTTGCACTGTAATATTCTCAAGAGAGAAACGTACTAGTGTTTTCTAAATATGCTTGGCAATGAAGCCTGTTTTAATAATCCATCATGTGTATCTATGAAACTTATCTTGGCATACACTACTGTAGGGATTTTGACTAGGGTAAGAATCTGAATTCTGCAGCACTTTAATATATTTAAAGCTTTTATTCAAAAAAATAGAGCCAATTTTTTAAATTTCTTTATATTTTAAGAAATGATGATGAAAGCTGGGCAGCAGTTGCTCACAACTGTAATCCTATCTACTCAGAAGGCTGAGATCTGAAGACTGAAGTTCAAAGTCAGCCCAGGCAGGAAAGTCTATGACACTCTTATTTCCAATTAACTACCAAAAAAACAGAAATGGCGCTGTGTCTCAAGTGGCAGAGCACTTGCCTTAAGCTAAAGAGCTCAGGGACAGCACCCAGGCCCATAGTTCAAGCCCCATGACAGAAAGAAAGAAAAGAAAAGAAAGAAAGAAAGAAAGAAAGAAAGAAGGAAAGAAAGAAAGAAAGAAAGAAAGAAAGAAAGAAAGAAAGGAAGGAAGGAAGGAAGGAAGGAAGGAAGGAAGGAAGGAAGGAAGGAAGGAAGGAAGGAAGGAAGGAAGGAAGGAAGGAAGGAAGGAAGGAAGGAAGGAAGGAAGGCAGACACAGAACTTCTTACAAACTTACAGTAAATAAATACTGAAGGGCTGGGAAGGTGGCTCAGTGGTAGAGCGTTTGCCTTGCATGCTTGAGGCCCTGGGTTCGATTCCTCAGCACCACATAAGCAGAAAAAAAAAGCCAGAAGTGGCGCTGTGGCTCAAGTGGTAGAGTGCCAGCCTTGAGCTGAAGAGCTGAGGGACAGCGCCCAGGCCCAGAGTTCAGGTCTCACAAACGGAACCCCCAAAAAAAATTTTAAAAAATACTGAAAAGATTTTTAGATTTAGAGCAAAATCAACTTGATTTAACTTACAACCACTAGATATATCACAGTGGGCAAAAAGTTTATGTTCTATAGGACTCATAAGTATTATGAATGGTTTTGCCAATGCCAACCATCTCAACCTTATTCAAGTGGAAAGCCAAGCAGAAATAATTGTTTGCTTCCCAAACATAACAGCATAGCTATGTATTTACTTAGGGAAATTTTCTGTATGTAATTGTATGTATATGTATGTGTTGTTGTTTTTGTTTTTTTTTTTGGTCAGTTGTGGGGCTTGAACTCTGGGCCTGGGCGCTATGCCTCAGCAATTCAGCTCAAGGCTAGCACTCTACCACTTGAACCACAGCGCCACTTCCGGCTTTTTCTGCTTATGTGGAGCTGAGGATTCGAACCCAGGGCCTCATGCATGCAAGGCAAGCACTCTACCACTGAGCCACCTTCCCAGCCCCTGTATATGTATGTGTGTATGTATGTGTTTGTTCATAGTCTGCACAAAAACCATTGTTAAAATTTTTTAAAGAAATACAATTTCAAGTTTTCAATACATGTTCACTAAATTCTACATGTGTAAAATCTAATACATATTTCTATGTGTTAAGAACATTATATAGAAACTATGGCTTTTCTTTCTTTAGTTCTAAGAATATTTCTGTAATTCAGTTCCATCTTTGGTTAAGGATGCTTTGAAATTGTTTTTTAAAAGTCACTAGCTTAGTAAAGATTTTAAGTCCTTTCCAGTAACAAAATGATTCATGAAAAGAGTCCTTTAAAATTTTTTTTAAACTTGAAATACTGTTTTCCCATTATTTAAGCCTATAAGCTCATATTGAGAAGTTTTTCTAAAATATAAAAAAATGGAAGCATACATATAGAAATATATTAACTACATTTTAAAAAGAGGTTTTATGTCTTTTAAGACAAGTAATTTTTGTGAGGTCTAAATACAAGATTCAAATGCATAATTATGTTTTCACTTGAATCTTACTTGAGCTCCAGAAATTGTTTGCTTTGTTACAATGTCCAACCCAGACATCTCTTCCAGTGCTTTTGCTGATCAGAATTAGCTATCAACTTTGGATGCATGCCCATGGAAAATGCTCCCAAAAGTAACACAGAGACATTACATCAACTGTACTACAGAAAGATTAATGTGCTTTGTTTGGAAATGCAAACACTAATTACACTTACTGCATTCTTCTAGCATTTTTTGTCTCTTTCACCCACATCTAAGCAAATGTGGTTGTACATCTGCATATAGTTTAATAACAATAATGTGTAAGTTAATAGATATCCATTGGAATATAAAAAGTTCACTTGGCTTTTTCCCAGCTAATTGTTTTTACAGCTTGATTTCACTTTATGTATTAGCAGCATTCATAAAAAAAAGTTTACATAAAGCAAATATTTTCATACTAAATCCCATTTTCCCACTGTTACTCAATATTAAACCTTGAGCTATACTTCTATACGAAAATGTTGAGTTATATTTCTATATGAAAATGTGTTGGCTCCAACACATCATAAAAATTATAATTAAAAGTTTAAACATGAATGCCAAAGAATAGGTACATTTAATCAATTATTTTATCCTGTCACTTATGTGTTTCATACTCTTGCATTCAGTAGGAGATACATCTTTCAAATAACAAACCATGAACTTTAAAAGTAACTTAATAAGGGCTTAAAGTAGAAATACAATTGTGTAGCTAGAATTACTTCATTTAAATATGCTGTCAAAAATTTCAGGTACTACAAGTAGTCTGACATTATCAGCAATAATCATTCAAAGAAAGTTCATGAGACTACTATCTCTAAGACAAAAAAAAGTGGGAGAAGTAGAGTTGTGGCTCAAGTGGTAGAATGCTAGCCTTGAGCAAAAAAGCTCAGGAATAGCCTCCTGACCCTGATTTTAAGCCCCCGGGACTGGCAGAATTAGAAAAAGAAAAAAACAAAAAACATGGCAACAAGCATATTGATAAAGATGCCATATTGATATGAGTCTGACCACCACACACAGGAAGTGATCAAATACATTAGAAGTTTTGTAAGATTAACAGTTCCCACTTCCAGTTACAACAGGTTATTCCTACTCACAATAGAGAAAAAACTGTATTTATCACATTGCAAGTTTCTTTTTTTGTTATTTTTTTGTTTGTTGCTTTTTGTTTTTGACACAGTATCTTGCTCAGATTAATCTAGAGCTCACTATGTAGCCCACTCTAGCCTGGAACTCACAATCATCCTGATTAAGGCTCTTGTGGTGTTCTGAGAATATAGACAAGAGCCACCATAACTGATTCCTGTAAATTCTTATATATGGGCAAAGGTGTTTTTGAGGATAATTTGAAGTCAGTCATGATACTTTAGTAATTTCCAAAACCTGATGTTCACATGAATTAGTAAAGAACCACAGGAAAGCAATGAACTGGGCTAGAGGATCAGTTCAGACCTTTATTAGTGTGCAAGCCTGACCAAGATAAACATGGTGCCAGAATAAAGAAGGCTCAGGAAATAAGTTGTCTGTCTTCCTTCTTGGATATTCCAAAATATTTCTATAATGCTTCAGCAACCTCTCATGCTTTTTGTTATTGCCTCATAAATAATGACCTTAAGCTACCAGCTCCTCAAAGAAGAGCAAAGAGAGCAGGCACTGCTACTCCTTTGGGGGAGGTCCAGGAAGGATGAGTCAGGTGGACAGAGCTCTAGCCTTTCATCTCATACTCAGTGGTGTCCAAACAATGCTGGTTCTAAAGTAAGGACAGTAGTTTCACAATTCTTTAAGAAACCTCACATTGGCTCATGGATAGTTCAAAAGTGCCAATGCACTTTAAGATTAGTAGGTAGTGGGCAAAAAAATTAAGTGTAAAATAATGAGTATTACTATGTCAACTTTAAAATTTTTATGTCTTATGTCTTAAGGGAAATTTATTTACATGTTGTGATTATGTTCCATACCAATCACAGTATAGGTGTCTAGAAGCTCATTTATCCTCAAAGAAAGGCATCTTGATCAGAGAATGTGAGAATGTTAACAAGTCATAAGGAAATAAAGAAATTAAGTGGGTCAAGAACTTAGTAACTAAAACCAAGAGAAAGCCTGGGAAATTAATGAATGATAAGCTCCCAGAAAACATGAACTGAGGAAAGCAGTAAGATATGATGAGAATAATACCTGAGATGATTAATTACACAGTCCAAATATTACTGCCAGAGAACTTGAACATTACCCAGAAGGAAAAGAGAATAACCAGACAGCTGAGGCTACTTATGTTGATCTCAATGAGAAATGGAGGAGCACAAAAATAACTTAATTCCTATTTTAAAATAGAATATATAGATAGCTAAAGAGTTCAATACATTTTTTTAAATGTCTTGTTGCCTTTATTAGTTTGGAAAAGGCTTTCTATAAACTCCTAAAAAGACATGATGTCAAGCAAAAACTCTATTCAAACCCAGTATGTAAGATTCCTTAAGTAGGGCAGGGATGGTGGCTCAGTGGTAGAGTGCTTGCCTTGCATGCCTGAGACCCTGAGTTCGATTTCTCAGCACCACATAAGTAAAAAGAAAAAAAGCCGGAAGTGACACTGTGGCTCAAGTGGTAGAGCACTAGCCTTGAGCTGAAGAGCTGAGGGACAAGCGCCCAGGCCCAGAGTTCAGGCCCCACGACTGGACCAAAAAAAAAAAAAAAAAAAAGATTCCTTAAGTAGTAGAGGAAATTATATGGAGAATTCTGAAAACCTGAGACTCACATGAGAGTAAAGTAAAAATGCATCTTAAGCAAATTTTACTTATTATGTTTTTTGCTACTTTCTTAATAATTTAAGAAACAAAAGAAAGATTTGCAAATCTGACTGTACAATCTTATTTGCAAAGGGAACACTTATGAGACAAAGAAACCTGCAACACAATGAGAGATTTAAGACTCTGAGAACTCTAAAGTAGGAGAACGATCAAGACTGACAAGAGCATGACCACAGCAATCTCCCAGGAAGCTAAATTACCCCAGTTATGCAGAAGAAACATGGACAGAAACTGAACACTTCAGAGCTGGTTAACTCATGATGAAGTCAAGTAGATGAAGAGCTAAACTTATAATCTTACTTGTCACTTGTCTGTTGTTTTATCAAAATGTAATTCTAGTAAAATCAAAATAAGCATATCCTTTTACTTCTCAAATTTAAGCAAGCCATAACTCCCCTGAAAGTGCTTGAGAACCCTTAAGGAAACCACATAATTCTTCAGCAAAGGGAAATGTTTAAAGTAAATGATGCACAGGCTATTTCCAGGACTGGAGTCCCTAAAGGCCAAAAGGAGACTGATTTCTGCTCACACACATACGACAAAGGAAGTCTCACTCACTGAGGTCCTAGTGTCTGCTATCTAGCATGATGCCTAGCACTTTAAAAGGAGTCAAACAATATTTATTAAATGATGGTGCAATCATAGCTAAACTTTCTAAGCAGTTTACTAGATGCCTATATTGAGCATTCAGTGACTCAAGGAAATATTCGTAGTAGCCCTGGGGAAAACACTATTACTATTTCCATTTTATAGTTGCAAAACTAAAGAACAGAGAGATTAGGTAACTTGGTCTAGGTGGAGCCAGGTAGATGGGCTCCATAAGTCCCTTAAACCACAATATTACACCACTATCATCTCCCCAAGGTGAGCAAACATGAGGAACAAAATGGGATGAACCAAGGCCAGGCTCGTGTCCATGTGTGAGTAAAGCAAATCAGGCCTCAGAGGAAGCAAGTTCAAAGTAAAAGAATCGTGTAGGATCCGGCTAGGGAAGGTCAGGGGCAGACTCCCTTAATTGTAACAACAGGCTCCAAATCTATAGACCTGGGGAATGAATTCATCTTGAGGCAGCTGCTTTCACCCTTGCTTATAAAATGGAGGCATGTGAGAAGCTTTAAAAAAAAATAATAACAGTAAATCAGTAAGAAAAAGTTACTAAAGCAATAGAAAGTCAGGCCAATTAACCAGCAAAAAGCCAGAACATCTATATCCTACCACTTACTGTTTTTTTAGAACTCTTTACAAGGTGTCTCCAATTATTCCTTTCCAAACTGAATGACATCAACTGTTTCTGGAAACACACACACACACACACACACACACACACACACACTACACACACACTACACACACACACACACACACACACACACACACACACACACACACACACACAAACACACACACACAGAGTCTGTGAACATTCAAATGGTTTCAAAAGAAAATGCTACCCCTACTGTGTATGTGCTGGGGCATGCACATGCCTGCGCATGCGTGAATGTGCATATGTGCGTGTGTGTGTGGGTGTGGGTGTGGGTGCGTGCACGTGTGCGTGCTGAGGATTGAACTCAGCCTCAGTGCTGTTGATGAGCTTCTTTTGCTCAAGGCTAGTGATCTATCACTTAAGCCACAGCTCCACTTCCAGCCTTTTTTAGTAGTATATTAGAGATAGGAGTCTCACAGACTTTCCTGCCTGGGCTGCTTCAAACCATGATCTTCAGTTCTCAGACTTCTGAGTAACTAGGATTGCAAATGTAAGTCACCACTATCCAGCTCCCTATCCCTAAAAAACTTGACATGAACTATGATCAGTATTTTGGCACAAAAAGAAAACAAATACAAACTCTTTAATATATTGTTTAGGATGTATTCATTTTGATAAGAGAGCTTAATTATAGAACGTTTTTTCTATATGATAATATATCAATTTTACTAGTTCTTTTGGTCTTGGGATAGTTTGTGTTCTATATTTTTAGTCTACTTGCCAATCCTTTTATATGAGGCCAAGGACACTCTGGGGAATCAAACCCAGTCTCCTTAAGTAGGGTATTATCCTCAAATGATCTTTTTTTGTTGTTGTTTTTTGTTTTGCTAGTCATGGTGCCTGAACTCTGGGCCTGGGCACTGTCCCTCAGCTCTTCAGCTCAAGGCTAGTGCTCTACCACTTGAACCACAGCACCACTTCCAGCTTTTTCTGCTTATGTGGTGCTAAGGAATCGATCCCAGGGCCTCATGCATGCAAGGCAAGCACTCTACCACTGAGCCACCTTCCCAGCCCCTCCTCAAATTATCTTTATACCTAACAAACTAATAAGAATAGAAACTGAAAATACTTAAGAATTATTTTTCTTTTCTTTTCTTTTTTTCTTGCTGGTCCTAGGACTTGAACTTGGGGCCTGGGCACTGTTCCTAAGCTTCTTTGTGCTCAAAGCTAGTGCTCTACCACTTGCTCTACCACTAAGCTTTTTCTGAGTGAAATTGGAGATAAGAGTCTCACAAACTTTTCTGTCCAAACTGGCTTTGGTGATCCTCAGATCTCAGCCTCCAGAATAGGTAGGATTACAGGCGTGAGCCACTGGCACCCAATTCTTAAGAATTCTTAAGTGATGGAGATGCTGTTCTTCTTACAGAACATGTGACCCTACATTTTTTGTGCTGACAAGAATCTAATACAGAAGGATCTACAAAAGGAATGGGACTGAAAATCAAAGTCATTGAAACCTAGCAGCATTCATCTATAGCTTTTTTCATCATAAGAAAATAGTACTACAGGGCTAGGAATGTGGCTTAGTGATAGAGTGATTGCCTAGCATGCATGAAGCCCAGGGTTCAATTCTTCAGTACCATATAAACAGAAAAGGCCAAAAGTGGAGCTGTGTCTCAAAGTGGTAGAGCATTAGCCTTAAGTGTTAGAGAGCTATATTTGGTGTAGATACCTTCTTTCTTTTCAACCGTCTCAGAAAACTAACTTTTTGTATTACAACTAAAACTGACATTTAAAAACACAGCATTTTAAGTAAATAAAGACAGTTGGTACACCATTAAAACTTCATGATTAATGGTGAACACTAAAACAACATTTCATTAACCTTGTTCTAATTTGATGTTTTAATTTCTTCCAAACCATTTATGAAGAGAAATAAATCCATCTTCAAAATTACTGAACTGTGGAAACAAAAATTGAACCAATCAGCTCAAAAGTCAACTAGTGGGCTAGCTATCAAATAGACATCACAATATCTACATCAAATTATATAAAATTACCTGGTAATATTCAAATCAAATAAGCAAAACATTCTAAGACTACTATTTGTGTTAGGAAAAAAGTAAACTGCTAACTCATTCAGCCAGTTAAACTCAAGGACATTATTCTGTAAAATTATCTGAAAAAAAAATATTTAAAAAAGGACATATGCCTATCAAAGTCAACTTCAAATATAAGCATTTTCCCCATTAAATCAAGTACACAGGAAAAATATAAAACTATTCTAAAACACAAAATCTTTTCATTAGATAAATTAATTGTACAAAGGACTTATTGTGACATTCCCATTCTTGGATTAAATTCACCCTCTATTACTCTTTCATAGGTCTTCTCCACATGCCTTCATTTCTTAAAATTCAAATACTTCCTGGAATAATATACAATATTCACACTGTTTACTGATCAACAGGAAAAAAGAAAATGAAATTAAAATGTTTCATTTATCAAAAAATAGAAAAGGACAGAACCATCAGGTACAAATGTGTAAAAATTATTAGAGGGCAATGATTTGGAGAATTTGTCATATGGAAGACCTTAGGCATCTGTAGGTAAATAGGTCCAAGGAGATCACCACTGAGGAAAAATGTGCAAATACTCAATTTGTAGTGTCCAGTGCATGCTACAAGGTGGACCTTTGAATAATTTTTCAAATAATTCCACCCAAAATCTCTACCTTTCAACAGATTTATAACTTTTTACTTTATTACTTAAGTATATTCACTTCATACTTTTTGGAAGGCCTACTTTCACAAAATTAAAGGCAAAACACAAAAGGATTTAAATACAACTGAAGATAACTCAACTCTCTAAGAGCTTCTCATATCAGCTGAGGCTATATATGTTCAGGGCGTTAATTTTTTACATTTGCAATTTCTATTATTTATTTTTATTTTTTTGCCAGTCTTGGGGCTCAGGGTCTGGGCACTGTTACTGAGTGGTAGCTTAAGGCTACCACCCTACCACTTGAGCCACAGAGCCACTTCTGCCTTTTTCTATTTATGTGGTACTGAGGAATCAAACCCAGGGCTTCATGCATGCTAGGTAAGCACTCTACCACTAAGCCACATTCTCAGCCCTCTTTTATTTCTTAAAATGAGTTGTTTTTATCACAGTTGGTCAAAAGTATTGTACAATAATACCTGTGATTAAAGCAGGCTCATTGTACATAAAATGTAGCTTTCTATATTTCATAAATGTATCAATAAATCCCTAAACTCTCACTCACTCAATATTAACCAATGGCTACCACACTTTCTAAAAGAGGCAGACAATAAATACCTTAGACATTGCAGGCCCAATGTTGTCTGCATATCTCTTGAACACTGCTGTAGTGTTGTAGCATGAATACAGTCCTAGATAATACATAAGCCAGTATGCATGGCTATACTCCAATAATATTTTATTAATTGATAATATAATCTCAATTAAATGTAATTTTCACACATCATCAAGTCTTTCTTTTTTTTGGTAAATCGTGGGGTGTGAACCCTGGGCCTGGGTGCTGTCCCTCAGCTCTTCAGCTCAAGGCTAGCACTCTACCACTAGAACTACAACACCACTTCCAGTTTTCTAGTGCTTAATTGGAGGTAAGAGTCTCATGGACTTTCCTTCTTGGGCTGGCTTTGAATCACGGTCCTCAGATCTCAGCCTCCTAAGAAGCTAGGATTATATGCATGAGCCACCAGCATATGGCCATCAAATATTTTTCTTCTTATTTCCTCTTCAAAGAAGTCTCTCTTTAAGTCTTTAGCCCATTTATTAATCAGGTAGTTGTTTATTTGAGGATTTGTTGTTGGGGAGGGGTTAATTTTTTGAATTCTAAATATATTTTACATATTAGGCCCTTGTCCGCTGTATGGCTAGTCGAAGATCTTCTCCCAATCCATGGGCTTTCTATTGATCTTGCTAGCTGTGTCCTTTGCCATTAAGAAACTGCAGTTTCATGCAATCCAATTTATCCAAACTTTCTTTGATTTGTTGTGTTTCTGGGTCTCCATTAAGAAAGTTTCAGCCTATGCCAAGGAGCCCTAGAGTTTTTCCTATTCCTTCCTGTAATGTTTTCAGGGTGTCTGCTTTGACTTTGATGGCCAATAGATACATGAAGTGCTCAACTTCTCTAGCCATAAAAGAAATGCAAATCAAAACAACATTGAGATTCTACCTCATCCCAGTAAGAATGGATATAATCAAGAAATCTAACAACAGCAGATATTGGAGAGAATTGTGGCCCAAAGGGAACTCTACTGCAGTGTTGGTGAGAGTGTAAACTTGTTCAACCACTTTGGAAAGCAGCATGGAGGTTCCTCAAAAGATTCCACATAGTGCTCCCCTATGACCCAGCAATCTCTCTTTTAGGCATTTACCCAAACAATCACAAACAAGGCCATACTAAAGTTACCAGCACAACTATGTTTATTGCAGCATTATTCTCCATAGCTAAGAAATGGAGCCAACCCAGATGCCCCTCAGTAGATGAATGGATCAAGAAAATGTGATACACACACACACACACACACACACACACACACACACACACACACACACACACACACAATGGAATTCTGTGCCTCCATCAGAAAGAATGACACTGTCCCATTTGTTAGGAAATGGAAAGACTTAGAAAAAAATTATACTAAGTCAAGTAAGCCAGACCCAAAGAAACATAGGTCCCATGTGCAATAACTAGTATACGTCTAGGATAACCTTACCAGACAAGTAAACAAGTAGAAAAGGCCAAAAGCTATGCACATATGACCATATAAGATGCTGCTAAGCGAAATCAACCCCAAGATAGACACACAAGAGGGTTTATCTTCGTTGCTGTTGTGTTTAATGTACTTATAATGTACTATGTAATTTCTTTTGTTTCTTTTATATGTTCTTCCCTATTGGTTTAACCCGTTTTCACTGTTTTTGATTCTGGTTCCCTCCATCTTGTATATACACTTTTCTAATTTGGGGAGGGGAAGGGAAATAACAACAACGCTGTAACCAAGATACAGGCTGACCCATTTTAACAATGAGATGTACAAGACACCATGCTAAAAACGAACTCTACAATGTTGGGGAGGGGGGAATTGGAGGTGGGGAGAGAAAGGATGGCTGGGGAAAAACAAAGGAGGGGGTAACAATGCTTGACAAGAAATGTACTCATTACCTTACTCATGTAACTGTAACCCTTCTGTAGGGTATCTTTACAATAAAAATTTTTTTTTAATTTTTCTTCTACTTTTTTCTCATGGTTTTTAAATGTGCAGCTTTAAATTATAAGAGTGATACAAAAAATAGCAACCCTGCTTTTGGTCTGTAAGCCATGGTTTGCCAGTCCCCAATTTTAAAATGCATCAACAGTATTTATTAGAAATATTTTCCAAATACTCTTCTCAATAATAAATTATACATAATGTTGCATTTTACTATACCATTATTTTTTAATTTTATTTTATTGTAAAAATGCTGTACAGAGGGGTTATAGTTACATGAGTAAGGTAATGAGTACATTTCTTGTCAAGCATTGTTATCCCTACCTGTTTTTCTCCTACTACCCCTTTTTTCCCCGACCTCCCTCACATCCCCACCCAAGGCTGTATAGTTCATTTCCAACATGGTGTCTTGTGAGTATCATTGTTGCAATAGGTCATCCTGTGTCCTTGTTTCAGCATTTTGTTATTCCCCGACCCCTCCCCAAATTAGATAAACGTATATACAAGATGCAAGGTACTAAAATCAAATACAGTGACAACAGGGGATATACCATAGGGGGAAGAACATACAAAAGAAAAAAAAATCACTTAGTACATTAAAAACAACAACAAAAATAAAGACGTCTTATGTCCATATCTTGGGAGTTCATTTCACTTAGAATCATCTTACATATGTACATAGCAATCATCTTACATATGTACATAGCTTTTGAGCTTTTCTGCTCATCTGATAATATTATCCCAGACATATACTCTGGAAAGCAGTATGTAGGTTCCTCAAAAGACTAAACATAGAGCTCCCCTATGACCCAGCAATCCCACTTCTGGGCATTTACCCAAATGATCACAAACAAGGCCATACTAAAGCTACCAGCACAACTATGCTTATTGCAGCATTATTCACCATAGCAAAGATAAGGAACCAATCCAAATGCCCCTCAGGTGAATGGATGGATGGATAGATGGATGGAATGGATCAAGAAAATGTGATACACACACACACACACACACACACACACACACACACACACACACACAGTGGAATTCTATGCTTTCATCAGAAATAATAACACCGCCTCATTTGTTAGGAAATGGAAAGACTCGGAAAAAATCATACTGAAGTAAGCCAGACCCAAAGAAATATAGGTCCCATGGTTTCCCTTATTTGCAATAATTACTATACCATTATTTTTTCCATATACTAACTTTACCATTATCCACTAAGTTAATGGTTAGAAAAAAAAGAAAGCTAAGAGAGCTAAAATATTATTCATATTTCAAAGGCACAAAAAGGAGGCAATAGGGCTGGGAATGTGGCTTAGTGGTAGAGTGCTTGTCTAGCATGCGTGAAGCCATGGGTCTGATTCCTCAGTACTGCATAAACAGAAAAGGCCAGAAGTGGTACTGTGACTCAATAGGTAGAGTACTAACCTTGAGCAAAAGAAGCTTAGGGATAGTGCCCAAGCCTTGAGTTCAAGCCCCAGGACTGCCAAAAAAAAAAATCAAGAAAAGGGCTGGGAAGGTGGCTCAGTGGTAGAGTGCTTGCCTTGCATGCATGAGGCCCTGGGTTCGATTCCTCAGCACCACATAAGCAAAAAGAAAAAAGCCGGAAGTGGCACTGTGGCTCAAATGGTAGAGTGCTAGCCTTGAGCTGAAGAGCTGAGGGACAGCACCCAGGCCCAGAGTTCAGGCCCACGACTGGACCCAAAAAAAAAAAAAAAAAAAAAAAAAATCAAGAAAAGAGAGGCAATAAAAAGAAAAAAAAGGGACATTTCACTACACATTCCCTAGGTCATAAATTTCACGTGGAATTAAACTTAAGTCTATGTATTTGCCCACTGAAGTTACTGCATACATTTATGCCAAATTTAGAACTTCATTAACCCCCAATGAAATATAATATTAAAATGTGGTCAAAAAATTCTGGCATTTTCATAATTAATGCTATTCCATATGGTAATAATGAAATGTCTTAGAAGAATCACAGATCTAATATAAAAACTATGTTGTTTTAGCTTACCTATTTTTTAATTTTTTATTTACAAATACACAAAAGGGTTATGAGTTAGCATGTCCAATTATGTGTACAGTGCATCTTGAACAGTCACTCCTTCCATCATCCTACCTCCCCATTCTACCTATCCCTTCCCCTACCAGTCACATTCACAGTTATATGGCTACATTCAGCCACCATTCCCTTTTCCATTCATCTTACCTCCTCCTATTAACCACATTCAAAATATGCTTCAACTTCCTGATATTCATTTTGTTAAACTGTTAATGGTTCAGAGCTGGAATTTGTGTTATCCTTGCTCAGAGGCCATGATAATCTTCTCAGCATCGTTCCAATCTCAATATTTGTGCTGCCGAAGAACCACAGTTTACCTTTAACTAGTTAAGATCTTGAGCACGTAATACAATCTAGTGTTTCCTAAAGTCTATTTTATATTCAAAGATAATTCATTAACATAATAGAGTTCTTGGCCTACTGAGTCTGAGAAATACTATCATTATACATTTCTACAAGATTTATAAAGTACATAAATAAGCACAGAAATAGTGTGGGGATGAAATCCATTGGTTTAATCTTGTACTTGCCTAACCTGTTCAATTACCTGCTTTGGTTCAGTACTTACATTCCAAAAATCTAAAACTGCTTAAAACATCCTTTGAATTTTTTCAAATCTCTCATACAGATTAGATAAATAAACCTATGGGATACAGGGAATATTGTTGTAAACTCTAACATCCTTTCAGGGAAATAAAGAGTCATGACATCATGGTTTCTTCAACACCTAGTAGCCTGCCCAGATCATCAAAAGTTTTACTTTTTTTTTTTTTTTTTGGGGGGGGGGATCTGGTCATGGGCCTGAACTCTGGGCCTGGGCGCTGTCCCTCAGCTCTTCAGCTAGGCTAGCGCTCTATCACTTGAACCACAGAGCCACTTCCGGGTTTTTTTCTCTGCTTATGTGGTGCTGAGGAACCGAACCTAGGGCCTCATGCATGCAAGGCAAGCACTCTAACACTGAGCAACCTTCCCAACCTTCAACACAAGTTTTGTTTCTGTTCCTATTCACTCATAAAAAGCTCTTCTTATTGACCTACTCATACTTCTACCCTGTTGTTTATCTATGTAAATATAGTTGGATCTCCTCCTACTTAGAAATGTGAAGAGGATGACTAGATTTTTTAGGTTAATATTGAAAGATCTAGCCACTTCCAGCTTCATCTCATGATATTACTTCTTTTTGCTTTTTGTAGATACTAACTCCATAGAGAAAAAAAACAGGGAAAGAAAAAAGACTAGAATGTCTGGGTGGGGTAGAGTATAATTTTAACTGCAATGGCCATGAAAGACAAGACTAAATAGATTACATTAGATCACCATGGTGGATGAGAAGGAGGGGGAAAAAAAAGAATAACACTCGAAAATGGGAGCATTCTTTGGAAAATGCAGCCAATGTGGTGAAAGTGTCATGATAGAGAGCAATGTGTAAGTGTATGTGTATATGCATATATATATGTATATATACATACACCTATACATACATAGATATATACACATATACACACAAGCATGTGTGTATATGTGCATATATTTGTGTATATGTGTTTATACACATATATATGTGAACATACAAAACCCATAAATACTCTATTCCTCTATGTATTAATGAACATGCTATCTTATACATATACACACAGGAAATCATCTGCACTTGATTCCTCCATGAGAGGAATAATGCTCCTGTGACACAGTCAGTGGAAGTGAAACTGGGTACACTCTAAAACCCCAAAAGTGCTTCTAAGACAAAAATGGAACATATACTTAGAGTTTAGTTTTAAATGTAGGGCTAAACTTAGTTTCAAACTAAGAGACAGAATTCATACAGAAAGAAGTCCATATGGTGAGAAGGCCAGTGAATCACAGCTGTGGTTTTGTTTTTTTTGTTTTTTGTTTTTTTTTTAGTCTGGTTGTGGGGCCTGAACTCTGGGTCTGGGAGCTGTCCCTCAGCTCTTTAGCTCAAGGGTAGTGCTCTACCACTTGAGCCACAGCGCCACTTCCGGCTTTTTTCTTTTTGGTTATGTGGTGCTGAGGAATCGAACCCAGGGCCTCATGCATGCAAGGCAAGCATTCTACCACTGAACCACCTTCCCAGCCCCATAGCTGTGGTTTTAAACACAATACAAAAAGATGTAAGGAAGCTGAAGCAGGCAGATCACAAGTCTGAGACCACAGGAAAACATTCATAAATAAGTAAATACTTAAGTGTATTCTCTGACCATATGGAATTATTGGAGTAAATGTAATAACAAAGGTAAAAGGACAAATCTCCAAGGACATAGTAAATACATATCTAAAACTACCTACAAGTCAAAGACAAAGTATCAAGAGAAATCTCAAAACTACACTTACTTGAACAAAACTGAACTACAACATGCCAAAATTTGTGAAATGCAGCTTCCTAACTTTCTAGAAAGCTAAACAATCCATACCATACTCCCCATCTATATATTCCTGATCATATACACCAAAGAAGCTAACATGTCCACAAAAAAAACAAACACAAATATAAGTAGTAGCTTTATTCATAACAACTAAAATCTGGATATCTTACTATACCATAGAACATTATAAAAAAAGTCACATGCTAAGCCAGTGCCAGGGACTCACACCTGTAACTAACTACTCAGAAGGCTGAGATATGAGAATGGTTCAAGCCAGCAGAGAAGTTTGTGAGGCTCCAGAAGTGGAGCTGTGGCTCAAGTGATAGAGCACTACCCTTGAGCAAAAAAGTTCAGGGACAGCACTCAGGCCCTGAGTTCAAGCCACAGGACCAGCACCAAAAAAAAATAGGGCACTAAATCATGTAAATAACATTCTTGGAATGATAAACCCACAAAAATGTAGAACAAACTGCTGGTTGAAAAGGGCTGAGGATGGTGGGCAGAAGGGTGATATGAAATTATAATAAAGGAACAGTAGCACTCTGCATGCACAGTTCTGTATCTCAAAATATGGTAAGGATATAATAAATACCCAATATGCAATTCTCTTTGACCTTTTAACCTCAGCCTTTAAAATCACCATAGTTCTTTACTGTAAATGGTTGTGACTTTCTGAAAAGGAATAGTTTGGGAATTTTTGTTTTTCCAATATGAATTTTTTTAATGAAGCTAATATGTGGTTTCTAAAGGCATCACACCAACAGAGAAGTTCAATGGCGTAACAGTTCAAAACTGTAAAACATAGAACAAGGTTTCCAAATGTTTCACATATCCGTAACACATGCTGGTCCTAAGGCTTGAATTCAGGGCCTGGGCACTGTCCCTGAGCTTCTTCTGCTCAAGATTAGCACTTTTACCACATGAGCCACAGCTCTGTGCTGAGGAAGGAGATGTGGGGAACAGTACTATCTATAAATAAAACTAGCATTCTAAATAAAAATAGCATTACAACTCACGCCTAAAATCCTAGCTACTCAGGAGGCCGAGATCTGAGGATTGTGGTTTGCAGCAGCCTAGGCAGGAAAGTCCAAAAAATTCTTACCTCCAATTAACCACCAGAAAACCAGAAGTAGAGCTGTAGCTGAAAGTAGTAGAGTGCTAGCTAGCCTTGAGCAAAAGAACTCAGGGACAGTGCCCAGACCATGAGTTTAAGCCCCAAGACCAACAAAACAAAAACTTTCCAAAGGCATTTAAATTAAGTAATTTCCAAAGAGGAGTGAATCCCCAGCAACTTAGGAAACCTAGTTACCCAGAACACCTTGTTTTCTGAGAACTGAGGTTAAATATATGTGTGTGTGAGATTATATATTATATTATATTTATATATAATTAAAGCATCTGTAGAAGGGATATGGTATGCAACATTTCCCATAATTCTTTCAAATCCTTTATCTTACAGAGTACCTTAAAATACTGGCTTAAGCAGTATATGTGTGTATACATACATATATGTATACTTTGATATATATAATATATACTTTTCAAACTTTATATATCTATTACAAACTTTAATTTAAAAGCCCTAATGTGTTTAGGTTAGTGAAGGTGAATGAAGAAAGCAAGACTTATTTTCATACCAATATCACAACCTCGTTAAAATTTTCAAATAGATTTTAGCTTTAACTAAAAAAAATTCCATTCATTTAAGTGTTGTAGATATTAAGCTCATATCTCAAAAGCATTCAAACATTTCAAACTCTTGTGCCAAAGATAAATTCATGCTGCCCTCTAATGGTTCAATTTAGTTTTTCCTGTATTACATGAGAAAGATGATGATAAATACAATTTCTTTATATTATAAATGAAGAATGACATCAAATAGTGAAGGGGGAAAAAACATCAATTTTGGGTATAATTAAATTCAAAATTAACTACATTTGCTATATTCATAATGAAGACTCCTGAATATCAAGTCATTTCCATTTCCATTTGCTTATGCATGTGTCAACCAAGTCAAAACTATAGACTTCTGCTGTGTATTCTGCAACCGTCTTCTCAAATTTAGCTTCTTTTCAAATAAGTCTATGACAATAATACTCCAGCTTAAGTGTTCATATCCCACTAAAGAATTAGGAAACTTATATACATTTTTACATGTTTACTATATCCAAAAATTTAAAGAGCATCTAACATTTTAATTAGCATACAAAACTTTTCATTAGAAAAAATAATAGCTTCTGTAATATAAAAAGTATATTTGTGGTTTATTTTAAAATTAACACTTTTACTACTTTAAAAGAATCCAAAGGAATCTAAATTACGCAGCAAGTTGATACATACCTACTTAAAAATACATATGCTCTATTAAATATGTCGGAAATTCTACATTGCTTTTTTATTTTCTTCAAGTTCCCTTTTGTTCCACTATCCCCATAGAACTTTAACTTGTAATACTTTATGGATGAAAATTTGTTGGCATTAGGTAAGTCCATAAGTACCAACATAAGTAACTTATTGAAGAGAATTCAGCAAGTAAGAGCAAGGACTGACAAATGAGATGACATCAACCAAAAAGCTATATATCTGACAAGAGATTAACAACCACTACATATAGGAAGCTCAAAAATGAACTCTCGAAGAACTAACATGCCATTTAATAAATGGGCAAATAAACTTAACAACCAGTTCTCAAAAAAAGTACAAATAGCCAACTAATACATAAAGAAACATCCCTGGCCATAAAAGAAATTCAGTCAAAACAAGATTAAATTGAGAGTTCATCTCAGTCCAGTCAAAGTAGCATCATCAAAAATATACAAATGCTAACAATGTGTAGCACTGCTGGTAAGAATGTAATCTAATGCAACCATTACAGAAATGAATATGGAGGATTCTCAAAAAACCAAAAATAGAAGGAGCAAACTATCTGGGGATATCATTCTTGGGCATGTATCTAAAAGAATGCAAGTCAGGACACCATAGAGGCTCACTCACATTCACTGCACCAGGATTTGTAATAGCTAAGCTATGAAAACACCCCAAATGTTCTACAACTGATGAACAGATCAAGAAAATGTGAAATACATATGCACACAATGGAATATTATTCAGCTATAAAGAAGAATGATGTTGTTTGCAGGGAAATCAATGGAACTGGAGTTCCAGGTTCAGAAGGAAAAATATTGCATTTTTTCTCAGAAAAAAAGAGGGAAGAAAAGAGGGGGAATAAAGGAGGGAGAGAGGGAGAGAGGGAGAGAGAGGGAGAAGGAGGAGAGAGAGAGAGAAAGAGAGAGAGAGAATACTGTGGCAACTGTTTGAGAGGAATAAAGAGAGGGGAGAGCTCAAGCTTGTAATCCTAACTATTCAGGAGGCTGAGATATGAGGATCGTGGTTCAAAGAAAGTTCATGAAATTCCTCTCCAATTACCTACCAGAAAACCAGAAGTGGAGCTATGGCTCAAGTGGTAAAGTGTTAGCCTTGAGCAAAAAAGCTCAGGGACAGTGAGTTTAAGCCCCTGAATTCAAGCCCCATGACCAACCAAAAAAAGGGGGGAAGGAGAAAAGAGAATGTTAGGGCATGCACAATATCAAAATATCTGTGAATAAAGAGAGCAAAATAGCAACCACTGAAAGCTGTTGAATAATAGGGGAGAGTAGAGATGGGAAAGTGAGAGTATAGACGAGGAACAACCTGATTGAAGTACTATATATGCTGTGTGAAATCCCATAGTGAAAGCTCTCTGAATAATTAATATACACTTTAAAAGAGAAAACATGAGTTACATAAAACCAGGTCTAGGATATAGGCACATTTAATAGAAGGAGAAAGGTAAACAGAGAATGGTGAAAGAAGGCAAATGTGGTCATCATACCTCATGTACATGTGTGAAAGGGGGAAAACATGTTGGGATTTGTTTGGGAAGGAGGTAGAGGGATGAAGGAGAGTGATGAAGGGGGTAAGTGTGATCAGATACATTGTATGCACATATGGAGGTGTCAGAATGAAACCTTGTACCACTAATGTGAGAGAAAAAGAAGTCACTGGAATTGCTACAGCAAAGCCACTCAAGTTTTTTGCATTTTGGTTTTTTTTTTCTGTTTCAGAACTTACACTGTGATGCACCATTGGGTATTTTTTTGAGACAAGGTCTCACTATGTAGCACAGATTGGCCTAGAACTTGCTATGTAGCCCAAGCTGTCCTTGAATTTGTGATCTTGTCTCACCCTCTGGAGTAACAGGATTACAGCTATTTGCTACTACACTGGCCAAAATTATTTTTAATTGATAAAGCAACTTATGATTTGAAGATCTTTCAATTTGTTAAAAGAAAGCAACTAGATACTTCCTGACTTTAAAATGTTACACATTTACTACAATTATTCTGTTTCTAAATTTCTGTAGAATATTCCAAGATTGTTTCTAGTGATTATATCTGTAATTCTTTTACTTAGAAACTTAGTTTTATCTATTCAGTCATGGCTGACAATCAGTAACAGAAACTGTGGAAAGCAAAATAACCAATAACCAGTAAGTACAGACAGCTACATCTTGTTCCTATAAACTGACTTTTCTCCTTTAACTGTACCAGCAAATACCTCTACGACAATGCTAAATAGCTTTGGTGTCAGTGTGCCTTGTTCTTGATCTTGGTGTTGAATTAATTAACCCTCTAAGCACTTTATGGCCTCTGGAGTAACAGCCTTTGGCATTTATCACTATGAGTGATAATCATCTGTCCTCCCCCACTAGGCTACAAGCTACAGAGTAAGAGTCCTACCTATCTTTGTGCTTACTAGCCTCTCCCATCTCAAGCTGACTGGTTGATCTGATATTCACATATTAAATGGATCTGTCTAAAAATATAAAACTAGTGTTAAGTGTATCCCAGACACATCTAGAATCTTGAACTAAGAGAACCAGGCATTGGTGACACATGCTTGTAATTGTCAGGATGAGATCTGAGACCATGTTTTGAAGCCATCCCAGACCACAGAGGATTCCACTCTCCCTCAGCTTTTTTTGCACAAGGCTAATGCTCTAGCACTTGAGACATACCTCCACTTCTGGCTTTTTGCTGGTTAACTGAATCTAAGAGTCTCACAGATTTTCACAGTCTGGCTTTGAACTGTGACCCTCAGATGTCAGCCTCTTGAGTAGCAAGGATTCTAGGCATGAGCCAGTAACACCTATTTTATGTCTCCTTCCAAAACATGACCAGCACTCACAGGACCCATGCTTCATTTATCTGACTGACCTCATTTCTAATAAACAATCTAAAACTAAAGCTGCCAACTTCTCTAGCCATGAAAGAAATGCAAATCAAGACAACACTGAGATTCCACCTCACCCCAGTTAGAATGGCAATAATCAAGAAATCTAACAATAACAGATGCTGGAGGGGATGTGGCCAAAAAGGAACCCTACTGCAATGTTGGTGGGAGTGTAAACTTGTTCAACCACTTTGGAAAGTAGTATGGAAGGTTCTCAAAAGGTTTCACATAGAGCTCCCCTATGACCCAAAGGATCACAAAGAGGCTATACTAAAACTACTATTGCAATGTTTATTGCAGCATTATTCTCCATAGCTAAGATATGGAACCAACCCAGATGCCCCTCAGTAAATGAATGGATCAAGAAAATGTGTGTGTGTGTGTGTGTGTGTGTGTGTGTGTGTGTGTGTGTGTGTGTCTGTCTGTCTGTCTGTCTGTCTGTCTGTAATGGAATTCTATGCCTCCATTAGAAAGAATGGCTCCGCCCCATTTGCTAGGAAATGGAAAGACTCAGAAAAAATTATTCTAAGTGAAGTAAGCCAGGCCCAAAGAAACATAGGTCCCATGCTTTCTCTTATTTGCAATAACTAGTATACGTCTAGGACACGCAGAAAAGGCCAAAACCTATGTATATATGACCATAGAAGATGATGCTAAGTGAACTGAATTCCAAGATAGGGACACAAGTGGTTTTATCTTTCTTGCTATTGTTTTTAATGTATTTATAATGTACTATGTGATTTTTTTGTTTCTTTTGTATGTTCTTCCCCCATGGTATAACCCGTTTTCACTGTATTTGATTCTGGTGCCCTGCATCTTGCATATACATTTTTCTAATTTGGGAAGGAGAAGGGAACTAACTAAATGCTGAAATAAAGATAAAGGTTGTCCCATGTAACAATGAGACATACAAGACACTATGTTGAAAATGAACTTTTCAACTTGTGGGGGGAGAAATGTGGGAGGTGGGGAGGGAAAGGATGGTAGAGGAAAAACAAAGGAGGATGTAACAATACCCGATAGGAAATGTACTCATTATCTTACTCATGTAACTGTAACCCCTCTGTACAGTATTTTTACAATAAACAATATATAGAAAAAGAAAAAAATAAAACTAGAGCTGCTCCATCACCTGTGTCTAGATCCTCCTCTCTTCTTTACTCTTATTGCTAGCATTTCAAGAGCTCACTGATACTCATCAGGTGGCATTGACAGAAAAATAGTAAGCCAAAATTAATACAAGATGCACTGCTCACTTAAGTAAAATGAGTGTTTATGGGCTGTTTGGGGAACTTTGCCAGCACTTATCACAAAATTTCTATGAGAAAATACATTCTAAGTTTCCAGTAACCAACATAAAAACAAACTTTGGAACATGACCTATTTTGATGATCATCCAAAATCTTACCCAAAACTATGAAGCACAGCACTACATTTCCAAGAAATCCGATTACTGCAGAAACTTTTATAAACATGTAATATAATTTTTCATCATTAACAGTCAAGAGCACTTGCTTTTACTTAAGGGGCTGAGACATAACTCAAGGTGTAGAACTTCTACCTAGCGAAGTGTAAAGTGCTGAGTTCAAGCCTCAGTACTGCCAGTAACAAATACAAACATACTAACACTTGCTTCCAAATCCAATTAGCATACCTTCTAAAAGGAAATAGTCAAAAATATGTGATTAAGTATAAGAAGAAACACCTGGAGGTAGGTTTTTGGTTTAGAAAGGAACTCCCCAGAATGGAAAGGGAAGAAAGCTTCAAGGTTTTCAAAATGTTCAGACTTATGACTTAACTGTGTGTTGGGAGGGGGGAGTGAGGGGGGGCAGATTCTAGGCATGACTACATTTTACCCCAAGGATATAACTTGATTCTTTAACTAGGAAAATAATTCCTAAACGGTCATAATATTCATTGCTATTTCCCTTATATTGGCTTTTTAAAGTAACTCTTAAACTTTTAGTATAAAAGATTTAGAGAGCCAGGCCCCATTGGCTCATGCCTGCAATCCTAGCTACTCAGGAGGCTGAGATATGAGGGTCACAGTTCAAAGCCAGTTGGGGCAGGAAAGTCCATGAGATTATTTTATCACCAATCAACTAAGCCCCTATCACACAAAAAAAAAAAAAAAAAAAAAAACAGAAATGGAGCTGTGGCTCAAGGGGTAGAGTGCTATGGTTGAGGAAAAGAAGCTCAGGGACAGTGCCCAGGCCTGAGTTCAAGACCCAGGAAAGAAGAGAGAAGAGAGAGGGAGGGGGGAGGGGAGGGAAGGGAAGGGAAGGGAAGGGAAGGGAAGGGAAGGGAAGGGAAGGGAAGGGAAGGGAAGGGAAGGGAAGGAGGGAGGGAAGGAAGGAGGGAAGGAAGGAGGAAAGAAAGAAAGAAAGAAAGAAAGAAAGAAAGAAAGAAAGAAAGAAAGAAAGAAAGAAAGAAAGAAAGAAAGGAAGGAAGGAAGGAAGGAAGGAAGGAAGGAAGGAAGGAAGGAAGGAAGGAAAGAAAGAAAGAAAGAAAAGAAAGAAAGAAAGGAAAGAAAGAAAGAAAGAAAGAAAGAAAGAAAGAAAGAAAGAAAGAAAGAAAGAAGGAAAAGAAAGAAAGAAAGAGAAAGAGGGAGGGAGGGGGAAGAGGGAGGGGGAGGGGAAAGAGGGAGGGATGGAGGGATAAAGAGAAAGAGAGGAAAGAGAAAGAAAGAAAGAAAGAAAGAAAGAAAGAAAGAAAGAAAGAAAGAAAGAAAGAAAGAAAGAAAGAAAGAAAGAAAGAAAGAGAGAGAGAAAGAGAGAGAGATAGGAGGGGAGAGTGGGAGGAAGAAAGAGAAATAGAAAGAGGAAGGAAGGAAGGAAGGAAGGAAGGAAGGAAGGAAGGAAGGAAGGAAGGAAGGAAGGAAGGAAGGAAGGAAGGAAGGAAGCAAAGGAAGCAAAGGAAGCAAAGGAAGGAAAGAAGCAAATGAAGGGAGGGAGGGAGGGAGGGAGGGAGGGAGGGAGGGAGAGATTTCAATGGCATTTTTAAAACAAATAGACAAATAAAAATCAGACTGCAGTCAATCCCTAATTAATTTTTACTTAAGAACTGGCTTTATTTACTTCTGTTTTTGCTTTTAAGGAAGATATTTTAAAATGTTTAATTTTGTAGGAAAAAATATTTTTATTTAATAAACAGCTATCTTTTTCATCCATAATTAAGTGGTGAGCTTGGGCCTGGCTGGTTGGTTCTAAAAGCAGAACAAAGGACTGTGGGATCCTGAATTTCTATCATAGGAAACTTATTTCCAAATCATTAGTATTTGAACAATAACTGATGGGGGGAAGGAAATAATCCAGAGCTACTATTCCTGCAGAAAAGGGAAAAGATCAAACATACAAAAAGATGTATATAAATAAAATGTTGCATACAATTAGATAAGGACTCCAGATTTCCTAAAGGTCATGTTTAGATCCCAAATAACTCCTGATTTGAACTGTTTTCCATGAGAAAAATAATTATCTGGGCTACCAAGGCAGTCTTAATTCAAAGTCAACTAAATTCCAACAAAGTCCAAAAGTATCCATATTTGCAATACAGACTCATTCATTCCTCAATAAAGACTATACCCAGAATAAGAGAATCATAATATAATTTTTAATGGGGCCGAGTTTTTTTAAGTCATTGTACAGAGTTACCATTTAGTAAAGCAGGTTATGAATACAATGCATCCTGATCAATGTCACTCCTTTCAACCTTCTCATCCACCCCTCCCCAGCCACCCCCTTCCCTCCCTCTTAATATTATAGGATATACATTGAATTCCTAACTCCATCCTCCCCTCTTCTCCTCTACATTCATTACCCCTTTCCTAGACCCCTTTCAGGTACCCTAGCTTCCTGATATTTATAATTAGACTATTTGAATTTTCCCTTGAATCTACCAGAAATAATTTTTTAATTTCTCAAAATAACAATGTTTAACAGAAGTACATTGGCATTCCGCTTCTTTTAAGAGCCAGGCACTGGTGGCTCAAGCCTGCAATCCTAGCTACTCAGGAGACTGAGATCAGAGGATCATTGTTTGTAGCCAGCCTAAGGAAGAAAGTCTATGTGTCTCTTGTCTCCAACTAAACACCAAAAAAGCTGGAAGAGAAGCTGTGCCTCAAGTGATAGAACACTGGCCTTCAACAACACAAAAGCTCAGACACAGTGCCCAGGCCCAGAGTTCTGACCAAAGAAATACTTATTTTAAGGAACTAAAAATAAAAACTATGATACAGTGGGGTAATGAGCAAATGTGAGATTCTTAATTACTTTATTAAATCCTGATAAGCAGTATTAGGAACACTATCCTCCAACTGGAGAGTAAGTTAACTGAGAAAAAGAAGGTTGCTCAAAACTACACAGCTATGAATCCAGCTGCACTGTCTTGTAGCTATACCACTTACAATATATGAAAGGCTAAGAACTACAGTAACAGTTATTGTGCAAAGGCAAATGCCAAGCAACTTACAGGCAAATTATTATTATCTTCCAACAGCCTATGAGATAAGAATTACTTCAATAAATAAGGCGTTTGGCCAAGTAAGTACTTAGTCAAATACTAGAGTGTAAAAATATGATGATTCTTAGAAATATCTTCAGCTTCAAGTAAAGTGGAGTATTGCAAAATGTATTTTTAAATTCAACTTTCTTGAGGTAAAATTTACATATAATGAAATGTGTCTATTTTAAGCTCAGGTTGATAAATTCTGACATGTATCATAGAACAACCATTAAAATCAAGATACAGAACATTGTTACTACCCCAAAAGCTTCTTGTACAGGAAATTCCAATCTCTACAGGCCAATCAACTACTTTCTGTCACTATAGAACAGTTGCATATCTATTCTAGAATTTCACAAAAACAGAATCCATAGTATATACATTATGTACCTGGCATTTTCCCTCAGCATAGCATTTTTGAGATTCACACATAACTATTGCATGGTTCAAAACTGCAGAATACTGTTCCAAAGGAGGGTTATATAACGATTTCTTTAATCATTTACCCAGCAATAGGCTGCATTGTCTCTAATATGGAGCAATTATAAAGAAAACATGTTACACACATTCATGTACAATTCTTCAAATAGCTCTCTTAATACATATAGATCTGGTGTGCAATTTCTGTGTAGCACGGTAAGCACATCTTTCACTTCCTAGGAAAGAATTCTAGGTGCTCCACCATGATACTTGTCTTGGTGACATATGAGTCAGTCTTTTCAGATTTAAGACTAGATTTCAGGCTTTAATTTGAATGGTCCTCATTATTAATCATTTTGACCATATTAATCATTCCTACCTCTCTCTTATTTTTTTTTTCTGGGTCTGGGGCTTGAACTCTGGGCCTGGGTGCTGTCTCTGAGCTTCTTTTGCTCAAAGCTAGCACTCTACCACTTGAGCCATAGCATGACTTCTGGCTTTTTCTGTTCATATGGTACTGAGGAATTGAACCCAGGGTTTTATGCATGGTAGGCACTCTACCACTAAGCCACATTTCTAGCCCTCGCTCTCCCTCATATATATGTATATATACATATATATATTAACCTCTTTCATAGTAAGAGTTTGTTCAAGACTTTGCACAATGCCCGGTGCCAGTGGCTCACGCCTGTAATCCTAGCTACTCAGGAGCCTGAGATCTGAGGATTACAGTTCAAAGCCAGCCCAGGCAGGAAAGTCAGTGAAACTTTTATCTCCAATTAACTACCAGAAAACCGGAAGTGGCTCTGTGGCTCTAGTGGTAGAGTGCTAGCCTTGAGCTGAAGAGCTGAGGGACAGCACCCAGGCCCAGAGATGAAGACCCACCACCAAAAAAAAAAAAAAAAAGATGGAACAATTTTGATTTTTTGATATTGACTTGTAGATATTCCTTTAAATATTCTAGAAACAAGTTATCTTTCAAACACATGTATTACAAATGTTTTCTTTTTATACATGCTTTGCTTTTTCATCTTTTTCTTAGAAAAGTACTTTTAAATTTTGATGCATTTGATTTTTCAATTCTTTGATGATTCTTGCTTTCTGTAATCTAATGAATCTCTGTTGTCCTCAAGATACCAAAGTACTTTCTCCTGGAAAATGTAATTTGCGCTCCCAGTATTCTAAAAAAAACCTTTACCTATCTAAAGAACAGTAAAGTATTTCCCACTTTAACCTTTGCACTTAGCTATGGTCTACTTCCAGTGGTTGGGGTTATCTAGAAGTTGAGGTTCTTGTTTTGTTTCTGCCTGATACCCAGATAGATATACAACTGTTGAAAAGCATATGTTATTTGCTTATTATCATCTGTATTGTAATTAATTTTGAAAGAACTAAATTGTTAATATAGAGGGGGATAGACCTATTTCTTGTCTCCTATTTCAGATACCAGCAAACTTCTCTAAAAGACCAGACAATAAATATTTGGGGCTTCGCAAGGTATATAATCCCTGCCCTACCTACTAAACTGTTTTATATCCACACACAAGTAGCTATTGATAAAACCTAAACGAGTGATAGTGGCTATGTTCTAAGAAAACTAACACGTGCTAAAATCAAAATCTCACCTAAATTTCATACATTATGATAGTTTTCCAGCCACTTAAAATTGTAAAACAAACAAACAAACAAACATCATGCCAAGCATGGTGATACAAAATTGTGATCCTAGCACTTGGGAGGCTGAATCAGGAGGATTAAGATTTCAAAGCCAGCTTGAGCTATTCAGTAAGACACTATTTCAGCCAAAACAAAACAATATGTAAGAATTACATTATTAACTCTCAGTATCAAGGTTATGCACACATTTTGTTCAATTTATTCCTATAAGTTTTGTTATTGTAATTTTCTAGTTATTCATTAATAGAAATACTCCTGGTTTTTCTAGATGTTGACATGATATCCTGAAATTTTACTAAACTCATTTATTCCAGAAGTTGTCTGGCTTTTGTTTTTTAGAATTTTCTGCATACAAGATCGCAATGTCTACAGCTTTGCTTCTTGTAATACTTCCCCACCTCCATTATTTCTTCTTATTCTATATGACAGAACTCAAGTATAATACTGAAGAGACAAAAATATACATCAATGTCTTGTTTCTGACCTTGTAAGAAACATATCCAGTCTATTAGTATAAAATATGTCATCTATAAGTTGTTTTGGGCAGCCCCTTACCAGGTTTAAGGAAGTTTTCTTCTGATTCTAGTATTCTGGATCAGTTTCATGAATGAGGGCTGGCTTATCAAATGCTTTTCCTGCATCTAATAAGATATTCATATAGTTAAATCCCTTCAATCTATTCATAAATATTTTGATTACTATACAAAGCCAATCTTGCTTTCCTAGAATTTCACACAATCATAATGTATTATATTATTTAAATTTTTGCTTTATATAATTCACTAATATTGGGCTGGGAAGGTGGCTCAGTGGTAGAGTGCTTGCCTTGCATGCATGAGGCCCTGGGTTCGATTCCTCAGCACCACATAAGCAAAAAAAAAAAAAAGTGGATAATTCACTAATATTTTTTCAAAATTTTATATCTGCCCCTGCTTTCACTATATTTGATGTCAGTATAACTTGTGGAAGAGATGGGGAAAAACCAGTTGTTTAAGGATACAGGTGGACCTGTTGCAACAATGAGAAGTACAAGTTGTCATGTCCAAAACGAGCTTTACAACGTCGGTGCGGGGGGGGGGGGGGGGGGGAAGGGGGGGAAAGGAGAAGGATTGGGATTGGGGGGGGAGGGGGGAGGCTGGGAAGGGATGTGAAGGGTAAACAAAGGAGGAGGCTGCAATGCTTGGTAAGAAATGTACGCATTATCCTGCCCATGTAATTGTAACTCCTCTGTACAGTATGTTCACAAATAAAATAAAATAAAATTTAAAAAATAAATAAATAAATAAAAATTTTATATCTGATCATGAGGGGTACCAATCTTAAATACAACCTTCCTCATTCTTGCTTTGGCAATAACATGTTTAAATTCTCTTCTTTAGCTTATCAGTGTTTTTTTTAATATATTTTATTGTAGCCCGCTGCTATGGGTTTATGCTTATTTCTCCTAAATAAAAAACATTCCTTGGGCTGGGAAGGTGGCTCAGTAGTAGAGCGCTTGCCTTGCAATGCATAAGGCCCTCAGCACCACATAAGCAGAAAAAAAAGGCTGGAAATGGCACTGCGGCTCAAGTGGTGGAATGCTAGCCTTGCACTGAAGAGCTGAGGGACAGCGCCCTGGCCCAGAGTTCAGGCCCCACGACCAGACCCCCCCCCCCAAAAAAAATTCCTAACTTAACAAAGCAACTCTCTATAAACATGTAGGGGGAAAAAACCAGGCCCTAGTGGCTCATGCCTCTAATCATAGCTACAAAGGAGACTAAGATCTGAGGATCACAGTTCAAAGCCAGCCCAGGCAGGAAAGTCTGTGAAACTTGTATCTCCAACAAACTACTCAGAAAAAGCCAGAAGTGACACTGTGGCTCAGGTGGTAGAGTACTGGCCTTGAGCACAAAGAGGCACAAAGGGACAGTGCCCAGGCCTAGATTTCAAGCCCCAGAACTAGCTTTAAAAAAATACAAATAAAATATGAAAATATTATTTTAGTTTTACATCTATCCTATAAGTGACAACCACATAAAGAAGGACCATATTTAAGTTCTTACCTGCATTCTATGTGTAAAGCATATGACAAAAAAAGAAAAGAATATATTCCCCAAACCAAGAGATCCAGTACACATTGTTAAGAAAGGATTTTCCATATTCCATACATACAGTTTTTCTCCCTTGTTTCAAATTTACATACTCAACCACAGATTGTTCATTGCTAAAAATGCTTCCACACTGAGTATCTTCACAGCATTTTACACTATTGTAATTATTCTTAGACTGATAAGAAAAAATTTGTCATCCAAAAAAAGGCAAAATTATCTATGATTTTTTTTTTGAGGGAAATACTGGTGATTGAACTCAGGGTCTCATGTTTGCTAAGCAGGTGCTCTATCACTTGAGACACATCTCCGGTTCTTTTTTGCCTTAGTTATTTTTGAGAAAGAGCCTTACTTTATGCCCAGGTTCCCATTTGTGGCTTTCTCATGTCACTCTAGATGTCAGGAGTACACTCAATGTCAGCCAAACACTGAGTGAAATGGAGTCTCTCAAACATTTTGTGTTTGTGTGCTGGTCTTGGAACTTGAACTCAAGAGTATGGGGCACTTTCCCTGAGTTTTTGTGCTCAAGGTTAGTGCACTTTGAGCCATAACTCCACTTCTGACTTTTTGGTGGTTAAATGGAGATAAAAGCCTCCTAGACTTTCCTGCCCAGCATGGCTTCACACCTCAGATCTCAGCCTCCTAAATACACAGAATTATAGGTGTAAGCCACCAGAACCCAAGTGAGTCTCCCAAACTTTTATGCCTGACTGCCTCAGAATTGCAATCCTCAGATCTCTATCTCCCAAGTGGCCAGGATAATAGGCTAAAGCCACAACTATTAAAACAAGTTCTTGCTTTTATCCCTTCATATTTATTTCATTTATCCAGCAGATTTTAATATTGTATACTAGGCTAACTTTTTCTTATTAGTTCTAGGTTGAATTTTAAGGAACTGAAATGTTTACAGGCCAAGGAAAGGTTAATAACTGGCAATCTCAAATGGCTTAACTTCTTTATTTTTAAGGAAGCCACTGACCTTGGAACAGCAACCAAAATGCACTTAGGCAGTCTGTATGTTTTATCAATACACAAGCACCATCTGGTGGCAGAAACCAAAACTAGAGGTTTACACCTATTTATACACTGACGCAAATATATTCAGTGTTTCTCAAATATTCTGATATGTTCTTTTTAAAGGAATTATAAACATGAAGAGCCCTTCTACTGAACCAACATCACAATATTTAGAAATCTATCATCCTACATCAACTTTGAGATACAAGTTGAAAATATTTAATTCAAAAGTCTAGAACTTGAAATGCTCCTAAATCTGAAACAATCTGAGCACTGATATGATACAAGTCTGATGGCTCGCAAACATAGTAGCTTTATATACAGACTTAAAAGTGTTATATACTGACTTATGGAATTGAAACTCTTCTGTACAACATTAAAAATAAAATTGAAAGCTGCATGCCAGTGACTCATGCCTGTAAACCTAGGTACTCAGCAAGCTGAGATCTGTGGGATCATGGTTCAAACCCAGCCTAGGCAGAAAAGTCCCTGTCAAAGACTTATCTCCAATTAACCACTTAAAAGCCAGAAGTGGTATTATGGCTCAAAGTAACAGAGCACTAGCCTTGAGCACAAAAAATCAGGGACAGAACCCAGGCCCAGAGTTCAAACCCCATGACCGACAAATAAATAAGTAAATAAATAAATAAATGTGGAAGTTAAGTGAAGGTAGAGTCTCACAGACTTTGTATTGGGATGATTTTAAACTGCCATCCTCAGATCTCAGCATTCTGAGTAGCTAGGATTACAGGCATGAGCCACTGGAGCCTCTTTTTATACTGATTATATCAGATATAGCAATAGAAATCTGATTAACACAAGCACAAAATGCCCTCCAGTCTTAACTTTATACCTTATAATATGAGGTTTTTAACTTTTTACAGTGATATCAGGACTTGAACTCGGTACCTTGCACTCTCAACTTTCTTACTTATAACTAATGTCCTACCACTTGAACCATGGCCATGGCCCCAATCTCACATTTTAATGATTAACTAGAGAAAGAGTCTGTCAGACGTCTCTGCCAGTGCTAGCTCTGAACCCTAATTGTCCAGGTCTTAGCTTACTAAGTAGCTAAGAATTACAGTCATGAGCAACAAGCTCCCCGCTTGAATTTTTAAATTCTATTTTATAACATATCTGTTAGTAAACAGTGCCTCAAAAGAGAAAGAGAAAGGATAGAACTAAAGATACTCATTGTCAATCATCTTGGGTATAAAGAATCTAGGTTGTAGTGGCAGTTTGCCCAGGGGTTTAAAAAAAAATTTCTTGAGCTAGGAACGTGGCCTAGTGATAGAGTGCTTGCCTATCATGCAAAAAGCCCAGAGTTTGATTCCTCAGTACCACATACACAGAAAAAGCCAGAAATGATGCAGTGTCTCAAGTGGTAGCAAAAGAAGCTTGGGGGCAGTGCCCAGGCCCTGAGTTCAAGCCTCAGGACTGGCAAAAAAAAAAAAAAAAAAAAAAAAAAAACTCCATCCATCATAAAATAGAAGGGGGAAAAAAAAATCAGTTTTCTTTAGACATTGAATGAATTTAAGTACAGAAACTTCATTAGCACAGAACAAAAATTAAAAAACAACATGGAAAATATCAAATTACTATTTAATACAACTTTAAGTAAATAAGAAGAGGACCTTTTCAAATAAAAAAAAAAAATCCCTGTAAATAACATGTTGTTAAACTCTCATTCCCTTCCTTAAGTAGCTACTGACTAATCTGGAGTCTGACAAGGAAGAGACAGTCTCTTCTGGTCTTTGGCTCCAAATTTCCTGTAAGACATTTGAATGTTGTCATCTTCAAATTAAAGTTATGTGTAAAATCTAATTTTAACAGGCTACTGAGTAATGGTTAGGTCAGCCCTTTTGTGAGTGGAGAGAGTTTTTAAGCTGAAACACTATCATGGTAACTTAGTGGTTATATCCCTATTTTCTTTTTATTCTTTTTGTTACCTGATCTTGGAACTAGAAATTGACAACCAACATCAATATTTTTAGCAGAAAAATCTAGAAAAGCCTATTAAATAACATGACCCTAGTCACCTCCCCTGATTTTATGTAGCAACTCTTCTCTTTCACTCTATTCCAGGCACAGAGGCTTCCTGGTTATGACATGCACTTGCCAGGCACACTCCTACATCAGAGGCTAATCATTTGCTTTCTTGTCCTAGGAACCTTCTTCCCATCAACATTTACATACTGTTTTCTCCTTCTCCTCTAGATCTTTTTCAGGTGTGACCTTCTCAGGGACTAATTAACCTCTTACTGACAACTGCCCACTCTACTACAGCGTAAGCCCCCCACTAGGACAAGCATACCTTCTGCTTTTTTAATACTTCTTTTGAAAAAAAATAAATCCACAAGTCAAAGTTCTATCAAATTTTAAGTAAAGGATCATAGATACCAAAATATAAGAAATATTAAAATGATAACTTTATTAATCCATTTACCATAGTACATTGGTAATAAAATGTTACAAAGTAGACAGTAGGCTGGGAATTCCTTGGTCGGTAATTATACATATCTATTATGCTAAAGTGGGCAAGTAGCTTTATTTACATTGGGTAGCCTAAGATTAAAAATAACAACACATTAGACAAAAAGAGAAAGAAAATAAAGCAAGTGAAAGAAAAATATTACATCTCCCTACCTCTTAAGCAGTGTAAACACTGAGCTGAGAGCTAGAGTAAAATGATATTAGATACTCCATAGGTAGAAGCAGAGATACTACAAAAGAAATGAATGGAGTGATGCACAGAGAAGCCAAGAGAAGCTGAGGGCTTAAGCCAAGGGAAGACTGCAACTCCTGCATATTTCAACATGTACTTGACGAAGGGACACTGCCACTAAGAGGCGCTTAAGGACAATCTAGGGCAAGCACAGCAGAGGAAGAGAGGGTCATTCCCTTAATTCTTTCACACACAGAACAAAGAGAGTAGAAGAAAATTAAGATATTATACAACTTTTTCTTAGCAGTCCTGAGCAAGAACATCCAAAGAAACTACTTACACCTTAAATAACACAACCTTAAATGAATATGATTTTACATTTTGTTTTGCTTTCCCTTTTTGGCAGTACTGGGGATTAAACTCAGGACCCGCTCTACCATTTGAGCCATGCCTCAGTCCTTTTTGCTTTAGTTTTGTTTTTAGATAGGGTCTCACACTTTTTTCTGGACTTGCCTACTCCCAAGAGCTGAGAAGTGGGTATGAGCATTATACATAATTCAGATTCTGAGACAGGATCTTGCTAACTTTTTGGGTGTGATCATCCTATCTCTATCTCCCAAGTAGCTAGAATTACAAGAGTGAGGTACCACGCCTGGCCCCAATTTTTTAATACAGGAAAATTACAACAATTAACATAGACTGACTATCTGTAACAGATAAGCATTTGAAAATATATCAAGCAATGTTATAAAAAGAAAATTAAAACAGACAAAAGGGTAAAGTAGTAAACATTTAAAGAAACTTACACTTCACTAGTAGTCAGTAACATTGACTTTTTAGTTATTCCTCAACTATGCAATGACATTTTTTTGCTCAGATTTATCAAAATATAAACAACATTCCTTAAACAACATTGTCCTTAAGTACCATATGATACTAGAACAAACTTTAATGTAATTGGGCACCACACTGTTTTTTTTTTTCACTCTAATACTCCATTTATAATAATTTACCTTCCAGAAATAAAGTGGTAAGAGCAAAGATTTCTACATAAACATTGTTACAGGAGGGGAAATAAAGGGTGCTAAGGAGAGAGGTGAATATTAGAAGTACTATACACACACACACACACACACACACATACACACACACACACACACACACACAGAGGAAAACAGCATAAAATCCACTAAAAACTCTTTTTAAAAGAAAGAAAAGAAAAAAAAGGATTAAAAAAACTAATATAGAAGTAGTAAATTAAGTCAATGTGTACTCTATACATATATGTATTATCACCAGAAAACCCTTTTGTACAATTTATGCTCATAAAAAGACTGTTACTGCTGTACTATTTATTATAGCCTCCCAGGGGGAAGGCAACCTAGATGATCAAAAAATAGGCATATGTAATTATGAAATATACCTTGACCATAAGAAGCATTTTCTTGTCAACTAAAATACTTCATAAAGATTAAAGACATAAAAAATGGTTACTAGATTACATGAAGAGAGGGCACTATATGCATACGTAGGATGAATACATTAAAATGTATCCATGCAAAGTAGTATTATTCAGCAATAAAAAAGGACAAAATGTAGATGTAAGCAACACATAAATTCAAAAGGACAAATAAAACAAAATTAGGCAACTTAGTAAGTACAAGGTCCTGAGTTTAAATCCAAGAACCATGACAAAAAAAAAAAGCTAGACACAGTAAATGCTTTGAGTCAACTTCTATGAAGTTCGATAGGCAAAAATAATCTATGTTGATAGAACAGAGGTACTTCTTGGAGGAAGCTGTGTCAAGTGCACAGAGGTCTGAGATGATAGGAACTTTCAGTAGTTGGATCTGAGTGGTGATCACATAAAAGCCACTAAAGCCAAGCACTGGTGGCTCATACCTATAATCCTAGCTATTCAGGGGGCTGAGATCTGAGAATTGCAGTTTGAAGCCAGCCCAGACAGAAAAGTCTGTGGGACTCTTATCTCCAATAAACTACTCAAAAAAAGCCAGAAATGGCACTGTGGCTCAAGTGGTAAAGCACTAGCCTTGAGCACAAAGAAGCTCAGAGACAGTGCCCAGGCCCTGAGTTCAAGTCCCACAACCAACAATAGCCAAAAAAAGCTACTAAAATAAAGCATAAACACACATAATACATAAAGTCATCAAGACATATACTTAAGATTTGTGTATTAATGTATATACATCATATCTTAATAGATTACTATAGAAACTATATATAAAGAACAACTTCAATTTTGTTAAATATATTTGTATACAAAGATAAAGTACATCAAAGTATTAAAGGTAACTAATGCTTGGATTGTAAGTTATTTATTTTTCTTTACTTTTCTGAATTTTCTACAGTTTCTAAAATGAGTTTTACATAACTCACATGACTGAGGGAGAGGCCTAAATTTTATCTTAACAACTATGTAATACTTATAACTATCATAAAGTCATTAAATGTGCATGTGCAAAAGGACTTAAATTCTTTCTCCTAACAATGTATTTCCTAGAAACTATAAACACTCAGGCTCATTACTATATTCAAACAAATCAAGAAAAACACTGAGCTCTGATTAGTAAAGGAATGAGAAAGTCAGTTGGCAAGTCATCACTATAGAATTCTGGGTTGACTAAAAATTTGTCCTCCCTTCAACAAATACAGGGCTCTGATGAATCCATAAAAACTAGTGATTCTGATTATCTACATACCATGCAAAATGCCCAAGGAGAGCTGGGTTTACAATGAAAATTCTCTTTGAGTTTTAGAAACTTTACAATATGTACAAATAATAAATAAGAACAAAACCAAAGAAGACATACAAACCTCTGATTGTACATGCCCCGAAAGTTGTAATTAGCTCTATAATTTGGGAATGGCTTTGGATCTAATGGCCTGTAGATGGCAGGCTCTCCCCTTTTCATAGCAAGCCCATTCAGTTCCACAGTTGGAGTAATACTACCTGTTTAAAGAAATATTAAAGGCACACAAGTGAAATATTTCCACAGCAAATCACACAAACTCTACTTACTACATCTAATTATCATGAAAGAAGGTGAGAGTAGATGGCCCCTCTGACTGGTTTTCTTATGTATTATATATAGTGAAATAATTAGAAAATCCGTTTTAATGAAATCCCTTGGATACTTTTGCAACATTCTTGGTAAATTAATTATAAACAAAATTATATAAAAATTATATAAAAATTAATTATAAACAAAACTTCAAATGTAGTCATACTCTTCAAAACAAAGTAAACACAAAATTCTTACATTGTCGTAGGCATTATTTTAAAAGTACTGAACATATCTATTACTTACCCCAGAAAGCTCACATGTATTTAATCACTAAGAATATCACTTGTGAATACTTTATACTTCGGCATTTAAGCAACTAAACACTGTCAATGAATACAAGGTTGTAAGTAATTCTTCAACTTAGAAAAAAACTTTTGTTGAGTTTTATTTAATAACCAACAAGACAAAGTAAATGTAAGTGATACTGAATATGATACTCCAGAAATTGAAGAGTTATCTTTCCCACACAACACAAAGAGGTACATAAAAACAGTGTTATCAAATCAGACTGGAAACAACCTAAGAACCACCACACGGCACCACTTATGAACAATATACACCTCACTTTTGCTTTTTCTCTTCTTTTTTCTTTTATCTTTTGTTGTTGTTGTTGTTGTTTGTTTCTAGTGTTGATACTAGGGCTTGAACTCAGGACCTGAGAGATGTCCCTGACCTTTGTTGCTCAAGTCTAGCACTAACCACTTGAGTTACAGCTCTACTTCCCACTTTTTGGTAATTTAGGATAAGAATCTCATGGTCTTTCCAGCCCAAGATTCGAATTGTGCTCCTCTTATCTCAGCCTCCTAAGTAGCTAGGATTACAGGCATGAGCCCCTGGAGCCTCTTTTTACACTGGCTCCAGGACTGCTCTTTTTTCTTTTTCTTTTCTTTTTTTTTTTTAAACATAACAATATCCTTGGAGGTAATACCTTTTAGAACAGGATGTACTATTAAATGAAAATCAACAAAGCACCAAATAGTGTGTAGTTTACAGTCTTTTTTTTATCTAAGAAAGTGAAAATAGAAATATGTATGTTTGTTTTGTAAAGAATAAAAACCAAACTAAAAAAGGGAAGCACATAGAGAGAGAGAGAGCACAGAGAAGAGGACATTCTCTGAATGTGTACTTGCACAAATTTTGAAGTGTTTTTATTACTGTAAAAATATTTCCATTAAAATCTGGGGGAAAAAAATATCTAAAGTCCTAAAGGTTCTAAGTCAGATTAGACAAGAAAGTTTGTAAGACTCTTATATCCAATTAACCACCAAAAAGCTGGAAGAAGAGCTGTGACTTAAATAGATGAGTGCCAGTCTTGAGCAAATAAGCTAAAGAACAGCATCCAGGCCCTTTTGGTAACTTAAACAGAATTTTTATATGACTTTAAACAAAATAAAATACTCACAATGAAATTTACCCTAACAGAAAAAGACAAAACAAAGTCTCAAACTGTTTTCTATAATCATATTGCCAGTAACATTTTTAACTAGTAATGTGCTTTCATTTAACAAAATTAAATCAAACTGGAGACAACCAAAAAAAATCTCTAAAAAGAAAACAATACAGCTAAGCTAACAGTAAATCAAACTTGTAGCCTTAATTGTACAAACAATACTGTCTTTTTTCAAATGACTTGAAAAGAAAGTAACATACTCATATGGCCTATAGAAAAAGAAAGTTAAGGGCTGGGAAGGTGGCTCAGTGGTAGAGCGCTTGCCTTGCATGCATGAGTCCCTGGGTTCGATTCCTCAGCACCACATAAGCACAAAGAAAAAAGCCTGAAGTGGCGCTGTGGCTCCAGTGGTAGAGCACTAGCCTTGAGCTGAAGAGCTGAGGGACAGCGCCCAGGCCCAGAGTTCAGGCTCCACAACCAGACCCAAAAAAAAAAAAAAAGTAAAGAAATTATAAATTATTTTTCAATAATCATGATATTAGTAATATTGGAATTTATAAAATAGATTTAAAATTGTTTATGTTAGAAAGTAGCATGAGAGATGGAAATATAAAAGCAAATACATTAAGTAAAACAATGTAGTCTTAGATTTTAGTTAAAAACATCAATATGAATTCATGAAGTATTTTCTCCTTAATCCAGGCTATTCAGGAGACTAAGATCTGAGGATCACAGTTCAAAGCCAAGCCAGACAGTAAAATCTCTAAAACTATTATCTCCAATTAACTACACTCTCTCTCTCTCTCTCTCTCTCTGTCTCTCTCTCTCTCTCTCTCTCTCTCTCTCTCCAAGAGGATCTGTGGCTCAAGTGGTAGAATACTAGCCTTGAGCAAAAATAAAAATGCTCAGGGATAGCGCGCGCGCACACACACACACGCACACGCACATACTCTCTCTCTCTCTCTCTCTCTCTCTCTCTCTCTCTCTCTCTCTCTCTCTCTCTCTCTCTCTCTCTCTCTCTCTCCAAGAGGATCTGTGGCTCAAGTGGTAGAATACTAGCCTTCAGCAAAAATAAAAATGCTCAGGGATAGCACCCAAGCCCTGAGTTCAAGCCTCAGGACTGGCACAAAAAGAAAGTAGGGGAGGAGAATAGGGGGATGGATGTTGGGAATTTAACTTAGTAGAACACTTGCCTATTGCAATGTCCTGAGTTTGGTCCTCAGCTCTGCAAATAAATAAATAAATAAATAGTAGGGTTTTTCCATTAGCAATGAAGACAACCAGCATCCTATCTGAATTAAAACTATCAATCCCTATTTAAAACAAAACAAAACAAGAAATATATTCTTTGGAGAAGCCACTGAGTCCAGAACTACATATAATATTGATAAAGGGAGGAAAACACACACACGTATCTGTTCTGAAAAAAATAAAAAAACTGTATCACAGCAAGCGGATAAGGAAGGAAAATTTATCTATTAACGCTAGCTTATATGTGCAGAAGTAATAACCCCCAAAATGACCAGTTCACTAGTCCTGATAAACTAATAGATATTTAGGGCAAAGAGTATTAGCAGACAGAAAAAGCAATTACCCAGATATTGTGGGGAAACTTCATAATGAATGAACTAGGCCAACAACACCAAAATCTATTGATCAACAAAACACAAAGTAAGAAACCCCAAGAAATTGTGTCTTTTGATATGATACAAGAAGCAAACAAAACTACTTATAAGACATTCTGGCCAAAGACATCAATCCTAAACATATATAACCTCCCATCTACAGGAATATAAGGGGCAAATAAGATGTTTAAAATCACAGTTATGTATAATCAGCAAAACAAAAATGTAGAAAATCCTGTACCAGTAAATGACCTCGTTTCTTCAACAAATAATCTATATGAAAAAAAGGGCTGGGAAGTTGGCTCAGTGGTAGAGTGCTTGCCTTGCATGCATGAGGCCCTGGGTTCTATTCCTCAGCACCACATAAGCAGAAAAAAAAAGGCTGGAAGTGGCGCTGTGGCTCATGTGGTAGAACGCTATCCTTGAGCTGAAGAGCTGAGGGACAGCACCCAGGCCCAGAGTTCAGGCCCCACAACAGGACCAAAAAAAAAAAAAAATTAAGATTGAAGATTCTATATCTTAAAAGATAGCAAAGAGATATTAGAGATCAAATACAATATGCAGATCCTGTTCCTATCTTGATTAAAATAAGCCAACTATGAAAAAAAAGTCAATAAGGAAAATCAGAACTCTGGACATTTTTAACACTAAAGAACTACTGTTCTTTATGGTTGGACATGATGGCTCAAAGGCTAAGGCAGGAGGATTTCAAGTTGCAGGCTGCCTGGACAACATAGAGAATTGCAGGCCAGTCTAAATCATATAATAGGACTCTCTCTCAAACCTCCCCCCACACACACACACACAAAATACACATTTCAGTAAGGAGACAGATTGGCAGCCATGTGTTGGTAACTGTTGAAATTAGTAATAGGTACAGAAGACAATCACTATCTCATTCTCTTTAATTCTGTAAGTTAAAAAAATATAAAATGGATCAGGCTATTTGAAGTTCCAAAACAGTTTGTAAATAACACAATATGAATTTCTATTCTTATAAATCATACTGAATATGAAACTCTGACATTAAGAAAAATTTAATATAAACTCTACACAATTTCATTTTCGGTTGGATTCTGGAGGGGGAGGGGCAGGAAGGAATGGAGGTTGTGCTAGTACTAGGGCTTGAATTCAGGGCCCAGACACAGTCCCTGAGCTTTTTTCTGAAAGCTGCTACTCTATCACTTAAGCCACAAGCTCCACTTTCAGAATTTTGGTTTTAAGAGGCTTTCCTGCCTGGCCTGGTTTTGATCCTCAGATCTCAGCCTCCTGAATAGGTAGATTTACAGGTGTGAGCTAACATCACTAGGCTATTATATTTCAATAGAATTATGCCTTTCGAACCTATCTTTAAGATTCCACATTCATTACATATAAAGTAGGGTCCACTTATTGCAACAGGGAAATCAGAGCTGGCACAAATGCACACTTGGGATTTAGGTCATAAGCAACCCATCAAGAATCAAAAAACTACTGTCTCATTTCTAAAGAAGTAATACAAAACCATTAAAGAGTTTAAGAAATGAAATTAAGGTTAAGAAAAAAGAGGGGGGAAAAAGAGAAAAGATTAACAGATTGAACAGTAAATTCAATTAGTCCAAATCCCTAATTTACTACATGCACTTATGGCAAAGGAAGAGAAAGGCAGAAATAAAGGGCTTTTCTTTTCTTTCTTCCTTCCTCTCTCTCCCTTTACTCTTCTCACTCTTACAGTATTTTACAGAGGGATAAAATGTACAAACACAAAGCATTAGGCTCAACAAATTACATGAGAAGATTCATATGACCACCACTCAGATCAAGAGCATTTCCATTCTCCACAAAGTTCCTTCAGCTCTTATCCAATAAACATCTGCCTCCCCAGGCTGACCCACTTTGACTTTTGTCATTGTAGATTTGCTAGCTCATACTTATCTAAATAAAGATGCTTTTCTGTTTTGCTACTTTCACTCAATTATTCTGTTTTACATATATCTATATTTTAAACTCTCTTTAATCCCTGAATAATATTCCACTAAATGAAAATACCAAAAGTTGTTCTACTAATCATAGAATATTTTATTTATTCCCAGTTTGGAGCTATTAAGTAGAAGTTTACTTTGAACACTTCTGAATAAGTCTGTTAGTTGATATATGTTCAGTTTTCATGGACATTGGCTTAACAATGGAAGTTCTGAGTCATAGAGTAGGTTTATGTCCAACTGGAAACTGCCCGTTTTCCAAAGACTTTAATGCCAAATAATAGTCTATTCCTTTAAAAGTTTACACTTTAAATTTCATGATGATTTTAGTTTAATTATTAACACATTCGTTATAATCCAAGATCTGTGTTATTTTGAGTTGAGTTTCCCTGAGTTGCCCAGGCTGGGCTCAAACTTCTGACTCAAGCAATCATTTCTTCCTTCCTTTCTTTCTTCTTTCCTTGCTTTCCTTCTCTGTCTCTCTCCTGAATTCATACATTTATTCTTCATTTACTTATTTAGATATATGGTCCTAGAAGTAGAGCTGTGGCTCAAGTGGACATGGTCTTGCTACACAGCCCACATTGGCTGAGTGCTGAATTACAGGCATGTGCCACTATGCCAGCAAAATTTATACAACTATTTTGCAATAAACATTCAAATAGCATAAAATTCAGTGGGAAAAAAACGCTGAAAGTTGTCATTATTTAAGTAAAGCAGTAAGAATCTAGTATGTCTGACAATCACCAGTGTGAATAAAAGCAAAAGAAAATCTACAGTGTAGTAGATGTGAACACACTATACTGCCACCCTTATCAAGATCTAGAGGTTAAACTAATAAAAACCATTGTATTCAGATTATTTTAAATCATATAAAATTACTCACTGAAAAGCAAAACTACAGCACATTTCTTGACAGTAATATAAGAAAAAGTAGAAGAGAAGAAAGCACAGAGCACGCTGAAAGGCTTCATCTCTCATAGCAACATCATTCCATCTCCATCATACAAAAAGTAGAGTGCCCATCACTACGATGTGCACCCCTCCATTACCTCCACAGGAATTTTCCACAGAACCACTTGAAGCTAAGAATCACCTCCAAGGAAGGCTAAGCACTTCATTTTCAACGTATGAGAGGTCAACCCAGGAGTAAAAAGACAATTATCAACCAGGGTCCTGCAGTGTTGTAAGTTATAAAGCTGATGCTGTAAAGAGATCAATTTTCCTTGGTTCTCATAATTATTTTTTTGGGGGGGTCCGGTCGTGGGGCCTGAACTCTTGGCCTGGGCACTGTCCCTCAGCTCTCCAGCTCAAGGCTAGTGCTCTACCACTTGAGCCACAGCGCCACTTCCGGCTTTTTTCTTTGTGTTTATGTGGTGCTGAGGGAATCGAACCCAGGTCCTCAGGCATGCAAGGCAAGCGCTCTACCACTGAGCACCTTCCCAGCCCCGGTTCTCATAATTTTTAATTGACAAATAAAAAGTCTTATGTATCCATGGGAATGATATGGGATTCTGACATGGTTCTTAGACATACTAAAGGAAAATTCTAGTTATAAGGCTAAATAATTAGATGTATACTTATACAAAAGTATTTTAGATTTCCACATATGACAAGTGAAGGAAATGTCACAACTAGTTTTCAAGGAGCATTTGTAGGAAGTTAGAAAGCACATGAACACAACAGTCACACAATAAATATTTGCTGAAAAATGAACTGATGAACAGGCCAACCAGGCTACCAAGGAGAGACCACTATGTGGCTGAGCCAAGGAAAATACAAGCTGACCTAAGAACTACTTATTATTCCAGAAAGAAGTGACCAAGGAATGATGAGGCAATATCAAGACAAAGTCGTCAGCTCAGAGGAGCCATACCCACAGAGAAACCTGGGATACTTTTAACCAAAATAATAAGAAGCCAGGTGCATTAATGCATGCCTATAGTCCTAGCTCCCTCAATGGGGGATCGCTTCAACCCAGAAGTTCATGCCAGCCATAACAAAATGCTGAGACTTGTCTAGTTTTAAAAAGAAACAAAAAACAAAAAACAGGGCTGGGAATGTGGCTTAGTGGTAGAGTGCTTGCCTAGCAAGCATGAAGCCCTGGGTTCAATTCCTCAGTAACACATAAAACAGAAAAAGCCAGAAATGATGTTGTGGCAAGTAGTAGAGTGCTAGCCTTGAGCAAAAGAAGCTAAGGGACAGAGCCCAGGCCCTGAGTTCAAGCCCCAGGACTAGCAAAAAAAATAAATGAAATAAAGTAAAATAAAAACCACAACAGCTGTTCTTGTATTTTTCACAATTGTCGGGATCATGAAAGGTTAAGACTGAAGAACTGTTCCAGGCTGAAGTGGAACGAAGAAAAATAGTAAGCATATTAACTATACAAGCTTGATTAGACCCTAGATCTACAAATGATATTACTGGGACAATCAGTAACATCTGAACAGTCTACTAAGACTGGTAATTTCAATCAAGTTAATTTCCTGATGGAAGAATGTCAGTGCACTTAGAAAATACTTGAAGTACTAAAGGCTAATGGAATATCACATCCATAAACTTTCTGTTTAGAAATGCTAATGTGGTATTTGAGTGAATAGTACATTGGAGCTTTATGTACTATCTCTACAAATTTTCTATAAATCTGAAATTATTGCCACAGTTAAAAAGTAACAGGAATAAGAAAGAAAAATAGGCTATGATATAATCGTAATTAACTGTCAAGATCATCCATGCTGAATGGGCTACAACTAACAGCCATCTATTCACATAGTCAGGACTTGATACCTGCTAGAACAGACTCCTATATACTGAGTCTGCTTTACAGCAAATGTGGCTCTCTTAGTATAGACCTATCAGGTTAACAGCATGGCCATACATTTAAAAAGAAGAGAAATTGCAAATTCTGGTATCACATATAGCACTTGATTTCCTCAATTAGAAAAATAATAAAGCTTCTAAAAATAACGTGGTTATCTTCAAAACCTGTATGGGATAAGATTTCTTAAACAGTATACAAAAAAAGCACTAGTCAAAAGACTATTAATATTCTTTAAAGAATTTCAATATATGCTATTAGAAGTATGAAAAAATTCTGTAATACAAATACACAACAAGGTTATGATTCCAATATATATAAAAACTCACAAGTCAATTTTTAAAAAACAAACAGAAAATAAATTTTAAAAGACAATGCATTTTTCTTATATGTGTACCAGTACTAAGGCAGGACTTAGTACTTAGGACTTAGTACTCCCTCAGCATTTTTAGCTCAAGCTCCATTTCCTCAGAGTATAGCTAAAAATTGGAGAGCTGAAAATACCTAGGGTTAACAAGAATGTAGAGAGTTCTTATACACTGCTGGGAAATAAGTTGACAGTGTGTGATATTATGTATTAGAACAAAACACATGCATAACTTATGATGAAAGACATCCAATCATGAGTATATTCCCAACAGAAATGTATACAAGAATGCTTGTAGTAGCATTATTTTAAATAGCTCCAAACTGGAAATAATCTGAGTATCAAGAGTGGAATGAATGAAAGGGAATTTATCTTAAGTAAATTACGTTAACATATGTGAGGGAATACTATATAATATATATATATAAGTATATGTAATATATATAATGTATAACATATATTATATATAATAAATATATATTATATAATATATATTATATACATAATATATAAAATACTATGCTTTAAACATAATGCAGATGAATCACCTACATATAATAACAGAAAAAGCAAGCTATCCTCAAGAGGCTAGTGTATGATTCCAACAAGCATACACAACTCTCTGACAGAAACCTGAATGGCAGTGTAATGGAAGGAAGTAAATATGAGGTATGAAACGGGAAGGAGGTGAATACAGGGTGAATATGAGGAATGTGGCCCAAATGGAGGGGGGTGAATATGAGGTATGTAGATGAAATGTCATAATAAAACATATTTAAAAAATAAATCAGAAGAATGGTTTCTTTTGCAGTTATTTAACCACTCAAAAAAGACATAAAGGGGGCTGGGAAGGTGGCTCAGTGGTAGAGTGCTTGCCTTGCATGCCTGAGGCCCTGGGTTGGACTCCTCAGCACCACATAAGCCAAAAAAAAAAAAAAAAGAAAGAAAGAAAGAAAAGAAAAAAGCCGGAAGTGGCATTGTGGCTCAAGTGGTAGGTCGCTAACCTTGAGCTGAAGAGCTGAGGGACAGAGCCCAGGCCCAGGGTTCAGGTCCCATGAATGGACCCCCCCCCCAAAAAAAAAAAGACATAAGGGAGACTTCTGAAGCACTGATAAAACCTATCATAAAGCCTTTCAGTGCAAACCTCATCAATTCCACAACTGTAATATGTTACATTTGCCTGTATGCAATATACTTTTTTTTAAGTGCCCAAAATAATTTCTTTTTTCAGTTTACAATATTCAATAATGAAAACACATCTTCTCTGGCCTTTTGGCCTCTCCTTGGTCTGACTCTTGCTAGAACATTTCCTTTGTGATCCTCTGCTAGAGGGCCTGACCCAGAGCTTAGGCCACAGCTGCTGCTGCTGTACATTATCAGCCTTGGAGAGCTCACTCTGTTCCATTCCATGTACCACAGTCCCAATCCCTTGCAGAGTGGGGAGAACATACTACTCAATATAAGGGCGTTTCAGTTTTTCCTTTCTTCACTCACCAACTATGGCAATGATTTCCTAGCTGATCATCTTGTTTTTAATTATCTTCTGCCATCCATTCAAGTGTCAAACTGAACACCCTAAAATGTTCTTTTAAGCCCACTGTCCATTTGCTTATATATATTAATTGTCCCAAATTACAGAGGAGAAAAAATAAACAATCTTATACCACTAGCATTTAAGACCATCACAATGTACTCTCTCCTTTCAGTCTCTAGTCTTATTTTTGACTAGTCACTTGCCTATTGTAATTAAAAACCATCTATGACTTTTTTTAACCAAACCCACTGTCCAGATTCTCACTCCAGTGCCTTTTTTCATCATAGTATTCCTTTAATCTGGAATACATTTTCCTCTCCTATTTACATGGCTACTATTCAAAGTCTATATGTATCTTCAGTTAATGTTTATTATTACCTATTATTTTCACAGCTGTTATTATCCACTTGGCACTTAATGTTTACCACAAAATTATGCATTTTTATATAAAACTATAAGGATCCTCCTAGAAAATAAAATTTTGGACCTCATAGATGTGTAAAACTAAGTAAGTAAGCAATTCACCGATTTTCAAAACTGAATATCAACCATTTCAAAAAGCAATATTTAATAAGATGCCTAGAGGTTAACTTTATAATTTTGTAATAAAATAAAATAATGAGCTAAGTGTCAATGGCTCACACCCGTAATCCTAGCTACTCAGAAGCCTGGGATCTAAGGATTGCAGTTCAAAGCTGGCCCAGGCAGGAAGGCCTGTGAAACTCTTATCTTCAGTAAACTACTACAAAGCCAGAAACAGAGCTGTGGTTCAAGTGGTAGGGCACTAACCTTGAGCAAAAAAAACAGAGTCAGCACCCAGGTCCTGTGTTCAAATCCCAAAAACAGCAGAAAAAAAAAAAAAAAAAGAAGAATGCCTTATTTTTTTAAATACTAAAAAAGAGGTGTTGATCATTTCTATCTTTACCTTAAAAGGCTCACATTATTTATGGTTTGTATCCACTTGTATTTTTCCCAACATTTAAAAATTAATAATGCACTTTTGTAATGCCCATTAAAGCAAATTTTAAAAATAATTTCAATTACCTGCTTTATTTTCTTACCCCTTCAGCTTATTCACCTGTCTTGTATTGTATATGTATACACTGTTAGTATTTATGGCTGCGTGGCTGGACTGCTATACATATGAAACATATACAGACATCATACACTCCTTACTACACAAAAGAAGGCCACAAGTCAATGACATACCTGGGTTATTATTAACATTACTTTTAGGTGGTTTCTGAACTGGTTTAGGAAGATTAGATTCAGTCAAAGCTTTATTAGCAACAGCTTGTTGGGCCTTCTTTATGCTGCTCCCTTCGGATTCCCATGTCTGCTCGCCAAGGCTCAGCTGCACTGAAAACATCTTAGAAAAACAAAACAAAATTATTTTTGGGGAAAATAGAATAGGTGGTCTGAGAAAACAAACACTTCATAGAATCAAAATCTTAGCAGAAGTGATATTAGACTACTTGTAACAAATACCTTTTTTTTTTTTGGTCAGTCATTGGGCTTGAACTCTGGCCCTGGGTGCTATCCCTGAGCTCTTCAGTTTAAGGCGAGCACTCTACCACTTCAGTCACTGTGCCACTTCCAGTTTTCTGGTAGTCAATTGGCAATAAGAATCTCACAGACTTTCCTGCCCAGGCTGGCATTGAAAACCATGATTCTCAGATCTCAGGTTCCTGAATAGCTAGAATTACAGGTATGAGCCACCAGTGCCCGGCCACAACAAATATCTTATTCCAGTTCAGGCATCAGTGGCTAGTGCTGGTAATCCTAGCTGCTCTAAAGTCTGAGACTTCAAGGATTTAGGTTCAAAGCCAGCTAAGCAGAAAAGCTTGAGAGACTATCTCTAATTAACTCAGACAAATGCCAGATTGGAGGTGTGGCTCAAATAGTAGGGCACCAGCAGTGTGCAAAATCTGAGCAAGAGCACAAGGTCCTGGGTTCAAGTCTCAGTATTGAGCAAATACACAAGGTTCTGAGTCGAAGCCCAAGTACTGGCACAAAAGAAAAAATCTTATTCTACCTAGCAAAATAATTTTAAGACATTGTAACCAATTGTTTGATCTTACACAAAGGCTTAATAGCTCCAAGTGTACATTTGAGTAGAACAAATCAAGAAGATATTTCTTCCCTAAATAGAACCACATTGTTAATGTCATTCAAATAATCTTCAAGGAAATAGGATAAGTACAAAGAATAAGATAACTGTTAAGAAAAACTAAAATGACCTGTCACAATAATACATTTATAGAATCTAATGCCTTAAAACTTATGCATAGCAAAATGGAGTCAACAAGTCTGGCATTCATATTAAACACCAAGAAAATCCCCACAACAAACATTTAAACAGTCAGTACATTCTGCCCATTTTAACTTCATGAATATTTCTCAACTCTTCCTCTTTTTCCTGACAACAATATTACACTGGAATCAGCTTTTCATAAAACTCTACCTTGAATATAATAATCTCCCAAATGATTGCTGCGTATCTTTCTCAAATTCAAACCCAACTGTGTCACCCTAACCAAATATTACCATTTTAGCAGAAAAACTTCTGCCTGCCCATTTTTACTCCATTTACGCCCTTCCCTTACATATCCCACATTTCATACACACTGTATTTCCATATGAGTGCCAAAGTCAACTTTTAACCAATAAAATTCAGTTTTCAGAATACACACAATAGATTTTACTATACATACTGCATGTTACTTCTTAATGTTAGCATAAAGCATTTATTAATTACAAAAAATATATCTTTGTAGAGAGATGATCAGGTAGAAAGAAATTAACCAAGTGATTAAAGTTAGCATGTGCCTCCAGATATGATACAATGAGAACAAATCAGTAATTCTGTACTATTATTGGTCAACAATGTTTCACCTGAACCTAGTCATGGGAAAATAGTCAGATCTACACTATGCATAAACAACTAACCTAGACTCTCAAAATGTCAATGTCATGAAAGAAAAATAAAAATGCAAATTTCAGACTAGAGAACATTACAGAAACACGAGCCCGGCTCCGGTGGCTCATGTCTGTAATCCTAACTACTCAAGAGGCTGAAATCTAAGAATTGCAATTCATAGCCGGCCCGGGCAGGAAAAGTTCATGAGACTCTTCAATAAATCACCAGAAAACCAGAAGTAGCACTGTGGCTCAAGTGGTAGAGCACTTGCCTTGAGCTGAAGAGCTGAGGGACAGCGCTCAGGACCAGAGTTCAAGCCCCATGACTGACAAAAAAAAAAAAAAAAAAAGAAAGAAACACAAAAAATATGATAAAATATGATTAATAAAAAATGCAAATGAGATCTGGTGAAATCTGACTATGAGCTCTATGATTGGGTTGGCTTTTTTGTTTTGGTTTGGTTTTTGGTCATGGGTCTTGAACTCTGGACCTAGGCTCTGTCCCTGAGCTCTTCAGCTCAAGGCTAATGCTCTAGCACTTGAGCCACAGCGCCACTTCCAGTCTTCTGGTGGTTAATTGGAGATTAAAAAGTCTCACAGACGTTCGTGGGCCAGCGATCCTCAGATCTCAGCCTCCGGAGTAGCTAGGATTACAGGCATGAGCCACCAGTGTCTGGCTACTATGTACAATTTAATTGTAACCCTCAACGTTTGTGGGCTACCATTTAATTCCTAATCCAACAGTGTTAGAAGATAAGACCTCTAAGAGAGACTTAAGTCACAAGGAGTCTGTTCTCATGAAAAGATTGTCATTATCACAAAAGTGGGCTTTATAGAGAGACTGGGTTTGTTACCAACGCAAGGTTAGTCCTCCCGTGCCCTTTTGCACTCTCTGGCCTATATAGCTCCCACTATGCAGTGATGGCTAGCACTAGATGCAGTTTTCTCCCTCTCAAGACTTCCTAGCCTCCAGAACATATTTTTCTTTATAATTCACTCAGGCTCTGGCTTTCTGTTACAAAACAGCAAACAGACTAGGACATCTAGTAAACATTAGTTCTTCACTAACAGTTAACACAAGTTATACAGAAAATTGTCTTTAAACATAAAAGATTAATATAAGCACTTATGAGTGAATGCCACGAGAGCTGAAACTAACTTTCAAATTGCATAAGGACTAAGTTAAGATCTATCTATAGGGTCAAGAAATAAAAAGTAAGCCGGACACCAGTGGCTCATGTCTGTAATCCTAGCTACTCAGAAGGCTAAGATATGGGGATCAAGGGTCAAAGCCAGCCCAGGCAGGAAAAGCTGTGAAACTCTTATCTCCAATAAACCACCAGAAAAACAGAAGTGGCGCTATGGCTGAAGATGTAGAGCACTAGCATAGAGCTGAACAGCTGAGGGACAGTGCCCAGGCCCAGAGTTCAAGCCCCATGACCAACCAAACAAGAAAAAGAAAAGAAAAGGCATTATGACAGAAATATTAATGATTAGTGAATCTGAAAGACACACAAGTGCTACTGTACTGCTGTTTTCTGCAAGTTTTCAGTTATTCAAAAATGTGGGATGGGCTGGGAAGGTGGCTCAGTAGTAGAGCGCTTGCCTTGCATGCATGAGGCCCTGGGTTCGATTCCTCAGCACCACATAAGCAAAAAGAAAAAAGCCAGAAATGGCGCTGTGGCTCATGTGGTAGAGTGCTAGCCTTGAGCTGAAGAGTTGATGGACAGTGCCCAGGCCCAGAGTTCAGGTCCCACGACCGGACCCAAAAATAAAAATAAAAAATAAAAAGTGGGAAAATAATTATTAATGAAATTAATTAGAAATTATTTTCTCCTATTTTGATTTACTTTAAAATTTTCCTTGGGATGTAGCTCAGTAGTAGCAATTGCCTAGCTTGTACAAAGGCTGAGTTCAACCACCAGCACCTTTCAATCTATATCTGACCTTATACCTGAATTTAATGTGACATTTAAATGACTAGCCCCTTAATTTTTTCAAAATTTGGCATTTAACAAAGAACTCTTCCACAAATAAATGTTTTACATTATAACCTAAACAATGCCTAAAAGAAGCCTAGGGCCACTGGCTCAGACCTGTAACCCTAGCTTCTTCAATTGCAGAGATCAGGAGGCAAAAGGTTTCAAGACCTCATTTCAACCAATAGTTAATGGTCCACATCTGTTATCCCAGTGACAAAGGAGGTTGGGATCAAGAGTGTTATAGTTCCAGACCAACTGGAGCAAACGTTCACAAGACCCCATCTCAATAGGACACACCTGTCATCTTAGCTATGATAAGAAGTATAAGTAGAAGCATTACAGGCCAGCTGGCAAAAAGTGAGACCCTATCTTTAAAACAAGCGGAGTATCAGGGCACTGGTGGCTCATTTCTGGAATCCTAGCTATTTGGCAGGCTGAGATCTGAGGATCACCATTTGAAGACAGCCCAGGTAAGAAAGTCTCTTATCTCCAAATAACCAGCAAAAAGATGGAAGTGGAACTGTGGCTCAAGAGTTAAGTGCTAGGGGCTGGGAAGGTGGCTCAATGGTTGAGTACTTGCCTTGCATGCATGAGGCCCTGGGTTCGATTCCTCAGCACCACAAAAGCAGAAAAAGCTGGAAGTGGTCCTGGGGCTCAATTGGTAGAGCACTAGCCTTGAACTGAAGAGCTGAGGGACAGCACCCAGTCCCAGAGTTCAGGCCCCATGACCAACAAAAAAAAAAAAAAAGAGGTAAGTGCTAGACTTGAGCAAAAAAGTTAGGGGACAGTGCCCAGGCCCTGAGTTCAAGCCCCAGAGCCAGCACAAAAAGAAAATAACCACCACAGTAAAAAAAAGACTAGCGGTGTGGCCCAAGCAGTAAAAAAACCTGTCTAGAAAGCACTAAGGTCTGAGCTCAAATCCCAGTTCTTCCAGAGAGACAGAGAAAGAGAGACAGAGAGACAGAGACAGAGATGGAGACAGAGAAAGAAAGAGAGGTCTATGTGAATATTAGACTTGAGAATCCCAGTAGCCTCCAGAAAGCATATTAAAATTACGCTTTATGTCTCAAACTGTCATCTTCTAAACAATACACTGGGTATTTCCACAAACTCAAAAGGAATAAGGTCAAGAGAATATGATCTCCTTGCCGAGACCAGTGGCTCACATCTGTAATCCTAGCTACTCAGGAAGCTGAGATATGAGGATTGTGGTTCAAAGCCAGCCTGGACAGGAAAGCTGGTAAGACTCTTATCTCCAATTAACCACCAGAAAATAGGACGTGGTCCTGTGGCTCAAAGTAGCAGAGTGCCAGACTTGAGTGAAAAAGTTCAGGGACAGTGCATCTAAACCACCACCACCCCAAAAAAAAATCATCTCCTCAATTCCATCACCCCACCATTCCTATTTCATAATGTTTTGTCCTAACAGTACTATTTTAAAACCCATTGGAGTTTTCTTTTTCTATTGCTTTCAGATATTTATAAAATCTTTCAGGTCAGTGGCTATCCATCAAGATTATAGAACTAAGACTTTGGTAACCACACACAACCAAAAATATCGTCTATTTTAAACTGAATATTTGTGCCCTTACAATATTTCATATGTTGACATATGAATAATATCAATATGATATTATTTAGGAGAAGGGACCTTTGGAAGATAATTAGGCTTAGTTAAGGACATCATCTCCATAATAAGATTAATTCTATAAGAAGAGAAAGAGGGCTGTGTATGGAGGTACACACCTCAATCCCAGCTACTAAGCAGTAGAGATGGGAGGATCCTGGTTCAGTGCAAGCAAAGGTTAGGGGGATCCTCTCACAAATAAGTCAAGAACTAGAGTCATGGATCAAGCAGTAGAGTATCTCAAAAGGGTAAGACCCTGAGTTCAAATCCCAGTACTTAGAAAATAAAAAGCTGGCTAAATCACACCTGTAAACCACAGCTAGGCAGGAGGAGGCAGTGGCAGGAGGATTACTGGTCAAGGCTGATACCAGGCAGCTTGATTTTTTTTTTTTTTTTTTTGGGGGGCATGAGGTTTGAACTCAGGGCACCACTTCAGCTTTCTGGTAGTTAACTGGAGATATGAGTCTCATGGACTTTCCTTCCTAGGCTGGCTTCAAACCACAGTCCTCAGATCTCAGCCTCCTGAGCAGCTAGGATTATAGACAGGAGCCACCAGCGCCCGGCTAAGGCAGCAACAGGATCTTAGTAATGTCTAGGGGGAAAAAAAAGTCTATAAAACCCGCTGTATTCCACTTTCATCACAACAAATCGTTTCATTCTTTAAAGCCTTGTCGATGAGGAATTAGGGGAAGAGAGAAGCAACAAAGACCACAGAAACAGAAGACAGAGAAAGACAGAAAGAAATAGTTCAGGGCTGGGAAGGTGGCTCAGTGGTAGAGCGCTTGCCTTGCATGCATTAGGCCCTGGGTTTGACTCCTCAGCACCATATAAGCAAAAAGAAAAAAAGCCAGAAGTGGTACTGTGGCTCAAGTGGTAGAGTGCTAGCCTTGAGCTGAAGAGCTGAGGGACAGGGCCCAGGCCCAGAGTTCAGGCCCCACAACTGGACCCAAAAAATAAAAAAATAGAAGAAAATAGTTCATTAGCCCCTCCAAACATTTCAGTAAATCTATAAAGAATCAAGGCAAATTAGTATCTTGGCATTGCTTTATAAAATGTGAGGGGCAGGGTGGGGTCAATAACTATTAGCCATTTTATGGTAATTCAGTTCTTCACTCCATCAGGGGTAACATCAAAAAATGCCCTAAATTATAAACTAGTATTTATGAGCCTTCCAGAGGCACTGAACTAATTCAAATAAGTGTAACTAAAATACCAGAGTCAGAAAGACCCTAACCACAGTATTTCAACTCCTGCTAAATTAAACTTAGTTCAGGAATAAACAGTGTTCCTCAGAAGAAATGTGAGTTTCTGGGACTCTGAGAGTTGGAACTCTTTCAATGAATGCTTAAAAACCCTTCCTTTCTGTGGAATATAACTTGACCTTTACACCAAGATCTGAAAAGCTTACATGAAACAGCAACTATCTCTCTGAAGTGAAAAGCATTTTTAACTAATATGCTCAAATTCTTGTAACATAACCTACTTTACAGATTTCCATTGGTACATAAATACATAAAAAATTATTTCTCTACTTCATAATATTTTCATTTTAACTTACAGAGCAAAGCCAAGAGACTTTAAAATAACTATTTTAAAACACCAAGTATCCTACCACCAAAACAGTAATCATAACATCCTAAAAAACTTATTTAATAATGATGATTTGGTTAGCTAGGTGTGGTATCAGGACTATAATTCTAACACTTTAGAGGTTGGGATGGGAGGATTCTGAGTTGTAGGCCAGACTGGGCAATACAGAAGATTCTGTCTCAAAAATCCAAACAACAAACAACAAAAAAAATGACTTTATATACTCAAAGTAAAACATTATTAAAGTACAATAACCAAAGTGGCATCCCAAAATTAATTAGTCATATACTGTAAAATGCTATTTCTGAAAATAGAAACAAATACTAACAATAAATTTATCTTAATATTTTTCCTTCTTAAACCTGTTTTTAAGATTCAGAACAATGGGGAAAGTTTTTGCACAGCAGAGTTGCTTCAAATAAATGTTTTCCTGTCTATTATTTTTATATTTTGTTTTTGCTTTTGCCTGCTAAGAACTGAACCCAAAACTATACATGCTATGCAAGCACTCTACCAATAAACTAGATTACCAGCCCATTCATTTGTTCAAAGTATTTTTTAGAAGTCTCTTTAGGGGTTGGGAAGGTGACTCAGTGGTAGAGTGCTTGCCTCACATGCATGAGGCCCTGGGTTCAATTCCTCAGCACCACATAAGCAGAAAAATCCGGAAGTGGCACTGTGACTCAAGTGGTAGAGCACTAGCCTTGAGCTGAAGAGCTGAGGGACAGCGCCCAGGCCCAGAGTTCAGGCCCTATGACCAACAAAAAAAAAAAAAAGAAAAGAAATGTGAGGAGTTGGGTGTGTCACTTAGTGATAGAGTGCTTGCCTAGCATGCATGAAGCCCTGGGTTCGATTCCTCAGTACCACATAAACAGAAAAAGCCAGAAGTGGTGCTATGGTAAAGTGGTAGAGTGCTAGCTTTGAGTAAAAGAAGCTCAGGGACAGTGCCCAGGCTATGAGTTCAAGCCCCAGGACTGACAAAAACATAACAAAAAGAAATATGAGACCTTTTTCTGTCTTTCAGAAAAGCTCACTCACTGACATCTACATAGTTAACTAAATTTTTCATTCATTTATTTATTCACTCTTTCAACAAACATTAAATGAATGCCTACTACAAGGACCATTCAAGGCACTGGAAACATACCAAAGTAAACAAATAGCAAATGAGCCCTGCCCTCACAGAATTTATGTTGTAATTGGGGAAGTAAAGGACAAAACAGTAAAGTATCTTCAGGTACTACCCCACTACCAAGAAAAAGGGAAGGCATATGACAAAGATCAGGAATACAGTTTTAGATACATTTGTTTGAGAGAGATATTAGATACTCAAATAGAGATGAGTGATAGGCAATTAAGTATACAATTAGAAAGTACAAGGAAGAGCTGGAGACTTAAATTTGAACACTGACAACAAGTAAATGTTATTTAAAGCTATGAGACTGTATGTAAAAATCACTAGGAAGCAAATGCAAGAGAATGAGAAGTTCAGAATCTGAGTTCTGGGGACTTACCATACTAAAAGGTCTGAGAGATTAGAGGGGAAAAATAAAGAAAGAAACCTAAACTGTGGCAAATGAGCCAGACATATTAGTGTATACCTATCATCCCAGCACTGAGGAGGCCAAGGCAGGAAGATTCTGAATTGAAGGCCAGCCTGGGCTTCATGGCAACACTTTATCTCAGTGTAACAGGAACTGAATACATTTCACTTCTATCAAAGCCAGCCAACAGGTTAAGAAACACAAGGCAGCAATTATGGTATTTAACAAGGAAGTTACTTTAGACCTTCACACGGCCAATTCTGAACAGTGGGAGCGGTAGGAACAAAATCCCAACTAGAGAGGACTGAAAACAGCTAATACATACAACTCTTTTAAGTAGTTGAAGTTTTAACAGAAGAAGGCAGTATAGGGAGAGTTATTAAGATATGGGAACTAGGTATATGAGTTTATGCTGATGGGCATGAACTACTGGAAGAGGAAGCTGCTGATACTGAAGAGAATAGGAAAAGGGAAAAGCACAAGAAAAATGAAGCTGAAGGAGCTATAATCTAGTACACAAATAGAGTGGTTGGCAGAGTTCAGACTGGGGTTCGGCATTGAGCCAAGCAAGTACCCATAACCAAAAGCGGTAAGAGACTAGAGTGCAAACAATGTGGAGTTTAAACTGAATGAAGAGCTAAGAACTAAGGTAAGTCAGGAATAGTAAAAAGGTGGTAGAGTCAATAGAATTTTTTTTGCATAAGAGATATTTGAACTCAGGATTCTCCTTACTAGTCAGGTACTCAGCTGCTTGACCCATGCCTCCACTCCCTTTTGTTCTTGATATTTTTAAAATAGGGTCTTGCTTTTTGCCTAGGCTGGCCTGGATCTCAAACCTATTTTACAATTCCCCCTTAGCTGGGATGTCAGAAATGAACCACTACAACCAGCTTTTTCTTCTCTTATGATGGGATCTTTCAAAAGTTTTTCACCAACTGAGCTAGAAATATGATCCTCCAAGTCTCTAGAAATTGGTTCAAATGGGGTCTTACAAACTTATTTTTTCTTTTTACATGGGTGGGCCTCTATTAATAATCCTACAGATCTCTGCCTCCCAAGTAGCTAGGATTACAGGTGTAAGTACCAATGTCCAGCAGAATCAACAGACTTTTTGTAATGGAAGGACTATTATAATCAAATTACTACAAGGAATGATCTAGAAGTTAAGAGTCAGAGACTGAGTAATTGAAATTAAAATAATGGAGGATCTCAATTACAAAATATAATTACATGAGTAAGTGGATGAAGGAGCAGAAACAAACTAATTGTATATAACCTTCTAGGAAGAAAAAGGTCAGTATCTTGGAATAAAAATCACCATAAATTTAAATAGGAAGGATGCATAAGAAAATCAAAGCCCATGGGGCTGGGAAGGTGGCTCAGTGGTAGAGCGCTTGCTTTGTATGCATGAAGCCCTGGGTTCGATTCCTCAGCACCACATAAGCAAACAGAAAAAAAGCCAGAAGTGGCGCTGTGGCTCAAGTGGTAAAGCGCTAGCCTTGAGCTGAAGAGCTGAGGGACAGACCCAGAGTTCAGGCCCTGCGACTGGACCCAAAAAAAAAAGAAAAAAAGAAAAAAGAAAATCAAAGCCCACCCATGAGAAATGTGATAGAACTATCCAAAGGTAGATAAATGCCATGAGGGATGATGAATTTAATGTTCCAAAATGAATAAAGGCAAAATAACATTCAAAGCAGAAAGATACTGGACAAAGGCAGGGAGATGTGAAGTAATCTGAGAAAGCAAACAGCTCAACATGATAAAGGGCAGAATCATATGAAAGAGAATAGTATGCATGGCTGTCCAATATGGCAAGACACAACATTTTCTTTGCTAATGCTCGAACAAGAGATAGGGTGAATGAATTAAACAACTGTCCATAATGTCTTCTCAAAAGCCTCTAATAAGGAACAAGTGACAGATTTTAGTTCCACCTTATTTCTTTAAGGGAGATGATAGAAAACAACAAACCCAATTTAGAGTTTGCTTTTCGAAGATTAACCAACACTTACAGAATCAATTGCTTCCACAATGTGTACAAAAATGTGTGATTATCATACTTTTTGTTGTTGTTGGTGGTGGTGGTCTTGGGGCTTGAACTCTGGGCCTGGGTGCTGAGCTCTTCAGTTCAAGGCAAGCACTTTACCAATTGGGCCACAGCGCCACTTCCAATTTTCTGGTAGTTAATTGGAGATAATACTCTCACGGACTTTCCTGCCCGGGCTGGCTTTGAACCTTGATCCTCCAGCCTTCTGAGTAACTAGGATTACAACCATGAGCCACTAGCACCCGGCCTATCATACATTTTATAATATTGTATTAAATATCTATACTTAAAATATGCCAAGAAAAATTATGCGCAATTGAGATATTTCAAACAAATGAATACAGCTGAATGTATTTATTATACATTTTTATAATATTTTTATATGTAAACACATGCAACTAAATATAAATACACACGGATGTCCATTTTAAAGAACAGTAAGTAAATGCATAATCATACTACTGCCGTACACAATGTTTATTAGGGAAGAATCTTAGAATTAAACATTACATTGCAGAAGATGTTTTAAGAGTTAATATTTGTAACATTTTACTTTAACAGCTGGGCTGGGCTTCTTTGGGCTTTTTTGGCTTTTTACTCAGAAGCCGAACATATTCAAGTGCTAGTATCAGCATTTATTAACTACTAAACAAGTCACATTTTTCTATGCTTGAGATTCTTTGTTTACAAAAGGAAATTAAGAAATCTCTATCTTGTAGTTTTGTTAAGGTTTTTCTGAGGAGCTAAATCTGAAAGAGCTTTATAAGCCAAGATGATTATAAGATTCTTTACAGACTATTATTAATATAGAACTAAAAATCTTCAGATCATCTACTCCCCACTCCAGCAAATCAACACAGTTAAGACCTGGCCTGATATTTTGATAAGCATATCTCACCACCTCTGGTCAAACCTTACCTTTGAATGAGCAGGCCCGCTTTCACTCAGAAGTTTATACTGGGGTTGGATGCTATTGAAACGGGCTAACTCATTTAACAGACACATTGGAGTTTTCTCTTTGGGGTTTGCCATTTTATCTTGGAGAGAAGCTGTAAATAAAAAGGCTGTAAAGTTTTTGTCAAGAACGACTTTACAAAATGGAAGAAAGTAGTTCTGAAGGGCTGGGAATGTGGCTTAGAGGTACAGTGCTTTGCCTAGCATGCATGAAGCCCTGGGTTCAATTCCTCAGCACCACATAAACAGAAAAAGCCAGAAGTGGCAATATGGCTCAAGTGACAAAATGCTAGCCTTGAGCAAAAAAAGAAGCTCAGGGACAGTGTCCAGGCCCTGAGTTTAAGCCACAGGACTGGGGGAAAAAAGTTGTTTAGACTTTTTAGAAATCAGATTGTATATATGAATTATTTTCATGAACTTTTATATTAAAAAATTCAAGTTATCAAGTCTTCTATTACATGCAACAGAAATATGTATTACATTCTAAATAACAAATTAGGGTGCTTTGTTCTAATCTTAAGTTGCTCTATACATATATAAAAGCACATTTAAAGTTTAAGATTACAATAAATATTAATTTAGCTTATAAATTTTCCTTTCAAGAAATTCATCATTAATAGGTAAGCATCTTGATTCCTAGTACTCTAAGATTAAATTTTGTCTACATTTTAACCTTTTGTCCATTTCCTCCTGAGGCAGCACATCAGAATTTCTAGACTTGGGAATCAAATTCCAAAACTAAGTATTAGTTCTATTTCTGGTAACTGTAAGCAAAATTCCTTTTCTTCTTGTTACAGAACTTCTGAAAGTAAACAGCAACCAGGCATGGTAGTGCATACCTATAATACCAGGAGCACTCAGGAAGCTGAGGCAGCTAAGGCAGAACAATTATAAATTATAAATTCAAAGCGAGGAGGACAGGGGAGGGGAAGAAGGAGGAGTAAGGAGGGGTGCAGAGGACAATTCAGCAAATACCTTAACTCCTAGACCTGAGATAGTTTCCTGAAATATTTGCTTTGAGCCTTGATTATTTCATTACAGTTATCAACCTTATCAATCTTTTTTAAAATTTTTATTGTTGGGCTGGGAAGATGGCTCAGTGGTAGAGCGCTTGCCTTGCATGCATGAGGCCCTGGGTTAGATTCCTCAGCACCACATAAGCAGAAAAAGCTGGAAGTGGCACTGTGGCTCAAGTGGCAGAGTGCTAGCCTTGAGCTGAAGAGCTGAGGGACAGCGCCCAGGCCCACAGTTCAGGCCCCACAACCGACAAAAAGAAAAAAAGATCACATAAAATGTTTATTGTTATTATAGAAGTTATATACAGAGGGGTTAGAGTTACAAAAAGTCAGGTAAAGAGTACATTTCAGACAATGTCACCCTTCCTTTGCTCTCTCTTATCAATCTAAAATAACAACTGAGCAATGATTGCTCATACCTGTAATCTTAGCTATTCAGGGAGCTGAGATATAGGACTGAGGCTCTGTGGGGCTGAGCAGAAAAGTCTGCAAAACTCCATCTCCAATTAGCCAGCAAAATGCTGGGCTACAGGGGTGGCTCAAGGGGTAGAGCACATGCTGTTAGCAAGAAAGCAAATAAGAGCACAGGCCTTGCGTTCAAGCGCTGGTACTGGCATAGAAAAAACAACAGAAAAACATTGTATTACATTACAATTGAGTTCCTTTTACCTTTTCCACAGAATATATACTCCTCTAGAATATATACTCTTCTAGAATATTTTAAAAAACATTTATTGTCATACATGTACCTTCACATAAAGTCTTAAAATATTTGGTTTTGTGCTCTCTATATAAACAGCATTATGATAAATTTATCATATTCACAATTTCCTTTTTTCATGCTTTAAGGATATATCACATCACCTTAACCTGCTGTAGGATTTATACGACAGTACTGTAGCAGCTTTTATTCTGCTCCTAATTCAAACATTTAGGTTATTTCCAAGTCTTTGCTTTTACAGGAATATGTTGCCAAAGGGCTCTGGGAATCATTATCTAAACAACTTCCTCCAGAACATGAAAACTACTATTTCCCTGCAAGCTTGAAAACACAGATTAAAGCCACATAGTGTAATGTTTTGTAATTTCATGTTTACCCAGTGGCATCCCACTGGTATTTTAGGGGTATTTTTATTTGCATTCCTAGAGTACTAGGAACACTAGACATCTTCTCTTGTATTATGAATCGTAAAAAACTGCGTCTGCTCTTTTTTTATTCATACTCCCATATATTGCAGTTATTGATCTTTTACAGTTTATGCTTATTTTATGTCATATTTAAGAAATCCTTCCCTAATCTTCAAAGTCTTAACTATTTTATTTAAACACACTAAATTTTCTATTTTCTCTTAAAATGAAAGTAATAAATCCATCTTTCTTAAAGTAAGAGTAATAAATCTATCTTCCTGCTTCCATTTCAAATAGAATGAGGCTAGCTAGATAGGACGATGCAAGTATGTAGGAGGGGCAGGGAAAAGTGAAGACAGGAAGAGAAAAAGAAGTCTATCCAATTTAACCCAAAAGTTGTGAAAGTAAGATTTTAAGAAGTATAGGTGGCTTCAAAGTATGCTGCCAATACAAAGGTTTTCTTTACAATTACAGAATCTTTTCCTAAAACTGTATATATGCATATATTTGTTTGAATCCCAATATTGGGATTTGAATTTAAGGCCTCACATTTGCTAGACTGGCACTCTACCACTTGAGCCACACCTCCATTTCGGGGGTTTTGCTGGTTAATTGGAGATAAAAATCTCCTGGAATTGGCGCTGTGGTCCAAGTGGTAGAGCACTCACCTTGAGCTGAAGAGCGCAGGGACAGTGCCCAGGCCCAGAGTTCAAGCCCCATGACCAAAAAAAAAAAAAAATCTCCTGGAATTGTCTGCCTAAGCTGGCTTCAAACCATGATCCTCAGCCTCCTGAGTAGCTAGGATTATAGTCAGCCAAGCCATTAGTGACTCTCTTTGCTGGTTGGAAACAGGTTTTTACTACTCTCACCTGAGCAGTACATCATGCATCACTGAAAGTTCAATTGCATTGCTAAGGAATTCATTTCACTACAAAGAATAGCACATTTCGGGGCTGGGAAGGTGGCTCAGAGGTAGAGCGCTTGCCTTGCATGCATGAGGCCCTGGGTTCAATTCCTCAGCACCACATAAGCAAAAAGAAAAAAGCCGGAAGTGGCGCTGTGGCTCAAGTGGTAGAGTAGCTAGTCTTGAGCTGAAGAGCTGAGGGACAGCTCCCAGGCCCAGAGTTCAGGCCCCATGACTGGACCCAAAAAAAAAGAGTAGCACATTTCTCACCCAAGAACCTCCTTTAGTATCATCAGGTTGTATGTGGTTTTAAACCAGTTATCAATATGCATGTTTTGTGAACCAAATTGAACAGTTACTGTTGGAAAATCTGATGCCCTTAGGACATCTCTGCAAACAGCTGCTTCCTCCGTCCACTTGGGCCCAATGCTATTTCCCTCTAAGGCTAATGTCCCTAAGCATGTAGGCCAAAGATTCCATGTCTTCATTTAAAAATTTACCCTCCCTTCCTCTAGCCAATCAGTACCTGCAGCTATTCACATGCTTACATCATTGCAAGAAACAAGGCTTGGATAAGAGAACTTTTATTTTGTTTTGACAATTTAAAAAAGGTGCAGAATCCTCTTCCCCCTCAAAAAAAAAAAAGGAACAAGGGTTTTAAGTTTACAGAAATGCATCTCTAGCTTTTTCCTCACTCACTGGGAATATAATCAGTAAGAATGAACAGCAAAAAATAGGCTAATATGAAACATTGCATTAAGAGTGCTGCAAATAAAATTAGTGTCTTTCTCTGTGAGACAGGACTTGGTAAACATTCCAGAGCTGAATACAACCCAGTAATGTCATCTGTGGCAACAGGTAAAACCAAAAGAAATATCTACAAGGTACTAGAGAGTGGCTGTCAGCCTCCCACTTAGTTAGGACCACAGGCACACGTCACATTTGGCTTATTGGCTGAGACTTGGTCTTGCTAAATTTTTGCCTGGACTGGCTTCAAAATAAAATCCTCCCAATCTCTGTCTCCTATGTACCTAGATTACAAGGCTTTCAGTATCTCATCCAGCCCACAAATTGTCTTCTTTAGAACTGACCTGAGAGGGGAGGATTTTTAATTTCTTCATTTCACTTCCCAGGATCCAGTGAATACAAGGAATGATGCAAATGCTGCAGCTGCAAGTTGTGTGTAAACTTTTCCTTTTTACCCATGGCTCAATGCTATCAGGTGAAGTCATTCTTCCTCCCAGAACTTATAAAACATACTGGACATCACTGCATTTTAAAACTTTTTTTTTTTTTTTGGTCTGTTGTGGGCTTGAACTCTGGGCTTAGGCGCTGTCCCTGCGCTCTTCAGCTCAAGGCAAATGCTCTATCGCTTGACCCACAGTGCCACTTCTGGTTTTCTAATGGTTTAATGGATTGGAGATAAGAGTCTCATGGACTTTCCTGCCCGGGCTGGCTTTGAACCGCGATCCTCAAATCTCAGCCTCCTGAGTAGCTAGGATTACAGGCATGAGCCACCGGTGCCCAGCTGCATTAATATATCTTATCAATAAAAATTATTTCTGCCTGGAGTCAGTGGCTTATGCCTAGAATCCTAGCTACTCTAGAGGTTGAGATCTGAGGAGTGAGATTCAAAGCCAAGGAAGGAAAGTCCATGAGACTCATCTCAAAGTAACTAGCAAAAAGCCAGAAATAGGACTGTGGCTCAAAGCAGTAGAGCATTAGCCTTGAACTCAAAAGTGCCAGGACAGTGCCCTAGGACCAGCATAAATAAACAAACAAACATTTTCATGATGGCACTACCACCACAGAAGTGGGGAGGGTTATCTTTATTACTTCTCAGCATGAATGAACACCAGGTAAAGTATCAACTAACCCAAGGAGCAAGCTGCACTTTGTCACATATCTGTACAGGAGGAGTCTGTGAGGTGAGTTCCACTAACAGTAAAGGCAAGAAGCAGCTAGGAACAGAGTAGGCAGTGGCAGCAACAAAATCTCTGTGAGCCAAAACCATACAAATTTCTTTCTAGCTGGGGGGGTGGGTAGGGAGCACCTGAAACCTAAGTACTAGATTTTGACTAATAATTTTTCTGGCTTCCCTGGGATAATAGTTTTCACTTTTTATTTTATGTTTTTGGTCAGTCATGGGGATTGAACTCTGGGCCTGGGCGCTGTCCCTCAGCTCTTCAGCTCAAGACAAGTGCTCTGCCACTTGAGCTACAGCGCCACTTCCAGTTTTCTGAGTGGTTTGTTGGAGATAAGAGTCTCACAGAGTTTCCTGCCCGGGCTGGCTTTGAACCTCGATCCTCAGATCTCAGCCTCCTGAGTAGCTAGGATTATAGGCGTGAGTCACCGATGCCTGGCTCACTTTTTAATTTGATATGGGAAATTACAGATTTTTTTTTAACTGTTGAACCAGCCCTGCCTTCCAAAGATGAACCACAATATAATTTTAAAATATACTACTAGGTTGGGAAGGTGGCTCAGTGGTAGAGTGCTTGCCTTGCATGCATGAGGCCTTGGGTTCAATTCCCCAGCACCACATAAGCAGAAAAAGCCAAAAGTGGTGCTATGGCTCAAGTGGTAGAGTGCTAGCCTTGAGCTGAAGAGCTGAGGGACAGTGCCCAGGCCCAAAGTTCAAGCCCCATGACCAACAAAAATAAAATAAATATAAAAATATAATACTGAATTAAACTTGCTAAAACTTTTAGATTTTTGCAATTACATTTATTTGAAAGTTTTGAATCTGTTGAATACCTGTTGTTCATGCCTGTAATTATCTAGTCAGGAGGTGGAAATTCAAGGATCATGGTTTGAAGCCAGTGGGGGCAGAAAAATCTGTAAGACTCTTATTTCTAACTAACTACCAAAAGCCAGAAGTGAAGCTGTGGCTCAAATAGTAAAATGGTTATTGCACTAGCCTGAAGCAAATAAAGCTCGAGAACAGTGCCTAGGCTCTCAGTTAAAGCTCCAAGACTGGCACAGAAGAAAAAGAAAAAGTATTGTCAGTAATTTGCTCATCATGTCTTTGTCTGACTATTCTATCCCAGTAATGAAAACATCATACACCTTGAAAAATATTACACACACACACACACACACACACACACACACACACACACACACGTGGGAGGGTATATATTATGGATGTGGGAAGGTATGGGGAAAGAGTCTGTACTAATATTTGAAATCAAGCACTCTACCACTCTCTTTATGATCCTTAATGTTTCAGATTATCTCTCACTATATGCCCAAGCTGGGCATAGCTTTCATATTTATGCTCTCCCTCCACCCCTACCTTGTAGTTTAGGATGAGAGGCACATACCACAATGAGTCAAAACATTCTCAAAAATGTTTCTTTAGGGAAACATACAACAGAGGGGCCCATTAGCTTCACTGGACATTGACAAAAATGAACTAAACAACTTAAGGGCAGTGATGGGAAGGAGGGAATGAGAGGCAAAGAGGAATAGCTGACACTAAACAAAAGGAAAGAAATGTACATATTACCCGATGTGGAAGAAATAGTTGTACTCCATTGGTGCCCAATGGAAATAGCTTCTTAAGAAAGAATTTGCGCCAGGAACTAGTGGCTCAGGCCTGTGATCCTAGCTACTCAGGAGGCTGAGATCTGAGGATCTCAGTTCAAAGACAGCCCATAGGAAAAGTCCGTGAGAGTCTTACCTCCAATAAACCACTCAGAAAACCGAAGTGACACTGTGAATCAAGTGGCAGTACGCTAGCCTTGAGCTGAAGAGCTGAGGGACAGCGCCCAGACTCAGAATTCAAGCCCCATGACCGACGAAAGAAAGAAAGAAAGAAAGAAAGAAAGAAAGAAAGAAAGAAAGAAAGAAAGAAAGAAAGAAAGAAAGAAAGAAAGAAAGAAAGAAAGAAAAAATTTGCTGGACTTTGGTGGTTCACACCTGCAATTCTAGCTACTTAGGAGGCTGAGATCTGAGGATTGTGGTTTGAAGCCATCCTGGGCAATAAAGTTGTAGCTCAAGTGGTAGAGTGCTAGCCTTGAGCAAAACACTCAGGGACAGCATCCAGGCCCTGAGTTCAAGCTCTAGGTCCAGCATAAAAAAAAAACTTTCCTTTGCTAACCATATATCTAATATGGGACTAATACCCAGAATTCATAAAGATTTTATATCTCAAAAACAACAAAAATGAACAATCTAATTATAAAATAGGCAAGCTCTCAGAATAGTGATTTAAGAATGATATGCAAACTCAAATATGAAAAGGATACTCACCATCACTATCAAAGAAATGAGAATCAAAACCACAACGAAGTATTACTTCATATACATTGGGATGCCTTTTTTTTTTTCTGAGGGTGGGGGTGGTACCAGAGTTTCAACTCAAGATCTTATACTCACTCAGCTTGCTTCCTCCACTGCCACCCTGACACTTGAACATGCCTCTAGCCTTGCTTTTTCTTGGTTATTTTGCAGAGTTTCAGACTTTTCTGTCCTGGCCTTAAACATCAGTCTTCCAGATTTCACTCTCCTAAATAGCTAAGATTACAGGTGTGAGACACTGGAACCTGGCCACATTTCTTAAATATAAAAAAATTAGTACAGTAAAAATGCAAAACTGAACTCCTTGTGAATTACTGTAAGCAGTGTCTATAGGAAACAACGTAGCAGTTCCTGAAAACATTAAACACAGAACTACCACATGAAAATTTCACTAGAAGAACTGCTAGAAGAACTAAAAATAGGAAATCAAATAAATACTTGTACTATCATTCTCACGAAAGCATTACTCACAACAACTAAAATTAAAAACAACCTAAGAACTCATAAAAGAATGGATATAGAGAGCCAGGCATCAATAGCTCATGCCTGTACTCCTAGCTACTCAGGAGGCTGAGATCTGAAGATCATGGTTCAAAGCCAGCCCAGGCAGGAAAGTCCATGCGACATTTATCTTCAAAAAACCACTCAGAAAACTGGCAGTGGCACTGTAGCTCAACTGGTAGAGCGCTAGCCTTGAGCTGAAGAGCTGAGGGATAGCTCCCAGGCCCAGAGTTCAAGCCCCATGACTGACAAAAAAAGAAAAAAGAAAAGAAAGAATGGATACAGATATAACAATGGAAGTGAAACTTAGGAAATTCTGATATATGCAACAACATAGCTGTACCATAATGGTATTATACTAAATATGCCACTCACTAAAGGACAAAAATTATATAATCACTTTTTTGTGTGTGCCGGTCCTAGGGCTTGAACTCGGAATTTAGGCACTATTTCTAAGCTTTTTTGTTAAAGACTAGAGCTCTACCACTTGAACCACAGCTTTTTAGCGGTTAATTGAAGTTAAAGAATTACAGGGATTTTCCTTCCAGGTCTGTCTTTGAACCATGATCCTCAGATCTCAGCCTCTTGAGTAACTAGGATTACAGACATGAGACACCAGCACCCAGACTACAAGTACATATTTAAGAATAGTGAAATTTATAGACATAGAAAATAGTAATTGCCAGAGGCTTAGGGAAAACAATGGGGAGTACGTGTTTGATTATAGGGTTCCAGTATGGAAAAACCTTTAAAGTCTGGAGATGATTTATAGTGATCGTTATAGAACAATACACCTTAATGTCATGTAAGTATACATTTTTTAAATAGTTGGCATAACCTTTACTACGTGCATTTTACCAAAATTAAGAACTTTAAAAACATACCATCAAAATCTCAGTTCTTTTTGAAAAGTATTTTCAGGAAGAATAGAAATCTAGGTTAAGAACTACTTGTTTTTCACTACTTTCAAGATGGCACTCCACTCTTCTGGCTTTAAATTTCTAACACTGTGATCACTCATGTCTTCATTTCATTGAAAAGGAGGAATATAGAACCAATGGTAGATAATTGCCTAGGATATGTGAGGGGCACTGGGTTCAATCTCCAATACCATAAGGGAAAAAATCACTTCACTGAGCAATGGTGACTTGGGCTGTAATCCTAGCTTCTCAGGAGGCTGAGATAGGAGAATCATGATTTGAAGCCAGCTGGGGCAAGAAAGCCTATGAGACTCCTATCTCCAATTAATCAGCACAAAGCCAGAAGCAGAGCTGTGGTTCAAGTGGTAGAATACTAGCCTTGAATGAAAAAAAAAAATTTAAGCTGGGCACCAGTAGCTCACACCTGTAATCCTAGCTGCCCAGGAGGCTGAGGTCTGAGGATGATGGTTCAAAGATAGCCTGGGCAAGGCAAGTCCATAGATTCTTCAATTAACCACCAGAAAAGCAGAAGTGGCACTGTGGTTCAAGTGGTAGAGTGCTAGCCTTGAGATGAAGTGCTCAGGGACAGCGCCCAGGCCCAGAGTCCAAGACCCATGACACAAAACAAAACAAAAAACCTAAAATAAAAAACAAAAAACCTAAAGAATAGCACCCAAGCCTTGAGTTTAAGCCAAAAATACAGCATCAAAAAAAGAGAGACAGACAGACAGTGGGGGGGAAAGAAGGAAGGAAGGAAGGAAGGAAGGAAGGAAGGAAGGAAGGAAGGAAGGAAGGAAGGAAGGAAGGAAGGAAGGAAAGAAGGGAAAGGAAACTTCACAAAATGCCTGTTTACCCTCAGGCTGGTCTATGATTTTTTTTTCCTTCAGTATCACTGACTTATAGTTACTAGATTACAGTAATTACAAGGTTTTTGTGTGTGTGTGATGGCTCACTGACTTTAGAAGTATGGTTTTAGTTTTACAAAATACAGTAGGGTTTTCAATCATTTTATCTAAAATTTTGCTTATTGCCCCTCTTACTTTTCCTGGGACTCGTAACATACTTGTTATCATCCCACAGTTCACTGACAACTTTGTATTGCTTTTTTCATCTTCCCATCCTGTGCTTCATTCTGAATCATCACCATTGTATGTATGCTCACTGATCTTGTATCTACAAGTGTCTTCTCTACTAATCCTATATACTATTCCTTTTTCATGTCAGGTATTGATTCCTCATCTCTAGAAGTTCTAGCTGTGTGTTGTTATACTTTCTATTTACACATTTTTGTTTTCTTCTTCCTTCTTGTAACATACATAGTATGTCTTTTTCTATTAAGCCACATTAGCCTCTTTCGAACTAGTGGGTTTTTATCTTAGTTACAAATTATATTGATCTTCTTTACAAGCATCTTTTTTAATTTTTTATTTAGGTAAAACTAACATAACATTAAATCAGTCTATCTAGGTGAAAAATAACACAGTGACATTTAGTATATAGTCACATTTAGTGCAATAGCCATCTAGATCTAGTTCCAAAACATTTTATCACTCCAAATGGAAATTCTGAATCTATTCATAATTGTTCTCATTTCTCCTTACCCTTAGTCTCTAGCAACCATTAATCTGCATTGAATGCCTATTATAGATATTTCAAATAAATATAATCATATATTATGTGACTTTTTGTGTCTGATTTCTTTCAATTAAGTCTTTCCAAAACTCATCTGCACTGCAGCATACATAATAGATACTGTGAATTGTTTGCCCTTTCATACACTGATAGAAACCTGGGCTGCTTCCATACTTTGTCTATATATTTAAGAACTTGTTTTCAACTTTAAAGGTTCTTACCTAGAATTGGAACTACTGGTTCACAGGACAATACTTTAAGTTTGAGGAACTGTTTGGTTCTTTTCCACAGTGATAAACCACTTAAAATTCCACCTAGTGATATAGAAGAGTTCTAGTTTCTCCACATCCTTACCATTTTATGGTTAGTCTTTTGGTCCCAGATAATCTAGAATGGATAAAATGCCATCTTTCTATTCATTTAAGGAAATTAGTGATGCTCCTACATTTACTGCCAAGTTTAGTTACATGCATTCTTGAATGTTTTTTGTTGTTGTTGTTTTGTTGGTCATCAGGTTTAAACTCTGGGCTTGGGAGCTGTCCCTGAGCTGTTCAGCCTAAGGCAACGTCTCTAACACTTGAGCCACAGAGCCACTTCCAGTTTTCTGAGTGGTTCATTGGAGGTAAGAGTCTCAAGGACTTTCCTGCATGGGCTGGCTTTGAACCGTGATCCTCAGATCTCAGTCTCCTAAGCAGCTAGGATTACAGGCATGAGGCACAGGTGCCCAGCTTCTTGCATGTTTTATTCTGTTTTCTCAGTCAAACTAAAGGACTGTTGCTCTTCTTGTTTTCAAAGAATGCTTTATTCACTGATTCTGATCATGTATGATGTAAGCATTTTCATGTGTACTTGAGTACTTATGTACCTTCTTTGGAAAATTGTCTGCTCAAGTCTCTTGCCCATGTTTTAGTTATCTTTTTGTTATTGAGTTGTTTTAATTTATTGGAGGGGGGGGGAGTTCACTTTTGACACAAGTAGTCACTGTTGCTCAGGTTAGCCTCAAACTTCTGTGCTCAAACAAAAAACCTCCTGAGTAGTTGGGATTACAGGTGCACATTAGTATGCCCAGCTCTTAGTTTTTATATTTAGGACATAGACCTATTTTTAGTTAATTTTTATATGGTATGACATAATGATTCAATTTTTTTTTTGCATGTATATCTCCAGTTATCCCCAAATAGTTTCTTCAAAGAGTTATTCTTTCCTCACTGAATAGTCCTGGCATTCTTCTCAAAAGAAAATTCTACATAAATGTATTAGTTTATTGTTGTACTAGCAGTATTATTCTATTATTCTATATTTCTTTACCCTAATGCCAGTATCACAGCTTTATTACACCTCTGAAGTAATTCCTGAAACTAGAAAATATGAATTCTCCAACTTTCTTCTTTTTCAAGAATACTGTATTTTCCTTTTTTTGGTGGGGGGGTCCGGTCATGGGGCCTAAACTCTGGGCCTGGGCGCTGTCCTTCAGCTCTTCAGCTCAAGGCTAGCGCTCTACCACTTGAGCCACAGTGCTACTTCCGGCTTTTTTCTTTTTGCTTATGTGGTGCTGAGGAATCGAACCCAGGGCCTCAGGCATGCAAGGCAAGCGCTCTACCACTGAGACACCTTCCTTTTTTTGTCAATTGTGGGGCTTGAACTCAGGCCCTAGATGCTGTCCCTGAGCTCTTTTTGCTCAAGCTAGCACTCCACCCCTTCGAGCCTCAGCTCCACTTCTACTTTTCAAGTGGTTAACTGGAGATAAGAGTCTCACTGGAACTTTTCTGCCCAAGCAGGCTTCAAACTGCAACCCTCAGATCTCAGTAGCTAGGATTATAGGTGTGAGCCACCAGTGCCTGGCTACATTTCCCTTTTGAAATTACTGTTAGTCATAGAAATAATTGTTATGTTTATCTTTTACCTACATGCATATTTATCAGTTTTGTGCTTGTGTATATATCCACTGGAATTTCTACACACAGGGTCATTATTATTTGTACTGAGTTTTACTTCTTCCAAATTTGTAAGTCGTTATTTTCTTGCTTAACTGCTCTGTAATTTCCACCACAATCTGGATAACCATGAATATGGGTATTTATTGTGCTATTCCTGACCATAACAGGAAAAGTTTCAGTGTTTCACCACTGAATTCACTGAATTTAGTATCAGCCTTTAGTTTTCAAAAATTATTGAATGCAAATAGAGAGACAAAGAGTGAACAAATTTAACAGTAGTATTCAGTAAACACTGTGTTGAAAATGAACCGTACAACTTATTGTCGGGGACAGGAGGGAGAAAGCAAAAGAAGGGGTAGCATTGCCCTAAAAGAAATGTACTCATTACCTGACTTATAAAACATGAACCCTGGGGCTGGGAAGGTGGCTCAGTGGTAGAGTGCTTGCCTTGCATGCATGAGGCCCTGGGTTCAAATCCTCAGCACCACATAAGCAAAAGAAAAAAAGCCAGAAGTGGCACTGTGGCTCAAGTGGTAGAGCGCTAACCTTGAGCTTAAGAGCTGAGGGACAGCGCCCAGGCCCAGAGTTCAGGCCCCACAACTGGACCCAAAAAAAAAAAATTTAACCCTTCTGTATATTACACTTATATGCTGAAAAAATGTGAACTAATTCCCTGCTATTTCTACTCTTGATTATTTCAATCATGAATATTCTCTTAATAGTATATTTCCTATTTTCAATTTACTTCCACTATAATTTTCATGGGGGAGAGGTGGCTGGAGCTTGAACTCAAAGCCTAGGTGCTATCCCTGAGTTTTTTCACTCAAGACTAGTGCTCTACACTTGAGCCACAGCTCCACTTCCAACTTATTGGTAGTTAACTGCAGATAAAAATCTCATGGACTCCTGCTTAAACTAGCTTTGAACTGTGATCCTAAGATCTCAGCCTGCATAGCTAAAATTACAGGTGTAAGTCACCAATGCCTGGCTTTTTTTTTGGTCTGTCGTGAGCCTGGACACTGTCCCTCAGCTCTTCAGCTCAAAGCTAGTGCCCTACCAGTTGAGCCACAGTGTCACTTCCAGCTTTTTCTGCTTATGTAGTGCTGAGGAATCAAACCCAGGGCCTCATGCATGCAACACAAGCGCTCTACCACTGAGCCAACTTCCCAGCCCATGCCTGGCTTTTTATACTTGTTTCCACTAGCCTTTGAGTTTGTCTTCTTTTTCGACTATCCTTAAGGTTCAAAGATTATTTACTTGAAATCTTTCTTTGCTAACATAGGTGTTACTGCTATTAAACACTGTCAAGTCATGTGTGTTCTCTTCACTTTCATGTATCTCTAAATATTTTCTAATTTGCTCTATATTTCTTCTTTGACCTATTAGTATGACCTGGGGAGAGGGGGATGCTATGACAAGTGATAAAGTATTTTCCTAGAAAGGGCAAGGCCCTGGGGCTAGGAAAGTGGCTCAGTGGTAGAGCACTTGCCTTGCATGCCTGAGGCCCTGGGTTCAATTCCTCAGCACCACATAAGCAAAAAGAAAAAAGCCGGAAATGGCGCTGTGGCTCATGTGGTAGAGCGCTAGCCTTGAGCTGAAGAGCTGAGGGACAGCGTCCAGGCCCAGAGTTCAGGCCCCACAACTGGACCCAAAAAAAAAAAAAGAAAAGAAAGGGCAAGGCCCTGAGTTTAATCCCAAGTACTACCAAAAAAAAAAAAAAAGGGAATGGGTCGATTTTTACAGTAAACATCCCTCAGTATCTGTGGGGGTTGGATTACAATATACATCTAAGAATACCAATTTGTATAAAACCTATGTACATCCTCTCAGTCTTTAATCATCTTTAGATTATTTATAATGTCTAGTATGATATAAATACTGTCAATATTTACTATGCTACATTGCTTAGAGAATAACGAGATTAAGAAGTCAGCACAGATGCTACATTTTTTTCCAAAGTGTTTTTAATATGTAGTTACTTGAATCTATGGACAAGAAATCTACAAACATGAAGGCCAAATATATTTGTAAATTTTCTAATACTCTTTCCATTGATTTCTAAGTTGATTCTATTGTTCATGAAGATACTATGCATGGTTTAAATATCTTCAATTTTAGCCAGGTATAGGTGGCTCATGGCTGTAATCCTAGCTACTCAGGAGGCTGAGATCTGAGGATCACAGTTCAAAGCCAGCCCAAGCAAGAAAGTCCGTGAAAACTGGAAGTGACGCTGTGCTTAAAGTGGTAGAGCGCTAGTCTACCCAGAGTTAGCCCAGGCCCAGCGTTCAAGTCCCATAACCAACAACAAAAAAAATCTTACTAAAACTTGTTTTGGGGTCTATCATATAATGCAGCATGTTTCACTTGTGCTTGATGTTCTGCACGTGTCCCTTAATCTAATTATAGTGGTGTTCATGTCTTCTATTTCCTTAAGATCTTTCTGGAAGTTCTATCTATTACTGAAGATAAGGCAAGTATTTTAATTGTGTTACATGACAGTAAATGAATTCTTATTGTTGAATTCTGGACTGTATTATATTCCTGTAAAGAGTGTTCAGGTACACACTTAACTTACTTTAAATCACTTGGAGTCATCTGGGAATCTTCCCAATGTTCCATGAAAACATGGCCAGTATCGTGCTTTGTGTGAGCTTTAGAATTTATCTCACTGATTTCCAGCAGTTTTTCCTGTGACTTCAAATAGGTCCTGTCCTGTCAAACACTTACAAATCAGAACTCAGGTGAAGAACCCTGATCTGGTCTGGGAATGTAGCTTAGTGGTATTGTGTTTGCCTAGCCTGCATGACGCCCTGGATTCAATTCCTCAATACCACATAACAGAAAAAGCCTGAAGTAGTGCCGTGGCTCAAGTGGTAGAGTGCTAGCCTTCAGCAAAAGAAGCTCAGGAACAGTGCTCAGGCCCTGAGTTCAAGTCCCAGGACTGGTATTAAAAAAAAAAAAAAAAAAAAAAAAAAAGAACCCTCTGTACCTCTCCAGAATGTATGCATACATGGCTTTCTTGCTTTTTCATGTACAATCTCCTAGTCCTCCCCTGCCCTCAGCTTCCAGTTGACAGCTCCTTTTGTTTACTAATACTCTGTCACACCTTATCTTTCCAAGGTTCTTATCTTTGCTTCCTTATCACAAGACTGCTGGGCTGGCCTTGGTGGCTCTCTGTAATCAGTGAGTAGGAGGCTACAGGAGGATCATGAGTTTGAGACCAGCCTGGGCTACACCTTGGGTTAGGAAAGTGGCTCAGTGGTAGAGTGCTTGCCTTGCATACATGAGGCCCTGAGTTCGATTCCTCAGCACCACATAAGCAAAAAGAAAAAAGCCGGAAGTGGCTCAAGTGGTAGAGCGCTAGCCTTGAGCTGAAGAGCTGAGGGACAGTGCTCAGGCCCAGAGTTCAGGCCCCACGACCGACAAAACAAAAAAAGCCTGCTGGGCTTTCTTTTGGTTTCTTCTTCACTAAAGCCAGTACTGCCTCTAGACTGTAGACTGCAGTAGAAGAGCTTGTACCTCATTAGTCTCCATTCTTTCAGGGATCACAGTCTAGTGTTGCCTATCATTTAATGTTGAAAAAAAAGTTCACGTATTTTGTATGTTCTCTGCTTGTCTAGGGAGGAAAGGCATATTTTTAACTGCAGAACAAGTTACCCCCAACTCAGCAGCCTTATAAAACAAACATTGACTATTTTTTATTTGTTCTCAGTTTCTGAGAGTCAGCAAGCAGCAAGCAGTTGAACTGGGTAGTTCTTGCTCAGGATATCTCATGAAGTTGTAGTTAAGATTTCAGTAGAGCAGGTGTCAGAAAACTTGATTGCAGTGGGAAGACGTGCTTCCAAAAGGGTTCACTCACGTGTTGTTGGTTAGAGGCCACCTTTTCTTGCTGGCTACTGTCAGGAACACTCATTTCCCATGACGTGTGCTTCTCCCATCAGTTTTTCACAACATGGCAACAACTACTCTCAGAACAAGCAATCCAAAACCAAGGAAGAGGGAGCGCATGCAAGAGAACAAGATGAAGACAAAGGAAGACGTATAGGAGAGAAACAGAGAATGTAGAATACAGAGAATAAAAGGAAACAAAATAACCTATCCTCAAAAATGATCCATCACTGGGGCTGGGAATGTTGCTTAGTGATAAAGTGCTTGCCTAGCATGCATGAAACCCTGGGTTCTCTTCCTCAGTACCACATAACAGAAAAAGCTGGAAGTAGTATTGTAGTTCAAGTGATACGCTAGCCTTGAGCAAAAGTAGGCTCAGGGACAGTGCCCGGGCCCTGAGCTCCAGGACTGGCCAATAAAAAAATAAAAATGAGCCTGCCATGTTCCATTGATCACACCTACTGCCCTTGTTGTACAAAGACAACACAAATGTATAAATAGCAGATAAAATGAAGTGATCACTGGGGACCACCTTGGCAGTGGTCACACACAGGATAAATCCAGTTCCTGTTAAGTCAACAGAGGAGATACTAAAAGTACTTCTTACACATTTTTAGGGGTGATTTGGGGTTCAAACTCAGGGCCCTATGGTTTACATTTAAACTTTGCCCTGTACACTTTTTAGCTTTGCCTATTTTTTAGATATTGTCTCATGTTTTCGCCCAGGCAGGCCTCAGATGGTGATCCTTCTACCTGTGCCTCCCACCTACATCTCCCACACAGCTGAGATTAGAGGTGTACACCACCATGCCTGGCTTGTTCACTGATGAAATCTTGCTAACTTTTCATTATGGCTGGCCTCACACTGCAATCCTTCTGATCTATGCCTCTTAAGTAACTGGGATTACAAGTGTGAACCATTGTACTTGACTCCTTCTATATTTTAATACTCTAATGCTTACTGTTTTTCTTGTTTAACTACAGACCTTGTCTCATGGCTGTGAAAGGTAAGACTGTACTCCATATGCCAAGATGGAGAAAAATAAAACTAAGAGTTAGTAGCAATAACTTTTTTTTTTTTTTTTTGTCAGTCATGGGGCTTCAACTCATGGCCTGGGCACTGTCCTTAAGCTCTTTTTGCTCACTGCTAGTGCTCTAATACTTTGAGCCATAGCATCTCCTCATGTTTTCTGGTGGCTGATTGGAGATCAGAGTCTCATGGACTTCCCTGCCTGGGCTGGCTTTGAACTGTGAACCTCAGATCTCAGATCTCCTGAGTAGCTAGGATTATCAGTGTAAGCCACCACACCAGGTTTAATTACCAATAATTCCCCCCTCCCCCCGCCTTTTTTTTTTAATAGCTGTAGGGCTTGAACTCTGGGTCTGGGTACTGTTCCTCAGCTCTTCAGCTCAAAGTGAGCGCTCTGCCACTTGAGCCACAGCACTACTTCCAGTTTTTCTGATGGTTAATTGGAGAAAAGTCTCACAGACTTTCCTTGCCTGGGCAAGATTTGAACCTCGATCCTTGGATCTCAGCCTCCTGAATAGCTGGGATTACAGTCATGAGCCATGGGCGCAGGGCAGCAAAAACTTTTAAGAAAAAAGAAAAGTAACTTTTCTATGGAGAAAAAAGGGGAAGTAACTGAAACCAATCCCAAGTGGCTTATTCCTCCAAATATTCAAATGGTCTCTACCCTGCTTTCCCATCAGTCACAAGTCAAGAAGCAATACCAACAATAACATTAATAGTAAAATAGATAGCAGAAATAGCAGCATTAGGACCAATGCTGAGCATTTTGCTTCACTCAGTAACTCCTCACAGCAAACTTACAAACATAGACATCATTATTCCTTAAAATCTACATCATTTGTTTCACACCCTGTCTTACAGTCTACAAGGTAACAACTTTCCTGTTCTGACAGCACCTGCAGAAGAACCCCCTTTCCCTACAGGGTCAGGCTGCAAAACTTCTTAGCTTCCAGATTCCCAACATCTACTACCACACCCTGGTAAAAGGAATTAGCAAAATACTTAAGACTTCTATGAACTCTTTGTTCCTCTGCTATGAATTCTTTGTTCCTCGGTTACCACAATACTATAATTCACATAACACAGACTTCTCTAATCCCTTAGGACACACTGATTTGTCAAGTCTGCCTCTTCAGCTAATTTAAAAGAAATGATCCTTCTGCAACCAATCATTTGAAAATATACCTTCTTAATTTATATTGGTGCAGCTTAATATTAAATGATTTCCCTACAGACTTACCATTAGTAAGAAAAACACACTGTCTACTTGCTATCCTGGTAACTACTAGACTCTCATTCAATTTTTCTTTTTCTAAAAAAAAGTAATAATTATAAATACTGACTCATAGTCTCAAAGGTTTAATGAAAATAATGACATTTACCAGGAAATGGAACTATGTTTTGGGGGATTAGGCAAAGGGGGAGACCACATAAATGGAAGGAGAAAGAATGAGCAAATGTGGTCATTATATTCTATGTACAGTATGAAATACCAAACTGCGGAACTTGAGGGTAGAAATGGGAGGGTAGAAATGGGGGAGAATGAAAGAATGGGTGACACTGATCAAGAGTATTGTACTCATAGCCTGACTTAAAAAGTTGTAACACCTTTGTGCAACTATTTAATAATAATAAAAAATAGAAATAATGTAATTTACAAATGAAAAGGAAAAGATGACAATGGGCACATATAATTCACAGAAAGCAAAATAATAAAAATAACAAATATAGATCACAGAAATGCAAACTGAAATACCACTTTTTTGTCAGACAGATTATCAGAGATAAAAAGAAATTGCCAGAAGGAAATAAGCATTCCCATATCCTATTAACACATATTTTTTTTAATTTTTATGTTTAAAATCCACATACACTTTTGACCAGTTTTTTGTTTGTTGTTTGTTTTTGTCAGTTGTGGGCTTAAACTCAGGGCCTGGGAGCTGTCCTTGAGCCTCTTTGTGCTCAAGGCCAGTGCTCTACCACTTGAGCCACAGCACCACTTCTGGTTTTTGAGTGATTAATTGGAGATAAAAGTCTCACAGGGACTTTTCTGCCTGGGCTGTGATCCTCAGATCTCAGCTTCCTAAACAGCTAGGAATTCAGGCATCAGCCACCATACCTGGCTGACCAGGCTTTTTGTTTGTTTTATTTTACCTTTGAGCCATGTCTCCAGCTCTAGTATTTCATTTCTAATAATTTGTTATGATAACTGAAAAACTGACCAATCTCAAAATTTCATTTTGGCATTATGATATACCAATTTGTCCAACAAAAAGAGGTTGGTTTAATAAGTTTTAGTACATCTAAAGATTATTATTAAATCACTTCAGAATTTTACATATTAAAAAACCTGCTTTATTAATAACACATACTCACATAAAAACATACCTGAATAGAAAAAAATCTAGAAGTATACACCCCAAAATGTTAGCAGTAATTATCTCTGTAAAAGAATAGTGGAATTTTTGTGATTTTTTTCTTTTGTTTTTTACTTATCAATGCCAATGTAGTTTTACTTCAGCAAGAATGGGTTGCAGAAGGACATTAACACATTCGAGAGAGAGAAAGTACAACTGAAGATCACACATTCATGACAGAAAAAAATGCCATTATTGTAACAGAACACAAAATATGTCCATGTTCCATAGCACTTATTAAGGTGAGGCAAAGCCAATATCAAGTATCTTAAAAGTCATCCAGTACCCTAGTTTTTAACCTATTTTAGGAACACACATGAAAGGATCTGGCAGGACAAGAGAAGTGTGCAGTTCTTCCAACATTTTAGGAAAAGACATCCCAAATCAAAACTTAGAATCCTACAGACAGTGTTGAAAATCACTAGTAGGCTGAGAATGTGGCCTAGTGGTAGAGTATTTGTCTAGCATATGTTAAGCCCTGGGTTCGATTCCTCAGTACCACATAAACAGAAAAAGCCAGAAATGGTGCTCTGGCACAAGTGGTAGAACACTAGCCTTGAGCAAAAGAAGCTTAGGGACAGAGCCCAGGCCCTGAGTTCAAATCCCAGGACTGGAAAAAAAAAAAGATAGAAGGTGGAGGAAGAGGAAAAAGAAGAAGAGGAGGAGGAAGAGGAGGAGGAGGAAAAGGAAGAGGAAGAGGAAGAGGAGGAGGAGGCAGAGGAGGCGGAGGAGGAGGAGGAGGAAATCACTAGTAAAAATGTCAGCTCTTTCAAGGTAAGGATCACCTCAAATAATCTTTTCAGCTCATTTTACTTTTATCTCGAAAACCCTCACTCTACCAAGAAAGAAGTTACCATAAATAATCATAAAGATAAAAATCATTCAGATTTCAAATTTAGATTTCGCTAAAGAGAAATTACTTTTTACAAATTCTATTCCCAATTATGTTAACCTTTCAACTTAGTTTTGGTTGGTTGGTTGGTTGGTTTGTGTGTTTGGGATTTTGTTTTTGTGTTTTGTTTAAAACAAAAAAAAAAAAAAAAAAAAAACCAGGGTCTGGATATATATAGTATAAGCTGGCCTAGAATTCATGAGTCTCCCTGACCCCCTGCATCCAAGTGATGGGCTTATAGAAATGTATCACTATGCCCAGCTTAGACTTGAATATTTTAATGGATGAAAGTTCAGTCAATAACAAGAAGCAAAAAAGGGTCCTTAACTAATCCTAAAACAGTTGTGTTTTACACACTAATTATGTATATCTCCAGGTACTATGTACAATTTCTAACCTAAGGCCAAAGAACTGCCTGTTGTAGTGTGGAACAATCTCTACAAATTGTGTATAGTGACTAATTTCAATATGATCAGCAAGTAGCAAATTAGTACAACTGCATCAATACTAACCCATATTATAGTTTTCAATCAAATTGGCTGCCATAAGATCCATCATTATTTCCAACAATCTATAGAACATGAAATAAAGTATTCCAATTGCATCCCTAATAATGTCAGGTGTCCACAAAAAGTCATTTAGTGGCAACTTCACATCTACAACAGTTTTCAACACTAGTCTCCTAACACCCTGCTGATCCTTCCAATGAGATTTGGTAGCAGCATCCAAGGTAGAGGAAGACCTGAGCAGAGTACAAGCTAATATTCCTTTAAGCCTCTACTAAAATTGTCTTAATGAAAACATCTTTTACTATACAAGGAAATTTTCTAAATAAGAGAAAATCAAAGAACAACTTTACATAAAGGAGATTTTATTCTATTTTTTTTCTTTTATACCAGCACTAGGACCTGAACTCAGGGCCTGGGTGCTGATGCTTAGCTTTTTACTCAAGGGTGGCACTCTACCACTTGTGCCACACCTCAACTTCTAGCCTTTTGCTAGATTTTTCGGCTGGGAAGACACCCGTATAACCTAAGCACTATAAAATACCAAAACTTACAACACAATTATATGGATACTGTGGAAAAATAATAGACATCTCTTTGCTTTAGTGATAACCTTTGCATCATTCACCCATTCATCAGTATTACAAACACAACTATTTACATTATTTGCTATAGGACATGGGAATACAAAAGTAAAAGAAGCAAAAAAAAACACTCTGTAAACATCAAACAACAGAGATAGGTATCAAACAATACAGTGATCCTTCAGTATCCATGGAGGATCAGTTCCAGGACACCCCTCAAATACCAAGATTTATGGATGCTCAAGCACCTTATATAAAATGCAGCATGCCTATTGGTTTACACAAACCTCCCATACTCTTGAAATCATTTATAGATTACTTATATCTAATAAAATATAAATTGTTATCCTGTCTTGTTTAAGGAATGATACATTCAATTTTTTCCTATGTTTTCAACCTATCACTGATTGCATCTACGGGTGCATTACCAATGGATGCACTTTCCATGGACATGAAGGGCCAACTATAACTCATTTGAATAACTTAAAATATCACAATCCTGTTAAAATATACTAGCATAAACTAGGCCTGTGGTCAAGAGAGCCAAGTATGGAAAGGTGAAGAGAGGTTCAGGCAGAAGTAGACTGTGCAAAGGCCCTGGAACTGGAATGGCCCTTCCAAAACTAGGAACTAAGTCAGTCCAGATATACTGAAGTATTTAGATTATTTCTCCAGCACATATGAAGCCTGATAAGTGTAAAGATATCAGGATAACTGCAAGAAGAGTCTGGCATTCAGAAAAGAAGCCTCAACAGGTATAAAATTAGAAGATATTGGCTTAAAGATGGAACTCTAATGGAGCATGAGGCTCATCCTTGGAAGGAAAGGGAGAGATTATTTTCTCAAATCACAGAAACTAAATTAATTACCTCTCTTTTGATTTGCAAACAAAAGAAAACGAAGCATTTTGTAATACTATACCTCCAATACAATATTGTTTATTCAAGAAAGGTAAAATTAAATATATATAGTTCTTACAGAAATGCCAACAAACTAAGAAAAAAATACTTTCGGTGAGCCTATGTGGTATTTTATTATATGGCTATAGAGAACTTATTTAGCAGGAAACTTTCTTTTGGCCTTTTTCAATGCCCTAGAAAAAGAACCTTTTTTTAACACACTGACACACTACTTCACCAGATTTGTCACTAGGAATGCTTTCAGTCTGCAGAACTGCCAGCCACTGATGCTAGACTATGACCACAAGCACTTTGAACACGAGTCCTGAATGGATTTGACATTTTAAAAAATCTTTTGCTCCCTACTCTGAAGTTATCTACTTTCAGAACTATCACTATTTTCCTTAAACCATCAGTCCTCAATAATGACTACCTAAAGTATGTAACTGTTTACAATACTATATAGCATGTAACTTCTCTATATAGAGTGGTCCGGTTACAAAAGAACTGACAACATTTCCACAATTTATGACCAAAGCATCATGTAAGTATGACATGCCTTAAAACAAACTCACCTGATTTATTTGAAGCATGTTAAGATAATATTGGTCAAACTGCTATATACCTCACGGCTCCAAAAACTGGAAAATAAAAATGAAATAAAGTTCAATTTAGTTGCTAATCTCAATCACCAGGTAATACTTTATTTATATACCTTGATTAACCATCAAATATAAAGGAGTTGATCCAGACCAACATAGAACTTTAATAAAAATGTTTCATACCTGGGTGGTCAAACCAATAGCTAGTCACTAGCCATATCTGGCCACTAAGCAACTAAAAGGTGACTAGTATAACCAAGGCAGTAAATGTTTATTTTTTCCTGAATGGTAATTTAAACTTAACAGGAAACTGGGTTGGACCTCAAGGCCTGAATTTACTAGAGAGGCTCTTTACCACTTGAGCCATGCCCCAGCCCTTTTTTAGTTATTTTTCAGATAAGGTTTTACATTTTTGCCTAGGGCCAGCTTCCAGTCATAAACATTCTATATATTGCTCCTCCACAGCTGAGATTACAGGTATGTACCGCCAATAGTTAGCTTAAACTTCATTTGGTTTTGCTTTTTTTTTTTTTTTTTTTTTGCCTTTTACTTAAGTAAACTTGTGGCAACTTCCAGACAATGAATATCTAGACTACTGAACAAAATCCCCTCTGGATCTGGAGTTCTAAAAACTCTTGAAAGAGAAGCTTGTGAACAAATCCAAACCTTTCAGATAAATCCTTAATGTATACTGCCCTTGCTCTAGCCACGTTTGAAACATCCTTGTTCCTCCCATCTGTACAATTTATGTTAACCCTAAAGAAGCTAAATCACACACAAGTATTCTCTAAGGTGTTGAATTTTTTTTTTTTTTTGCTTCTACTTTCAAAATAAACATATATGTAGCCAGGCGCTGGTGGCTCACACCTGTAATTCTAGCTACTCAGGAGGCTGAGCTCTGAGGATCATGTTTCAAAGCCAGCCCAGGCAAGAAAGTCCACAACACTCTTATCTCCAATAAACCACTAGAAAACCGTAAGTGGTGCTGTGGCTCAAGTGGTAGAGTGCTTGCCTTGAGCAAGAGCTGAGGGACAGCGCCCAGGCCCAGAGTTCAAGCCCCATGACTGACAAAAAAAAAAAATTATAAATATATATATAATTTTCATGTGTACATGTGCAGATCCTGGGGCCTTAGCACTCACCCTTCCTTTTTTGTGCAAGCTGGTGCTCTATCACTTGAGCCAAAGCTCCACTTCCAGCTTTTTGCTGGCTAACTGGAAGTAACCAGTAAAGTCTCATGGACTTAGTTGCCTAAACTGGCTTCAAACTGTAATCCTCAGATCTCAGCCTCCTGAGTGACTAAGATTACAGGTTACAAGCATGATAAAACTCCATTACTAGATTTGGCTTTACTACTTTCTAGGCTTGTCTCTCTCTCCTTGGTTGTATTTCTTTGCATGTGATAAATCCTTTCAATACTTAACTTATACATAGATGCCAAGGAAGACAAGAAAAACCCAAACATAAACCATGGGCTTTCCTAATGGGAATGCACATAAAATATAAATCAGCACCTCCCCCCCACAAAAAAAAACCATCAAGCTACCAACACAGAAAGAGGGCTGAACCATTTCTTAAGCTGGAAAATTTTAACAATAAACTTCCCTTCAGGATCATACATGTGTATGCACACACACACATATTTGGATACCATTTTCTCAAGACAAACAAGACAATTTAAAACAATTGTGAAATATTTTGCTATTTCTTACAATAGTGTCCTCAGCATTGGTATTAACTTTTATGTTCTTTTATTTCTTTTCTGTTTTCATATTTTCTAAGGAAATAGATCCTGTAGGAAAAAAAAAAAATAAGTGGTACTAGTAAATTTAAAGTTTTGCCCAAATTCTTCAGATTATCTTTTAAGGCTTAGGCAAATTATTCGGTCTATCTTTGTTTCATTTTTTTCAGTTTTTAAAGAATAAATTAGAAATCATTGTGATAGGATATAGCAGAAATAATTAGATACCACTTCTAAAGTTAAATTATAAAGTTTTATCAGGTTTTCTCCATCATATTTTCATTGCTCTGAAAACAGCCAGATGCTATAGTGTGCACTGCTCTTTGGAAAAGCACACACAGCAAAAAACTAAGAGAAGCCCATGGCCAACAACCAGCAAAAGTCAAGGCCTTCAATACCACAGCCCCAAGGAACTGAATCCTACCAAAGGATGGACTGAAGTTGAAAGCTGGTCTTTGCAAATAGGTCTTTCACCAGTCAAGCGTTCAGACGTAGGTGCAGCTCCAAATGAAAGCCTAACTGCAACCTCATATGTGACCTCAGCCACACTGCACCCACATTTTTTTTTTATTATTATAAAGGTGATGTACAGAGGAGTTAGTTTCCTAAGTCAGGTAAGGAGTATATCTCTCTCTTTTTTTTTTTAATTGTCAGTCATGGGGCTTGAACTCTGGGCCTGAGCACTATCCCTCAGCTCTTCAGTTCAAGGCTAGAGCTCTACCACTTGAGCTACAGGGCCACTTTCGGTTTTCTGGCAGCTTATTGGAGGTAAGAGTTTCACGGACTTTCTTGCCCAGGCTGGCTTTGAACCGAGATTCTCAGATCTCAGCCTCCAGAGCTAGGATTACAGGCGTGAGCCACCGGGGCCCGGCTAAGAGTGTATTTCTTTTTGAACAATAACACCCTTCCCTCACTCTCTTCCAGTTTTTCCCTCCCATCCCACCTACAAGTTGCATAGTTCATTTTGAATACGGTGTCTAGTGAAAACCACTGCTGCATTTGTCCACCCTTTGTCCCTCAATTTTCTGTGCCTCCCCTTAACCTCCCAAAGACAGATAAATGAACAAACAAGACAAAAAGAAAACAAAAACCGCAACAAAGAAAAAAAAATCTCATTTCCATTTCCTGGAGTTCATTTTAATAAACAGCATTTTATATGATCAGATGTATATAGACATTGTGCCTTTCCCTCTCCTAAGACTATCCTTGTTTGGTGTGAATGCCTAGAGTCCTGTATAATTTATTATGCTCCAGTGAATTTTAGATCTAGCTTCCACATATGAGAGAAAACATGCACCATTTGTCTCTCTGAGCTTGGCTTACCTCACTTAACATTTGTTCTAGGTCCATCCATCTCCTTGCAAATGACATAATACTATTCTACTGGCTGTGTAAAATTCTATTGTGGATAGTCATTTACAGTAGGGCATCTGAGCTGTTTCCATACCTTGGCTGTTGTGAATAGTGCAGCAATGAATGTGAATGTGCAAGTACCTTTACAGTATTCTGGCCTGTAATGTTCTGGATAGATGTCCAGGAGTGACGATTTTTAACCACAGAAACCGTGAGATAACAAATGCTTTTTAAGGGGGGGGAGGTGAGGGGAGTATGGGAAGGGATGGGAAGGGGAAACAAAGAGGAGGCAACAATGCTTCATAAGAAATGTACTCGTTATCTTGCCCATGTAATTGTAACTCCTCTGTACAGTATTTTCACAATAAAAAAAAGAAAAAGGAAAAAAAATGCTTGTTAAGTCCTTAAATCTGAGGTAATATGGTATGAAATGAGAAGATAACTCTGCAATTCCACTCGAATAAAACTAGCTTAAAATAATTGTTAGATATAAGCAAATCAAAAACATTGGAATTTGAGTGTGATCAATTACAAAGCATATTTTTAATTCAAAAGTTAAGGTTATTAAAAACTGTAGCATTGTGTCTAGCATTCTTGGCAATAAATACTATTTTCAAAACAAAAAAAAAACTGTAGCATTAGTCAAGTAGTGTTAAAATTCAACTGCCATAAATAACTAAAACTACAAACCCAATTAATTTTCTCTTTTTTAATGAATTTAATTTGGAAGGTGATGTATAAACAATACACTAAACGCATATTAGTGACTTAGTGTCCTTCACTTTCTACAATTTAGTAATATTTACTACTTCCTTGCCATCTCTGAGAAATACATTTTGTTTATAAGCCTCTTAACATTAACAATATATAGACTTATATGTACGTCTTCTAGTAACACAATTGGTTCCAAGAAGCAGGAACAGTAAAATACTGAAGTATATACTTTTTTAAGTTCTAATCTTTTTATATGAAAAAGGTACTTTATTAAGTAAGAAAAATTATAACACCTATTCACTTAAATTGTACAATTTAAAATATTCTGTCAAGCTGGGTGCTAGTGGCTTAGGCCTATAATCCTAGCTACTCAGGAGGCTAAGATCTCAGAATCATGGTTCAAAGCCAGCCTGGGCAGAAAAGCACCTGAGACTCTTATCTCCAATAAACCACTCAGAAAACCCAAAGGGGCGCTGTGGCTCAAGTGGTACAGCACTCGCCTTGAGCTAAAGAGCTGAGGGAGTGTGTCCAGGTCCAAAGTTCAAGCCCCACAACTGAATAAAAAAAAAATTGTCAATGTTTCTTTCACACTTAAAAAAGAAAGAGCTGCATAAATTAAAACTTATGAAGCTGGGCTGGGAAGGTGACTCAGTGGTAGAGTACTTGCCTTGCATGTATGAGGCCCTGAGTTCAATTCCTCGGCACCATATATGCAGAAGTCGGAAGTAGTGCTATGATTCAAGTGGTAGAGCGCTGGCCTTGAGCTGAAGAGCTAAGAGACAACGCCCAGGCCCAGAGTTCAGGCCCACAACCAACAAAAACAAAAAACAAAAAAAAGTTTTAAAACTTATGAAGCTAATATGCCTTTAATAGCAATCTGTGGGGTAAATAGTATTAAAAAATTATAGGGACTGGGAAGGTGGCTCAGTGGTAGAGCGCTTGCCTTGCATGCCTGAGTCCCTGGGTTTGATTCCTCAGCACCACATAAGCAAAAAGAAAAAAGCCAGAAGTGGCGCTGTGGCTCAAGTGGTAGAGTGCTAGCCTTGAGCTGAAGAGCTGAGGGACAGTGCCCAGGCCCAGAGTTCAGGCCCCATGACTGGACCCCAAAAAAAAAAAATTATGCTTTTGGAAGTAGAGCTGTGGCTCAAGTGGTAGAGCACTAGCATGGACCAAAAAAGCTCAAGGACAGTGTCCAAACCCTGAGTTCATGCCCGAGGACCAGCACCAAAAATAAATAAATCCTTTTCATTAAAAAGTTGTTAAATTCACAGCATTACAAAAATTACAATTTGTAAGCATACCATGGACAACTCAGAATGCCCACAGTGGCATGTGTCTCTAGTACTTCATGTCTTCTTTTAAAGATATGCCCATTTGTGATACAGTAGTGACTGTGTTTTAAATGATGTTACTTAATGATGTTCTTCCAGATAGATGGTTGTGAAGCTAACAAAAAAAAAAAAAGGTCTCAAGTTTAAACAAACAAGGAAACATATGCCAGTCTGTTGTTGTACATTTTTAAAGCATTTGATAAAGTAGGAAGACATAACAGTGCCATTATATGCTACCTGTGGTTTCGTAAAATTCTACCTCCCCTCCTGTCAAAAGTTTCCAGCCAGGCATCCTGGCTCATGCCTGTAATCCTAGCTACTCAGGAGAGGCTGAGATCTGAGGATCTCAGTTCAAAGCCTGCTTAGGCAGGAAGGTCCATGAGAATTAATCACCAGAAAACCAGAAGTGGGATATGGCTTAAGTGGTAGAGCACTGGCCTTGAGCTGAAGAACTGAGGGGCAGTGCCTAGACCCAGAGTTCAAGCCCCACAACTGACAAAAAAAAAAAAAGTTTCCATAAACTTTTTGTATTAGCACAGACCCCACAATTGGTGGGTAATTCTCATGCATATGTCTTAGTGGACAATATAAAAGGCAAAAATATTTACTATCCTCATTCTTAGGCTACAAATTACACAGAACTAAATACCAATTCAAAGTTCCACATTCTAAAAGAATCATGGAATATTTTTTGGGGGGTGGGGGGTATCCAGTCGTGGGGCCTGAACTCTGGGCCTGGGAGCTGTCCCTCAGCTCTTCAGCTCAAGGCTAGCGCTCTTACCACTTGAGCTATAGCGCCATTTCCGGCTTTTTTCTTTTTGCTTATGTGGTGCTCAGGAATCGAACCCGGGGCCTCATGCATGCAAGGCAAGTGCTCTACCACTGAGCCACCTTCCCAGCCCCTCATGGAATATTTTTAAAGTGTTTCAAAATGTGTTTCATTTTAATTTTTTCAAGTAGGTAGATACACACATACACACACACAAACACAAACAGCTTTTAAGGAAAATTAGAACTGTACAAATTTTAGTGTCTTCTAAGAGTTAATGAAAGATTCTAAGTATACAGAAGTCTCACTCAATAAACTATGGCAGTGAAAAATTCCAACGTACTAGTAGTATGGGAAACCATCATTTATAGACATGGGCGTTGAACTCTAGGCCTGGGCATTGTCCCTGAGCTCTTTAGCTCAAGGCTAGTGCTCTACCACTCGTGCCACAGTGCCACTTCCAGCCTTTTCTGTTTATGTGGTGCTGAGGAATCGAACCCAGGGCCTCATGTATGCACTCTACCGCTGAGGCACCTTCCCAGCCCCTATCTGCCACTTTTATACTCGCTCATTTAATTTTAATTATCTTAAGAAGGTCAGGTTTGGGCTATTCACTCATAGCTACATTGGTGATATTAAAACCCAGTTCAGACAAATTCAAAATCCTCTTCTCTTCACTATACACTGAGTGATAAAAGACACACCTTCTTTTTTTTTTTTTTTTTTTTGGGTCCGGTCGTGGGGCCTGAACTCTGGGCCTGGGCGCTGTCCCTCAGCTCTTCAGCTCAAGGCTAGTGCTCTACCACTTGAGCCACAGCGCCACTTCTGGCTTTTTTCTTTTTGCTAATGTAGTGCTGAGGAATCGAACCCAGGGCCTCATGCATGCAAGGCAAGCACTCTACCACTGAGCCACCTTCCCAGCCCCAAGACACACCTTCTTTAAATGTTTCCTGTACCAAAGTGCTTAACGTCTGGAACTACAATAATGACAAGGCAGATATGGAGAATTTGGGGAGTTTATCAAAATCAATGACATGTCCACACATATCAATCATAATTATTACAAGTAGTGGTCACCTAATACTTTGAGTAACAAGGAAAGGCACAAATACATGTGATGGAACACACTGGGTGTATCTCTCCACACTGTGTAGTATGGACAGATAACTGTTACAAAACCTAGATTGTTTTTCCCTCTATACATACAAATGGTCTTTTGGGGCTGGAAAGGTAGCTCAGTGGTAGAGCGCTTGCCTTGCATGCATGAGACCCTGGGTTTGATTCCTCAGCGCCACATAAGCAGAAAAAGCCAGAAGTGGTGCTGTGGCTCAAATGGTAGAGTACTAGCCTTGAGCTGAAGAGCTGAGGACAGCGCCCAGGCCCTGAGTTCAGGCCCCATGACCAGAAAAAAAAAAAAAAGGTCTTTTGTTTATATACACAAATAAAAGAAGAAAATAGAACCTGGTGTAATATATACATATAAAAAAGGAAATAAGAGCCAGGTATGTGGTACCCTAGGAAGAGTAAAAAGGGAGGATCACAAGCAGGAGGCCAGCCGGGGTACACAGGAGGCTTTGTCTCAAAAGGAGGGGGAAGGGGAAGGGAAGAGATAAGGACAGGCATGGGGCAGCTCAGTGGCAGAGTGCTTCCTAGCAAGGAGGCCCTGGGTTCTATCTCCAGTACCACAACAAAGAATAAAAATAAAGAAATTAGTACAAAGAAAAAAGTACGTATTTTGGCCAACTATATAGTCTCACTTTCTGTATTATTTAAAAGTATCATTGTATCTTCAGGAAAACAATATATTGTGTGTAAAAGACCATAAAAGGTGAACCAATACATGAGAACAGGTGGACCCGAGTCAAATTTATCATGATGTTCTCTGTATTCTCCCTGCAACTTTTCTGAAATCTTGAAACTATTTCCAAATTAAAAGCTAAAAATCAAAAATTCATACCACACTTTCTAAAATTGATAACACATTCTTGGGTTAGACAGCAATATTTCAACAGATACAAAACACTGGATTTTAAGGGAAAAAGAAAACTTTTTGTGAGGAAGTAGGTACTCTATCAATGTCATCCATCACTTAGAAGTAAATTTCCTATTACACTGCTAGGTAATGAAAGGTGGTGAAAACACACACAGTTTAACATTATTGCTTCAAAAATGTAATAGTCTTATTGCAAAATATAACACATCTACAATTCAAGTGATTTGTGCTATCTCTGGTTCACAGTAAAATATAGATAAACTGAACAAGACAATTAAGCAGATTAAGTTTGATTTTGACAGGTTTATTTTTTTTCTACTACACCTCAATGTACAATAGTATATTTTATTCATCTTAAGAAAGTAAAAATGGGGTCTGAGAAGAAGGTGGCTCAGTGGTACAGTGCTTGCCTTGCATGCATGAGGCCCTGGGTTTTGATTCCTCAGCACCATATATACAGAAAAAGCCAGAAGTGGCGCTGTGGCTCAAGTGGTAGAGTCCTCAGTATCACATAAACAGAAAAAACAGGTGGCACTGTGGTGCAAGTGGCAGAGTGCTAACTGTGAGCAAAAGAAGCTCAGAGGCAGTGCGCAGGGCCTGAGTTCAAGCCCCAGGACTGGCAAAAAGAGGGAGGGAGGGAGAGAGAGAGGAAGCGGGGGGGGGGGGGGGGGGGGAATAGGGGGTTGGGAGGGAAAAAAAGCAAGAAAGACAGACTGGCCACTAATATGGCTCAGGTCTGTAATCCTAGCTACTCAGGAGGCTGAAATCTGAGCCTCGAAGTCCAAAGCCAGCCCAGGAAGCCCACTCTAACCTCTAATAAACCACCAAAAAGACAGAAGTAGAGCTGTGGTTCAAATGGAATTATGCTTTATTGTGCCTTGACAGGGAAAAACTGGACAGCACCCAGGCCCTGAGTCCAAGCCCCAGTAGGCGCGCGCGCACACACACACGGATGGGAAAGAAATATCCTATTGAGAAATGTTGCAATCTTTCCTTCAAGGTTACTCTCATCCTGCCTGCCAATCAGATCTTGATTTCAAATGTTCAGGCTTTTCCAAAACACAAGGACACACCAGAAATCCAAGCAACAGCTCTGCACAAGTTCACCAAGATCATAAAAACCCAGTAATCCAGGCTTTCGGTGAGTGAAGCACACGTAGAGGACCATCGATCATCTCTCTCCCTGTCGGCCGGATCCATCCACTTTTTTTGTTTTAATCCTTGGGTAAATTCCCGGTTCTCCCCTCATTGGATGGGCCTTCTCTACTCAGCCTCTTCGGGGGAGAGATCAATCACGAACGCCTTGCGAAGACAATTATTCAACAGTGCAGAAAGCAAAATCTTGCATAATTTCTGGGACTCCGGGAGCCCGTGGCCTGCTCCCCGCCCCCCCTCTGAAGACTCCCAGCTTGGCGCCGGCCTCCGTGGCCTCTGCGGTACAGCCCCCACCGCCCCGAGTCCCCGGCCGCGCACACGGCCGGCCGTCACCGAGCTTTGTCTGGTCGCCCCGGCAAGGTCACCACGGCCAACCTCCCCTTGAAGCCGAGCCCTCACGGCAGGAGTTGGGCTGAGCCGCGGCAGAACTTGCCGGTCACCGGATCTATTTTGTCCCCTCGGCCCCACCTACCTTCCCAATTTCGGCGAGTTACGTCGGTGCGGCTGGCCCATTCTACAGGAATAGCCGCCGCCGCCCCCTCGGCGCGCCCCCGCCCCGCCCCGCCGCCGCGCCCCCGGCGCCCCCAGGCCCGCCGCGCCGCCCGCCGCTCCCCGCCTCGCCCCGTCCCGCCGTCCCCGCGACCACCACCTTCCCAGCCCCCCCCCGCAGGATGCCCCCCCCACCCGGCTCAGCCCCCCCCCACAGCCGGCCTCCCCACCCCACCCCCGGCTCCTCCCCTCAGAACACCTGTGTCGTCCCACTCCCTCCCCACACCCCCCTCAGCCGCCCCTCCCCCGCCGCCCGCCGCCCTCCCCTCCCCCGCCGGCCGCGCGCGGCCCGGGAGGGAGGGACGGCGCGGGGGAGGGGAGGCCGCCACGGGGGCCGCTCTCCGCGGGGTTCGCCACGCCGCCGACCCGCCGCGCTCCCCAGCGCCCTCAGCCTTCACCTCCGGCGAGGCGGAAGCGGGGAGGGGGAGCCTCCGGGGCGCCCCCCACGAGGTTATTTACCTTCTAGCCCGGGACACGCTGCAGACGGCTCCAACATTGGCAAGCACCACACAGAACTGACCCCGCTCGGCCGCCGCCGCCGCCGCCGCCGCCGCCGCCGCGGGCTTCCACGCCTCGGCACCCCGCCCCCCGCCTCCGCCCGCCTCCCTGCGCTCCCGCCGCGCCCTCCGGGCCCGCGCCGCGCGCCCCCGCCTGCGCAGCCGCTCCTGCGCCCCAGCACGCCAGCCTCGTGCGCGCGCACGCCGGCCCTCGCTCCGCCCGGCCACCCGCCCGCGGCCTTTGTCCCCCCGCGCCGCTCCCGCCCCCTGGCGGCCGCCGGGCCCGCCGCCATCGCAGGCGCTGCGGCGCTGCCGGCCCTTGAGCCGAGCCTGAAGACCTGGGTGGTTCCCGGGGAGACCGCGGGAGCCCAGGGCCCGCAAGTGTGTGGGGAGCGCGCCCCCCCCCGCCCCTCGGCTGCCAAGGGTGGGCCGGGGGCCGCCGCGTCCACACCTGCGCTCGGCTCGGCGGCGTCCGCGCCCGCCCCGCGGATCTGCCGTCGGCGGCCCCACCGCAGTACCCCCCCCCCCCCCGGCGGCCCCGGCTCCTCTCCGCGGTGGTCGGCTGTCAGCGCGCCCGCTGCGCCCAGCTCCCGCGGTCGGCCGACCCCGCACCCTCCCGGGCTGGGGGAGGGAAGCCAAGGGAGGAGGCCGGCCCTCGGCCTCGCCCGGAAAGCACCTGCGATCCCCTGCCCTCCGGCACCCGGGGCGCCCGCGTGTTCTCCCCACCCAAACATGGAAATCCCCTGTGATCACTTGAAGAAATCCGGAGGCCAGCGACGAGGACCCCCTGGAACAGCGCTCTGGAAGCCCGAGGGGCGAGGCGGAGCTCCTCCCGCCTGCACTGTGGGTGACCTGTGTCCACCCGGGTAACCTCAACCCAGTTAAGCCCAAAAAAACTCGACTCTTTGTAAATGGCAGCAAAGAAAAAACAATTCGTTCATAAACGAAGTCCAGAAACGGTGTGATCGCTGTGTTCTGACAAACTTAGCCATTTGCCTTACTACTCCCAGAGTTCCCTCGCTTGCTTGCCTGAAGAAAAAAAAAAAAAATGTCTAGAGACCTATGGTTTCCATCATCCTGTAAATCCAGTAGTTGCCTGTCTGCAGATGGTGTTAAGGAAAAGGATGGGTTGGAAAAGGTGAGAAGAATGAAAGCAGGGAGCGACTCCCACCTCAACAGACCACAGCCACTTTAACAGAAAGGTGAGGAGGGACGCCATAGTGATCTGAATAGAGTCGGGAGATAGGCATAGTGCAGGCGGAGGTGGAGGGACTTAAGTAGGGACCTAAGTGGGGGTGGCCACTCTGATCTGCCACCTAAAGCTTGCAAGGTTGTGGCCTTCCCCTCACTCATTGAAGAAATCATCCTTCGGGCCATTCACAGATCACCTCCCGAGAAAACAGGCATTTGCTAACTCCTCTGAGCAGTCCTGCTCTTCTTTGAGGTCCTCTTTGATATTGCAGATGGATTCCACCGTTCGCTTCTGCCAAACATTGCATTGGTGAGGAACAGGCTTGGTGTCTCATTCATCTTTGTTTTCCTAGTATCCAACAGCAAGTAAGTGGACAGTAAATGCTTTTGGAATAAATGAAGTTACGCTTTTTTGGCCGGGGGGAGAAGGGAAGGAGGGATTACAGGCATGAGCCACCAGCACCCAGCCAATTTATTATGCTTTTAAACATGACTTTGAACTCATCAGCCATTCCTTCTTATTTGATTCAGATCATTAAAGTTCATTGAAACCTTTATTTCTGCCATATTTTTTTGTTGTTACTACAAAGGTGATATACAGAGGGGTTACAGTTATATAAGTCAGGTAATGAGTACATTTCTTTTTGGACAATGTCACCCCTTCACTTGGCTGTCTCCCAGTTCCCCCTCAAAGGTCTCTCTCTCTCTCTCTCTCTCTCTCTCTCTCTCTCTCTCTCTCTCTCTCTCTCTCTCTCTCTCTCTCTCTCTCTCTCTCTCTCTCTCCTCTCATCCTAGGACTTGAACTCTCAGCCTGAGCACTGTCCCTGAGCCTCTTTGTGCTCAAGGTTGTAACACTCTACCACTTCAGCCACAATACCACTTCCAGCTTTTTCTGAGTGGTTTATTGTAGATAAGAATCTCACAGACTTTCCTGCCCTGGCTGGCTTCAAAACACAATCCTCAAATCTCAGCTTCCTGAGTAGCTGGTATTACAAGCATGAGCCACCAGCACCCAGCTTACCAGCTTACCTTTTCTTTTTCTTGTCCTTTTTTTCCTAAACATCACTCTTCCTCTAAAATTCTTTTTTTTTTTTTTTTTTTTGGGTCCGGTTGTGGGGCTTGAACTCTGGGCCTGGGCGCTGTCCCTCAGCTCTTCAGCTCAAGGCTAGCCACGTCTCCACTTCTGGCTTTTTTATTTTTGCTTATGTGGTGCTGAGGAATCGAACCCAGGGCCTCATGCATGCAAGGCAAGCATTCTACCACTGAGCCACCTTCCCAACTCCATCCTCTGAAATTCTTGCACCTGGGGCTGGGAAGGTGGCTCAGTGGTAGAGCGCTTGCCTTGCATGCTCGAGGCCCTGGGTTCGATTCCTCAGCCCCACATAAGCAAAAAGAAAAAAGCCGGAAGTGGCGCTGTGGCTCAAGTGGTAGAGTGCTAGCCTTGAGCTGAAGAGCTGAAGGACAGCGCCCAGGCCCAGAGTTCAGGCCCCACGACCGGACCAAAAAAAAAAAAAAAAAATAGAAATAAAATTCTTGCACCTGTGGTATAAGTTACTCATATCTGAATGCATTTTTATTGCTACATACTATGCTGTGCATTTTTTCCACTATACTAGAAAGAGAAGAATGGCTTGTCATTTTTTTTTCCAAGACTAGTCTCCCTGCTCAATAAATATTTACTGAGCCAGGTGTTGGTGGCTCACACCTGTAATCCTAGCTACTCAGGAGGCTGAGATCTGAGGATTGCAGTTCAAAGCCAGCCCAGGCAAGAAAGTCCATGAGACTCCCATCTCCAATAAAACATCCGAAAACTAGAAGTGGCTCAGTGGCCCAAGTGGTAGAGCGCTACCTTGAGCTGGAGAACTGAGAGTTAGTCTCCAGGCCCAGAGTTCAAGCCCCCTGACCAGAAAAAAAAATTATTGAATGAATGGATTAGTGAATTTCACAAACACTGACTGAATACCATGGGTCTAGTACTGTTCTTGGCTTAGTTGACACACAGCAATGAAAAAGACCCTAGAAGGTCTTTTTTCCCAGTGAACCTACAAATGAATGAATGAACAAAGAAATGCATGAAATTAATACTTCCACACATTTTCCCTCTATTAAAAAATGGTTCTGGAAGTTTCCAAAGTATTACTTATGTGATCACTAATAAATTTTGTTACTTTCTACTCACTCAGAAAGTAATAATGTCAACAAAGTTATTAGAATATCACGCACATAAAATGCTAGGGGCTGGGAATGTGGCTTAGTGGCAGAGTGCTTGCCTAGCATGCATAAAGCCCTGGGTTCAATTCCTCAGTACCATGTAAACAGAAAACATGGGAAGTGGTGCTCAGGGGCAGTGCCTAGGCCCTGAGTTCAAGCCCCAGGACTGGCAAAAAAAGAAGAAGAAAAGTAGCTGAGGAGTGAGGTCCCACACTGCAATCCAGGAGGCTGAGACCTGCAGGAACTTGATGTTAGAAGCTAGCTCAGAAAACTCCAAGAGACTGTCGCTAATTAACAAACAAAAAGCTGGACTGGAGGTGTTGCTCAAGTGATAGAGCACTAGCTACAAGAAAGCCAAGCTATTTGGGCTCTAGTAGGTCACACCTATAGTCCTAGCCACTCAATAGGCTGAAATCTGAAGATAGTGGTTCACAGCCAGCCAGGCAGCAAAGACTATGAGACTCTTTTTTTTTTTTTTGGCCAATTCTGGGGCTTGAACTCAGAGCCTGGGCACTGTCCCTGAGCTGCTTTTTTGCTCAAGGCTAGCACTCTACCATTTGAGCCACAGCGCCACTTCCCGCTTTTTCTGTTTATGTGGTACTGAGGAATCGAACCCAGGGCTTCATGCATGCTAGGCAAGCACTCTGCCACTAAGCCACCTTCCCAGCTAAAATATTTTTAATGTGTTATTATTAATGGGAAATGGGTTACCACTTCGTAAGTGGGTAAGGAGTACATTTCTTTTGGACAATGCCACCCCTTCCTTTGCTTTCCCCAGTTTCCCCTTCCCTGTCCACAAGTTGCATAAATCATTTTCTACGTAGTGTATACTGAATGGCATGACTGCCTTTGTTCACCCTTCCTCTTTCCCTTTCTGCATCCCTTTTTGCCCTCCCAAAAGAAAAAAAAAAACCAAAAGCAAAATCAGACACTACCACCACCAACAAAAACACTAACAAAAAATTCATAACTGCTTTTACATAATTATTCATATATTGACTTTTTCCCTCTGTATCCATTATGTCTCTGATTTTTACCTAGCGGTATGTACATTCCTACCATGCCAAAAATTATTAATTTTGTGTGTGTGTCTATGTGCACATGCATGTGTGCATGTGTGCCAGTTCTGGGGTTTAAACTGAGGGCCTGGGCACTATCTTGAGCTTTTTTTGTTCAAGGCTAGTGCTCTACCTCTTGATCCACAGCTCTGCTGTCTCCTGACATTCTTGCCCAGGCTGGCTTTTTTTTTTTTTAATTGTAAAGGTGATGTACAGAGGAATTACAGTTACATAAGTCAGGTATTGAGTACATTTCTTTTTGAACAGTGTCCCTCCCTCCCTCATTTTCTCCCAGTATTTTCCCCTCCTGACCCCTCTTCTCCCCAAGTTGTAAAGTTTATTTCCAACATAGTCTTTGGTGAGTATCACTGCTGAATTACTTTAAGCCATGATCCTCACTCAGACTCAACCTCATGAGTAGCTAGGATGACAGGCAGGAGCCACATACCCGCTTTGTCTGCAGAATGGGAGTGGGGGTTGTGTACTAAATTACATTTGATCTCTAGGCCATGGTTTACTGACTTGGGTCAATTAAAGATCTATTGTTTCAGGAACTGTTGGTTGAATCACATTAGGTTGCAATAAAGCCCATCATCAATCCTTAGGTGATTAGATTAAAAAGTCTGACATTCCACCCCTTGGTGGACCACCTAGGATGCTGAGAACTTAGTTATAATGTTTTCTCTATGAGACTTTGTGGTTCCATACTGTTTTAGATTCCCTTTGCATCTCCCCATTCCTTTGCATTAATTACTGCTACTAAGTATTCCTCCTTCAATGGCTCAAGACCCTGAAATCTTTTAGAGAATGAAAAATCAAAGTCAGTCTTCCTGTTGCTATGGGGCATAAAGTCTCTTGTCCTAGTTTTCTGTCAATGAGGCTAGATGGGATCTCAGCTCCTTGGATGACCCACAGAGCCCCACATACTTTGGAGATCATAACCAGTGGTGATTGTTTATAGAGAAAGAGCCAGGCTCCAGAAACACGGAATAATTGGTTGAGGCTAGTGAGCTCAAGCACTAAATATAGCATAGGGTCCACACAATGATTATCATCAGGTGGCAGAGATACCATGGGGTGGAGGGGTGCAGATTCATTTCTCCACCAATCAAAGAAATAGAAGGCAGGAAAATGTTTACAACAGAGCAAGTTTATTTGAAAGCAAAAGAGGGCCCCATAGCTCATAGTCCAATGGAGTCCTTTTGGAAGGTTGTGGTTCTAGGACAGGGCTCTTCCTGTATCTCTTCTCTGGGGATTTATCCTGATTGCTTGATGACTTGTCTGTGTCTGTGTTCTGCCTTGGCTCTTTTTATTGGTTGAGCAGGATCCCATGGCATTCTGGGAAGAAACAGAGTTGGAGGGGAAATGCAGAGCATTCTGGGAAGAATTCTGGGAAGCATTCTTGCAGGAATCCAGGGCAAGAAGAAGTATCATGATGGACTAGATGTTATCTGCCACATGTCACATCTGCCCTTTTTTATTCATTTACCTAAACTTAGGCTTAAACTTAGGGTGTGGCCACTGTTCCTTAGGCTTTTTCACTCAGGGCTGGCACTCTAACACTTGAGCCACAGTTCCATTTCCGCCTTTTCATAGTGAATTTGGATAAGAATTACATAAACTTTCCTGTCCAGGCTGACTTGGAATAGAAATCCTGAGATCTCAGACTCCTGGGTAGCATGAGCCACTGGAGCCCAACATGCCTTGTCATTTTTTTAAAATCCCTATCTATGTAATCTAGAAAGCCTACCTCACTCAACAATACTCAATAATTCTGTCCATGAGGACGGAAGCATCCTAAGTTTAGAATGGAGTTGGACTTTATATTGATGTAAACACACCATTTGTTAAGGCTATTATTAAAGCCAAACTTTATTCTACCCAAGATGGCTTTGAACCATAATTCTTGGATCCTAACTAAGTAGCTAGGATTATAGGCATGAGCCACCAGCACCCAGTTTTTGTGGGTGTTATTATTATTGTTTTGGGTGCCAGTCCTGGTGCTTGAACTCAAGCTTGCTCAAGGCTAATGCTCTACCATTTGAGCCACAGCTCTACTTCTGGCTTTTTGGGTAGCTTATTGGAGAGAAGAGTCTCACAGACTTTATTGCTCAGGCTGGCTTTGAACTGCAAAACTCAGAACTGAGCCTCCAGAGTATCTGGGATTGATTATAGGCATACGCCACTGGTACCTGGCTTCATGGGTAGTTCTTATGTTGACTTCTAGTATCTACCTTAAAAAAGAGTTTTGCACCATGCTCTGGTGTTACTCGCTGAGGTATAAAATCTCACAGGCCAAGAGAATGTCCTCAATACAAAATAGGCTCTCTCTAATCAGTCTCATGCTTCAGTCAGCATTAACCATATATATATATATATAAAGCCCAGGCTCAAGGATGCTCCCCTAGGTTTTGTAGATTAATGTAACATAATTATTCCAGGTATGATGGGAGCATAGTACTGTTCCTCCAGTATTAGGTCCAGGGTATCCCAGGTGGGTTTTGCTGTTAGTTCCCATATGTATTGGCTGCACACTAGTGGCTCACAACTGAAAATCTAGCTACACAGGAGGCTGAGATCTGAGGACCACGGTTCAAAGCCAGACTGGGTAGGAAAGTCCATGGCTCTATTTATCTCCAGTTAACCACCCAAAAGCCAGAGGCGGAGCTGTCTCTCAAGTAATAGAACACAAACCTGAGCAAAAAATTTCAGGGGCTGGGCATCAGTGGCTCACACCTGTAATCCTAGTTACTCAGGGAGCTGAGATCTGAGGATTGCAGTTCAAAGCCAGCCTGGACAGAAAAGTCCCTGTGAGGCTCTTATCTCTAATTAACCACTCAAAAACTGAAAGTGGTGCTGTGGCTCAAAGTAGAACAGCACTAGCCTTGAGCAAAAAGAGCTCAGAGATAGCACCTAGCCCCTGAGTTCAAGCCCTACAACAACAAAAAACAAACAAAAACCTCGGGTAGGGGCAGTGCTCAGGCCTTGAGTTCAAAACCCCAGGATACAAACAAACAAACAAAAACTATACACAAAATAACAAGCAAAAAACCCCAGATGTATAGCATCTACAAGAGGTAGGGGCAGCCGGGCGCCGGTGGCTCACGCCTGTAATCCTAGCTACTCAGGAGGCTGAGATCTGAGAATCACGGTTCAAAGCCAGCCCGGGTAGGAAAGACCGTGAGACTCCTATCTCCAATAAACCACCAGAAAACCGGAAGTGGTGCTGTGGCTCAAGTGGTAGAGTGCCTGCCTTGAGCTGAAGAGCTAAGGGACAGCGCTCAGGGCCCAGAGTTCAAGCCCCGTGACCGACCAAAAAAAAAAAGAGGTAGGTCCCTGATGGAACTTCTCCCTCAGAAGGCTACTCCTTTTTTTTTTTTTTTCATTTTTTGAGGGAGAATAGTTTAATATCCACAATTGGGAGGAGTGAGCTACATCCCAGGCTGATTTCAGAGTCAAAGGAGCCAAAAAAAAAAAAAAAAAACTTTGCATGTACTCAGATGATTCCAACCTATGTGGCTGGGTCTTGTGTTTTCCTAACCCAGGCCCTGATCTCTTTGATCTAACAGATTTACCTTTGCTGGACACTCAAATATCATTAAGCTCAAGACTATTCAAAATCCTGAGTTTAGTCTTCAGAATTTTCTTTTTTCCTGCTGAGGAATGAACACAGGGCTTGCATGCTAAGTACATACTCTACCAGTGATCTACTCCCACAGCCTTGGTCTTCAGTTTTTCCTGCTCTCACACAGCAAGAGTTAAGAGTTAAGACTTTCTTTCCCTTGGCAGCTCCTAAAGAGGCCTTCTGATCTTCAGACTCAATTTTCAATAGGATTAACTGTCCTGGACTTTGTGGTGTGCTTGTGTGTGTGCATGTGTGTGTGTGTGTGTGTGTGCACACACATGCTTGCCCACACTACATATGCATGCACTCACCAGTACTGGGACTTGAACTCACAGCCTTATGCTCTCACTTGGTTTTTTATAGGACTGGTGAGCCCTTCCAGTTCTTCTTCAACATTTTGTTATGATGGAATTGCTCCCCTACCACAATTCTTTTTTGTTGTTGTTGTTTTGTTTTTTTTTTTTGGGTCTGGTCGTGGGGCCTGAACTCTGGGCCTGGGCACTATCCCTCAGCTCTTCAGCTCAAGGCTAGCGCTCTACCACCTGAGCCACAGCGCCACTTCCGGCTTTTTTTCTTTTTGCTTATGTGGTGCTGAGGAATCAAACCCAGGGCCTCAGGCATGCAAGGCAAGTGCTCTACCACTGAGCCACCTTCCCAGCCCCCCTAGCACAATTCTTATGCTGAAGTTCTACCCCATAACGGGATTCTCTCTTTCTCCCCTTTTCTTATTCTTGTCCTTTTCCTTCCTTCTCCTTTCCTAGAAGAACAGTAAGAGGGTAGACGCCCAAAAGCCACTAGAAAAGGCCTCTGAAGGAACGCTCCCTTGAAAGTACTTTGGTTTTGGTATTCCAGACTCCACAGGGAGAGAAATGCATTTCTGTTGTTTAAATCTTATTGCCAGCCTGAGCAAACTAAGGATAGTCAATACAATTACTAACAAGTTCATTCCATTGTCCTGGAATTAATTGCTTTCTCTTTTTGTTGTTGTTGTTGTTGTTGTTGTTGTTGTCAGTCCTGGGGCTTGAATTCAGGGCCTGGGCACGGACTGTCCCTGAGCTTTTTTACTCAAGGCTAGTGCCCTACCACTTTGAATCACAGTGACACTTCTGGTTCTCTGGAGGTTAATAGAGATAAAAGTCTCATGACTTTCCTGATATGGGCTGGCTTGGAACTGCAATCCTCAGATCTCAGTGTCCTGAGTGGCTAGGATTATGTCTCATATTTTTTAAATAGGCTTGATCAGTTGTATTGTTATGGAGCGTCCCCTCCAATGGAGCATTCTTCTAAGTCACATTTGGTGAAAGTCTTTCTTCCCTGACTTTCAAGTCAAGATTTCTTTATGTAATCCATGTTGTTCTCAAACTCCCTATCTAGCCCAGGATGGCCTACAACTTGAGATCCTCCTGCTTCTACTCCCTGAGTACTAGGATTACAGCTTTGTGCAATCACACCCAGGTGAAAGTTGTAACTGGGTTTAGTAAAACATGTGGTAGAGGTTATCCAGGTTCTAGATGGAACCTGGAATTAAGACCTCGCTGTCATGGAGACAGTGAGTGATTTGAGTCTAAAGCCACAACATCCAGCTACCTCCTTCTTGCACACCACCAATGCCAACTGTGTTGACCTGGGCCTTCCAGGAAGCAGACACTGGAGCTAAGAGGGCAAGAGAACTTTTGGCAGGGTAAGTTTGTGAAAGATAAGTGGGCAAGATAAAGAAAGATAAGGCTGGGCAAACCAAACCATGATGCAGATCTGAAACTTGTGAAAAGAAGGAGAGGAAAGCAAGCTGAGTTCCAGTGGCTCGTGTCTGTAATCCTATCGACTCAGGAAGCAGAGATCTGAGGATTGAGATTCAAAGCCAGACTGGACAGAAAAATCTGAGGAGCTCTTATCTCCAATTAACAACCAAGAAGCTGGAGGTGGAGCTCTGGCTCAAGTGGCAGAGCACCAGCCTTTTGCCAAGAAAAGAAAAAATAAAAATAACCTAAAGGACAGGGTCAGATGCTGGTGGCTCATGTTGGTAAACCTAGCTACTCAGGATTAGAAGATCATGGTTTGAAGCCAGCCAAGGCAGGACAGAGTTGGGGTTAGGATTTCTGTTTCTAGTTCAGGTTAGGGTTAGGGAAAGGCAAACTTTAGGATCAAACTGAGTTTTCTACTAACAATTAGAAGTAAAATCATTGTGAAATTTCATAGAGACTACAGTATTTTTCCTAATGTTTCCTCTTCAGGGTTGATTAGGGTGAAATTTAGAGTTAGCTGTCCAGTTAGATTTAGGGATAGAGTTTGGCTTAAGAAATGGCTGCAATGTTAATAAGTAAATCTGAAACTTTTTAGGGTTGAGAAGTTCAGGAATACTTAGCTGTCAATGGAGAATAGAGCAGGTTTCATCATATCAGGATTCAAGGCCAATGGATGGAAGGGACCATGTTAATTTAGACATTGGGGTTGGGAATTCTGTAGGATTTCAGGCAAGCTGCAATTTATTTCAAGAAGTTTCCGTTAGGATGAATCCGAACTCAAGTATTTTTCATTATCATTAGGATTGGGCTACCATTAGGATCAGGGTTAGAGTGAGGGTTCCAGCTGAGATTAGGGTTAGGAAAATGTGACACTAAGGGTCAAATGAAAATTAATCTTAGAATGACAAGATGAGTAAAACTGGATGAATAAGAAATACAGGGTTGCTATTAATACTAGGATTTGGATAGCATTAGAGTTACAGTTAGCCTCAGTGCTCCAGTTAAGAGTTAGGTTTAGAATTAGAAAAAGAGTAAATATTGAGGCAAACTACCACCTATTTTATGAAGTATCAGTTGGTGCCAATCTAGCAAGAGAGAATAGTGTATGAAGCTTACTTTTAGCATTTGAGGGTAATTTAGGCTTAGGGTAAGGGTTCATATTTCTAATGCAGGTTAGGGTTAGGGCAGGGTGAGCTTTACGGTCAAACTAAGTTTTCTACTAAAAATTAGAAGTAAAACCACTGTGGAATTTCATGGAGACTACAATATTTTTCCTTACATTTATTCTTTGGTGTTAAAAATTAGGGTTAAATTTTGAGTTAGCTTGCAGTTAAGTGTAAGGATAAGGTCTAGGTTAGGAAATGGCTGTGATGCCAAATAAACTGAAGCTTTTTAGTGTTGAGAAGTTCAAGAATACTGTCTTCAATGGAATATAAGAGTATTTTTCATTATTTCAGGATTCAAGGTCAATGGATGAACCCAGGGCTGGGAATGTGGCTTAGTGGTAGAGTGCTTGCCTCATATACATGAAATCCTGGGTTCAATTCCTCAGTACCACATACACAGAAAAAGCCAGAAGTGGCTCTGTGGCTCAAGTGGTAGAGTGCTAGCCTTAAGCAAAATAAAGCTCAAGGACAGTGCCCAGGCATAGAGTTCAAGCCCCAGGACTGGCACACACAAAAAAAGAAAAAAAAATCAAACCCAGGGCTTCATGCATGGTAGGCAAGCACTCTACCACTAAGCTACAATCTCAGCTCCTGAGTGGAAACGTTCTATTGACTTTACTAACCTCTTCCAACTGTAACCATCGGCAACCCCCAGCCCCAATCCCAGACAACCATGACAAGACCCTTGCCTCCAAAAGGACAGTCTTTCCCAAGTAGGGACCTTTCACTGATGGAGGGTGCTTTCTAACCTCCTTGTACCATAACCTGGCAACCAATTACTTTATATTTGTATATGTATATGTGTATCTGCGTGTCTGACTACAAGCCAAGCAGACCACCCTGCCTAGTCTGTCTACCTAGTTCTGGGGAGAGTTGTTGCAGCACACCCTTCTGCAAAGTGGTAAAATGCCTTGACGAAATCTCATATATCTTTTGTGTATTTATTCATTTTCTGACACCAGAGGGTGGTTGTGTGCTTTCAACAGCACCTCAAAAAGAATTCCTGCAAAAACATATGCCCATTTTGCACAAGCCAGTATAAAAACATAATTGCAGCAAGTGGATGTAGGCCTTTTTCTGACTATAACAGAACTTTCTCCTTTACAGATCAATCTTTTACTGAATCTTCCTACCGATATTAATCCTATTTAGAAATAAACCAACGTAGATAATCTTGATTCTTAAAAGTTAAATCCTATACCAAGGGTGAGTTTCTAAGAATTTCTCTGAAGACTGAAGGTTGAAATCAGATAACACAATAACAGGACAGCAGTCCAGATTAGATAGCAAATCTGAAGATTTTAGTGAACTGCAAAGGAATTTTTACAACTATGATCAAAAGTATACCATTGAAAATTCTTTTTTTCCCATAGAAATTTACAGATCCTAATCAAATATGAAATTCTAGAAAGAGTCATAATGCCATCAAGGCAGATAAAGAACAGTTTGGGGCCCAGCTGGAGACAATTCAGTATAATCTAAATGCCCCTTACCCATTTCAAGAGCCAATGAAATGAACTGATATCCCAGATCAGGAGGCAGAATCACTTTGGAGCAGTCAAATCTGAAGGAAGGTATTACAGAGATGCAGATTAGGAGAAATCATGCATCATTTGAAACAACAGGACTTAGCCACTTGATTATCATCATATATGTAGGAGATATGCTGGTAGAACATGGATTGAATGAAACCATCCATATATATCAGAGGTGATATCTTTAGCTGACAATTCGTAATATCAACTTCTGTTAAAAGTTTACAAAATGTTTTCTCTTAATTCATCAGGCTTGCCATAAACTGACCACATTGAGAACAAAGAAAGGATCTTCTCCTGGCTGGGAGTTTTGGGGTGTTTTTTTGCCAATCCTGGGGCTTGAACTCAGGGCCTGGGTACTTCCCTGAGCTTCTTTTGCTCAAGGCTAGCACTCTCCCACTAAGCTACATTCCTAGGTGCCTGGCTGGGAGTTTTGAGGTTACTGACAAGTCACTGCTA